>NC_059355.1:40927015-41284015 GCF_019703515.2 Myxocyprinus asiaticus
CATGCACCACGAAAAACCTCTAATTTTGTATTCTTCCACTTGTGCTCCATTTTCCGAGCTGCTCTCTTCAGAGCGTGAGCGTGATCATTGTACCATGGTGCGGGGCTTTTTTCTTTAATTTTCTTTATTTGAAGGGGGGCGACACTATCAAGAGTGCTAGAGAAGACTGTATTTATATTTTCTGTTATTACATCAAGTTCTTCTAGACTTTTTGGCTTACTGTGTATGTGAGACAATTCTGGATGATTTAGTGAAGCTATCTTTAGTGGTTGAAAGAATAGTTCTACCTGTGTAGATTGAGTAACATTAGCAGATCGCAGGAGACAAGAGACGAGGTAATGATCTGAGATGTCATCGCTCTGCGGTAGAATTTCTATAGTATCAACATCAACTCCATATGACAGAATTAAATCTAGTGTATGATTATGGCGATGAGTTGGTCCTGTCACATTTTGTCTGACTCCAAGTGTCAGAGAGCGATAGCGAGGCAAACAGACCCAAGAGCAGAGGAACAGTTCAAAGGATTTATTTATAACAAATAATAATAGTCTCTGTGCATTGTGAAAGTCAGGAATAGAATCGTGCAATTCTCCATTGAAGATTAGCTGACACGCAGCAAACTGGAAGGCAACCACACACCCAACACGTGGGCAGAGGCGGGCAACCAACAGATATGTACACGAGACAGGACCAACTAAGCAGAGAGAGTGAGGTAAGTTACTTCACATCAAACAGCTTACTATAATGAAGCACATTCAGTCAACACTGAACTACATAAATACATTCGGTCAACACTGAACTACATTTAACATTCAACAGCATTCAACAAACCAGCAAAGGAGATGACACACAAGGGGATTAAAATAGGCAGAAACAAACAAGGAACAGGTACCGCCTGCCAGCTGAAAGTTGGCATGATCGGCGTTCCCATGGAAACAATCAGGGTTCCCATGGAAATGCTGATTCCGCGTGCCAGCAGCACCTGAAACACTTGAGGGAAAAAATGTCAACACGCTTGGAACAAAACAAACAGAATATGGAGCATGTGACCAGATCCCGACACTGACCAAAACCAAACCAGACAGGAAGTCAGGATCCCGAAACCATGCCCCGGACACGAACTTATATCCTGTCCTCTGAGTAACACCAAAAACTTTGCTGTAAATTGTAGCAACTCCTCCTCCTCGACCTCGGGGAGTAGATTAATTTAAACTAATATATTAATCTGGTTTAAGCCAGATTTCATTCAAGCAGAACGCATCCAAACTATGATCTGTAATAATTTCATTTACAATTAGTGCTTTGGTTGAAAGAGATCTAATGTTTAGTAGCCTTACCTTTATATGTTGTTTATCTTAAAAAAAAAAAAAAAAAAAAAAAAAAATCAAGTTTGACCTTAATAATTTTTTTCTAAATGATTTAGTGAGGGGTTTGTGTTTGGGAGTTTGGGGAACAGACACAGTCTCTATATGATATCTAGGTGATACAGTCTCTATGTGTTGTAGTTTATGTGATTGTGTGACGTCTCAAGGCAGCTAGCAGATGTTCAGATTAACCAGTTTGCCTGCTTCCTGTCCTGGGCCCCAGTTAGTCAAATACTATCACTATTAAGACTATGAGCCAAATTACTAGAGAGGAGAGTGGCACCTTCACTGGAGGGATGAGTCTGTCTCTCTTAACAGGTCAGGTCTACCCCAAAAACTCTTCCAATTGTCAATAAATCCTATGCTATTCTCCGGACACCACTCAGGCATCCAGCTGTTCAGTGACACTAATCTACTATAAATTTCATTAGCTCTTCATGACCTATGACAGTGAAGGATTGAAGTTGCTTGTGAGAACAATTATGAGACACTGTTTTCTGAGGTGCTGTGACTGTTGATTGTATAATTCCAATTTTATTTCTGATGATTTTTATTTTATCAGTAAAAAAAAAATTATGAAGTCATTGTTATTGTGCTGTGATGGAATATCTGGTTCAGTCGAGGCTTTATTCCTAACTAATTTAGCCAAACATTAAGCAAAACTGTAGTTATAGTGAAGTGTTTCTATGAGCAAGGGCGGACTTAGCACTAGGCAAAGGTGGGCAACTGCCTAGAGCCCCTAAAAGCTGAGGGCCCCCCAAAAAATACAAATTATATTTTTTATTATTATTAATGCTAAATAACATATGCTGAAACTTGTTTTACACAACTACACAAGTTCATGGAGGTAACAGCAAGGATATCTCGAGTGCTGCAAGTTCAGCACATGGCCATGCTTTCAGGGTTGAGGTAATGTTATCTCTGCACTGCGCACTGGTCACACGGCCGCATTCTAGATCCGCAAACCACAATGTTATGTACTGCACGTAAAAAAGAGTGGCAGAAACTGAAAGGTGACCAGATCACCACGATGTTAATAAAAACATGTATTTAAAATCAAAGTATTAGTGTTTTAATGACAAATCAGGGAATAAGAAACTAGGCCTACATATTCTGTGGTGTGTTGGAGTTTTAGAAATTGCAGTCATTTATCTTAACATGAATATTAATACTTATAAAACATGTAATTATATCAAAATGTTTTATGGATAGGGGTTTAATAAAAATGTGAGTGATTATTTAATATGCTCTCCCGTAAAAGTTGGCAGAAAATCCATTCTGATTGCCTGGCTGCTATAGACAACTCTTGTGAGACAGAGACAGACTCATCTGGTAGTTCGGTTCATCTGGTAACAAAGTTTTGTTAAAAATTTACTAGGCTGCTACAATTATTACCTCTGAGAAAGAACTAGTCTAAAACTTTTTTATTAGATTTGCCAAAGCTCGCAAACTTTATGGCATTGAAATAAATTAAAGATTGTTGTTGAATAAAATTGTGTGATTAAGTGATTATTTGATATAGCTACTATTTTCTTTTTTTTTTTTTTTTTTTTTTTTTTTTATGGCATACCACAATAAATAATAAAATAATAATAAAATAATAACAGTGAAGAGAGTCCCATTCCTGTACTTTGCCTAGGGCCCCCAAATCACTAAATCTGCCCCTGTCTATGAGGCCAGGTAGGACAGACAGCAAATAATTACTTTTCTAACTTATTTCCTAAACACGTCAGTTACAATCCACTTCCACTTGCTTTTTATACTAATGGGCATATTAACTGGCATTTAAGTGGAATTCAAAATACTGCCACCTTGTGAACCTCAGACTTCTCTCTATGAAGAACGAGATGAAAAGACCTGACATTTGCATTCACATAAATGTCCAGGAAGTGTTTGTGCTTTTCGCCTGTGATTTTCCCCTTATAATTTAAAGATAAAGCCCCCGTTTCTAGGAAACCTCAATCGATTTGCCAAAGAACGTAACTGACTGATGAACTAATAGGGGAGAAAAGCAAGAAAGAACCTCCATGCCTAATTTACTGCCTCTATTTTTAAAGCATCACCAAGGCAAACTTAACAATTGTCAGACTTACTCAACTCATAACCCTGAGTTTCTGAATATGAGCAGGACAGAAGAATCTATAAACCTTCTACATCTTAACAGAGTCTTTCACTGAGGTACAGGAAGAACAAATACTTTCATTCAGCACCTTCCAAAATGCAAATTCCCCTGGCTCTTAACATCTTTTCTTTCTTTCTTTCTTTTTTTTATTTTTTATTGGGGTTCCCATGTCACAATATGGCCTTAGTTGGTCTTGCATGTGGTGCCTCAGTCCTGTGGTAAACATGAATCCATTTTCAGGCCGAAAACAAGACTGTCGGCTTCCTGTGGTGGTTAAAGGTCTGTCACATTCTTCACTTTGACAAACTTTTATGGACACTAAAGTGGATGAATATGTTATTGCTAATCTATAAAGTGACACAGATGTTTTGAGGCAAAGATATAGTTCGACATTTTTACTAGCAGACCCCATTTTGTAAATTTTTAAAATCTCGAGCAATAGGGTTGGGAATTGAGAAATGTTATATTATTTATTTATTAATCTTTCAAACACTGGAACTGAACGCTTTTCATGACATTCCAACACTAAACATACAACGAGACCAATGTAGTTAGATTAGTGAACAAAAGACTCTTATGAGCCGGTTCTTTGTAATGAATCAGTTTCAATCTCACTCACTGAGTTGGTCAGAACGGCTCTTGACTTATTCAGTTAATGGAATCAGAATCAGAACTATTAAAATCCTTATGTTTCCCATTCCATGTCAGTTATCATTTGGAGTCGGATCAGAAATGCAGGTACACAGGTGAAAGGTAAAAGTCTGTGTAGACCTAAAGTAATACCTGGCGATGAAGCTTGAACTAAGGTATCACCTTAAGGAGCGTATACACCTAACACGTTTTTGCATCTGCCCGCACTGTTTGAATTTTTTCTTTCTGTGTTAACATGCATTAGAATGAATGTAGTCAGGAGAAGTACTTTGCACACTTGATGAGAGCTCACTATTATTCAGTCTCGAAATTGAAAGTTCAATTATGTCCTTATCTGAGGCTCTTCAAACCACAACTTCCTCTTCATTGGAAGGCAGATGTGACTTTAGGATCACAGGCTGACTGGCTCATTTCTCCTGCCCCAGATTCTCTCTTGCTCTTCCTTGCCCTTCGTTGAAATGAGCACATTATGTGTCTATATAACTTTACATTCCAAGTGCTGAATTTCAGATTAATATGTACTTTCTTACATTAGAAATGGTTGGAACCCTGATAATAGACTTCAAAGTTCCAGTCTGATACTTTTATCTGCCCTCAAGAGAACATGACTACAGTATATTAGTGCATGCAAGAGTATGCATATGTACACAGATTATTTGATAGCAGTAAAATACACACTGTTGATGAGAGGTTTTCAAAGTGTGACGCATATCATTGGAGGTGCAGAGAATGATGATAAATCCATAAAGTAAAAACTAAACATTTATAAATAACTTTAAAAAATGTGTTCAAGACAAATGAAAATTTATAATAATAGGCAAGTATTTATCAGCTTAGTAGTAGGTATGGGACAATACTGTATATAACATTTCAAAATATTGCAAAGCTAAATAAATGACAAACCATATTGAGGCAAAATTTGATATTTCGAAAATTCCAACAAAGTATTCTGTTCATGTGATCATAAATTCATTGACCTGTCAAACATTAAAAAATTGCTTTGTCGCTTTTTTACTACACTATTTACAAGGTTCACACAAGATCCTTAAAGTGCTTGAATTTAGTTTTTAGAAATGTAATCACTGGAATACCTGGAAAATCGGCTTGTTTTGTTGTTTTGCTGAAAAATGCTTAAAAGTGCTTGAAGTTCATACAGAATATTTCGGCCATTTAATGTGTCCATCAAAATGAGATCTACGAAATCTACTTCCACTGAATAACGTGTCTTTCAGCATGGGCGGTGCTAGGGCTGGGCTACCAGGGATTAAGCCACAACTGTTTCCATAAAGCCTAGAATGTTTTTATCAACTTGTAGTGAATTCAGAAGTGCTGGTGCTTCGGTATTAATTTGATACTAAAACATATTATATTTTAATATTTTAACAAAGTACTTTAATATTAAGCATATATATATATATATATATATATATATATATATATATATATATATATATATATATATGTATATGTATATACAATATAATAACCGTCTTTCTACAGAATTGATAACACGAAATACAGACTCAATTCAGTACACACGCTGTCTTGTTGGCAGCTGCTTTTCAGAACTCATATACTGAATGTGCGCATATGCAAGAAGAGCCGAGTCCTAGTCAACATTCCTGTCTTGGTGAGATATTGGAAAATGTGCTGATTTGATCCATCCAGATGCAGTAAGTGCCAACTATTTAGAAATATAATCCTTAAAACAAAGAGTTATACATACAGATGTGCTCGAATAATTTGCAAACTTTAAGTCAAGAGCCAGAACATTTATGCTTTTTTTTGCAAAACTAACTTAAAGCACCCGAGGAATCAGTGATATAAAACTGTCAATTGTACACATTATGCGTTGAACAACGGAAAGCCGAAAGGGACAATGTAGTTTTTTATTGTTTTTTTAAATCATGATTTTGTGTTAAAAGCACACAATTTCAAATCTTCTAACATATCTTAAGCTGAGACAACATTTAGCAGAACCTTTAACACCCTGACTTAACTGGATGCGAGCGATGTTGCGCCGCGTCACAACAGCTTGAGGTTATCCACACTTGACACGTCGAAACAAACGTTCTAAACCGTTTATTTGTCTTGTTGTAGGAGTAGCGTTTACTGTCACTTTATGTGACGAGATGCGAGTGATGCGACTAATGCATCCAGTGAACACAGCATCATTGATTATAATGTGAGTGATTTGCTTTTGCCGCGTCGCGCCACTCGTGTCTGGTTTCAGTAATATTTAAATATTTACTATAAATTACATCATAAATTACATGATAAAAGCACATCATGTGTGTGTGTGTGTATATATATATATATATATATATATATATATATATATATATATACATACATACAAAATACTCACTTCAAAAGAAGGACAGCTGTCCCTTCCATGTTATAGAGAACTTTTGATTGCATCCCTTCATATTTTTCAGGACATGTTCTCTTACAGTTAAATTGCTTGAACATTTATGTTGATGAGAAATTACAATGTGCATTTTTCTCAAAATAAATTCTAAAAAATAAACACAAGTTTTATGTCATACTTTGTTATTTTAGTGCCATTTATCAAATCGAGATTAGTTATCAAATCGTGAACCTCATATTGTACATTAAAACTATTTGTGAGATTACCATATCGTTCCACCCCTGCTTACTAGGCAGTAGCTCTGCCTCTGTGATAAGGTTTGGACCAAAATCAGATGCATGTCAAGTACAACACTAAAGAGTTGTTACCTATCACAACATGTTTAGGACCAATAACATATTAGATACATTAACACAAACAATTCTATAAATGTTTCCTTTTTCATTGTGCCATTCAAGCTAAATCATTCTTGTGAAACAATGACAATCTGACATCATTGACAAACACAGGTGAGGAGCTGTCTTCTGTACTCACGTATCACATATCACCTGTCACACCTTAGAAAACACATGACAGGCAATTTTAGAATATTAATACATAAAAATATTCTAAGCAAGGTATTTCCTTGCTTTTTTTTCTCCACCCAAATGTCTTGTATTCAATGAACTGAAATGCACAAAGCTTTCTCTTTTAGCATATATGAATTTTAATGTGTCAACGAGGGACCTAACCTGTTTTTGTTCTGTCTTATCCATTTTTGTTACATCCTTTTTCATATACAAGACTTACTCAATATTATTGTTTATTTGATGCAGTACTTAGTAAATATCAGGCTGTGACTGCTTTAGGAGAAGATCAGTTTTGCGGATTTAAAGAGTATTACCACACACTTAACACTGTTATCAACAGGCAAAAACACACTTTTTCTTTCTATTTTCCTCTCTAGACCAACATGTTACTCATGCCTTGCAACATCTGTTCAGTTCCCGGCTGTCTTATATTTATTTTGTATTTTGCTTTCATCTTTGAAGTCTTTGTGGAGGGAACACAATAGCACTTTAGAATACACGAGGTAGATGATTGCTCAGCTGTGCAGTACCAATAGATGACCTTATATTCACAGAGAGACATTTTCAAAGCAATGCACATCTATCTCTTTCATTTCTCGTTGACACAATGTAAAAGAAGGACATAAAAGTGCTCCTTAAATCTCAGTAAAAGCTGAAATCAATATATTTAATAGAAAACTCCAATGTTCAATGCAAATGACACAAATTACTAAAGACAAAATTTGGACTCTTCCCTCATTTTGTACAAAAAAATAAAGACAAAACACTTGCTTACAGTAACACACTTACTGTACTTACACTTGAAGTCTATGGTGCAAGGCTTTCCGTAGGATTTCAAAGCAGAAATGTGAAGCTTGTGTTTTTGTTACAGAACTTAAATTAATTATTAATAAAAAAGTTTGTGTTATTTGAGCTGTAAGGTGCTTTTAGCAGAGGGACTACTGTTTGGATAAACTTCTTATTATGCATTACTGACTAGAGGTGTAAATCGCAAGTTCCCTATCTGTCACTCACTCAACGTTGTGTCGATGTAGTGACACTAGGGGTCACCCTTGGGAGCCCCGAACACCTCTGATCTTTGAAAAAAGGCCAATGGGAATTGGTGAGTGGAATTTGCATGCCACTCCCCCGGACATACGGGTATAAATGGAGCTGGCTCGCAACCACTCATTCAGATTTTCTCTTCGGAGCCGAGCGGTTGTGTTCAGTGAGCTGAATTACTCTGCCGATCCATTCACCTCGAAAAGCTATTGAATTTACGGAGCATTACAGTGGCTTCTCCCCCTCTTGCACTGGTGAAGTGCAGAGACCGCCCCTGGGCGCTTCAGCAGCTAAAAGAGTATATTCTTCCTGCTGAAAGAATATATTTTCCCTTCTAAAAGAGTGGCGTCTTTTTAAAGATGCCTCTCCGTTTGTGTGTATTTCCTGGTTGCGGTCGTTAACTTTCTGCTTCCGATGGCCACGATCTCGGTCTTACGTGCTTGGGTGCTGCCCATGTGGAGACAGCATTCTTGGACGGGTCATGTTCTCACTGCGAAAGTGTGACCATGGCAACGTTGCGTTCGCGGTTTTTCCTTCATCAGAGGGAAAGACCACCCCAGCGGCTCCCCGCCTCGGCCCTTCTACCTACGGGTTTGAGGCCGTGTCGGTTAGCACTGGGGGCGATTTGGGGACCCCCAATGGGAGTCACTCCACCGGGTAACTCCCCACGGACCTCCCATTCCCCAGTACGCTCGTTCGCCCCGCTGGGATGAGACCGCCGGCTCGTTTCAGGGCAAGTTCGCGATCTCTTTTCGGTGCTCGCAAAGTGGATGAGCTCTCAATTGCAGCATCAGAGAGCGGGCTGTCCAGTCTAACACTGAGGTCTTGACTGGGCTCCCACCTTCAGGTGTGGTCGCCCAGTCGCAGCCTGATGTGCAGCTGGCAGCCATGCTTGCCCGGGCGGCTGCGTGTGTCGGGCTGGAGTGGAACCCTCTGCCCCCCCCGAACCTTCGCAGCCTGACGATTGGTTCCTGGGCCCGGAGCGGCGCTCATAGCCGCGCCGCGCCCCGGTCCCTTTCTTCCCGGAGGTGCATGAGGAGCTCACGAGGTCATGGAGGACACCTTTCACTGCCCGGACCCGGTCTCTGAGCTCTTCCGCTCTCACTACCTTCGATAGTGGGGCTGCCAGGGGGTACTCGGCGATTCCCCAGGTGGATAAGGCAGTTGCGGTGCACCTGTGACCCCCGTCCAGTGCCTGTAGGGTTACGTCGTCTCTGGCGACTAAGGCCTGCGGTGCCGCTGGACAGGCCGCCTCTGCCCTGCACGCCATGGCTCTCCTGCAAGTGCACCAAACCAAGGCGCTAAGAGAACTGCACGAGGGTAGTTCTGACCCAGGATTGATGCAGGAGCTGCGCTCGGTGACCGACCTCGCTCTCCGTGCGACAAAGGTCACGGTGTGGACTCTCGGGCAGGCGATGTCCAACCTGGTGGTCCAGGAGCGCCACCTATGGCTCAGCTTGGTCGAGATGTGGGAAGCTGACAAGGTACAGTTCCTTGACGCCCCCATCTCCCAGGTCAGCCTGTTCGGCGACACCGTCGAGGACTTCGCCCAGCAGTTTTCGGCGGTGAAACAGCAGATGGAGGCTATTCAGCATATCCTGCATTGCCGTGGTTCAAGACCTCGCACCTCGTCTGCTCATCGCCAAGGGCGTCCTCCTGCTGCAACAACACCGGCTCCGCCGCAGCCCGCCCCCGTGGCCCGGCCCCGGCGTGGAGCCACCCACAGCAGTAATATTTTATTGCGCTCTCTGAAAAGTGCAAATCCAATATCCACATTCTGATATATCGTGGCTATTTAGCCATTTGACATGGTTGAATTGCTCCATAGCGCTTTAAAATAGTGAATTCTCATGTAGAATTCAAATGGGTCGCATGCGCCATGATATCAAGGGAAGCCAGATTTAATCGCACATGTGATCGTCTCTGTGCTATCCTTTCACTGGAGCTCGCAGCTCTGTTGATGCGTGTGCACGGATAGAGCAGAGCACAACTTCAGGATTCTATCACTCCATGCACATCCGTGTCCCACATGAGGAGCATATTTAATGCTTATAAAGTGAGATAAATATCATAAGGTTGCTGCATCACCTGATGGAAATGCGTATGGATGTGTTTGGCATGATAATGTCAAAATAAAGGTGCATCTTAAAAAAAATATACATCAATGTTTACGCATTGAATTGATGACATCGCATCGTTGGTGATTTGATCGATGCATCGTTACACCACTATTACCGACAAACCTTGTCACGTAACAATTTGTAATAATAGTACGAGATGGCGAAATCGAAAGAAATCGTAAAAGTTGACTCATACAAAAACAACAACTTTTACTCCCATAGAAAATAAAAATTAATGAACCCAATGAAGGATGTTTTTATGATTATATATAAGTTTAACACCTAACCCAAACTTAAACCAAACCTTAAAATCTAACCCTTTACCGAAACCCCGAACTTAACCATTATTTTAATAGGAAAAGAATTGTTGTGTATCACATAAAAAATAATCATCTGGTTTGGAGCGGGACAAGAGAAGCATATTACATGCTATTGACATACATCAGTCATTTGTATTGCATAAATAAATATGGAATAAGTAACAAACAATTTACATTTAATAAAATAAAGTATTCAATAATAGGCTAGGGAAAATGTGATGCCTGTATTGAGTCAATTAGATATTCTTTTTGTTGATTGGTTTGTCTCTAGGGGGGGAAAATTTGTACCTTTATATACAAGCCAAGTTGTACATCGTACATGTATTTTACGATTTTGGCATCTTGTACAAATAATTACATTATGTTGATAATTACAGGAGTTAAAGGTTGGATATAACTTTTTAAAGACAAAGTTGTTAAGCAATCACACAAGTCTCATGATAACACCTCTAACTTTATAAAGTCTTTTGGCTATGATTTCGAAACATTGTTTATTTAATCATTTATTCAATGCAGTGACTTGCCCCACAGACTTCCATTGTAATTGCATTACTGTGAATGTGATTTTTGTTTAATTTTACAAACTGAGTGACAAGTCAAAATCATTTCCTGTTTTAATCAATAGCATTCCACCAATGATAGAGGTAGCGGTTCACTTGTTTTGAACATGGAACGTTCCTTTAATACTATACTTCTAAGATGATTTGATGATTATAATTTCGTAAAATATCTGCTTTTATTGAAATCTTTTACAGATTCAAACGTGTAATCCCTCAGAAAATATGCTGCACATAATTTTTAGGCCATTTTAAAAGAGGAAGCCATTTACACAGATGACAGCTGTGTTTTAATGACATGTAGGCATAACATGCTTTGGTAGCGTTGTAAATATGATTTAGTAAATGAGAGCACATAGTCTTCGGCTCAGATTTCAAGCCAGAGTAACCAATCTAGTGTCTTGTTTGTATAGAAACAGACTTATTGCAAGGACACAATGTCCTTCAAACCTAATGCAAAACCTCTTGAGAATGCCATTCAGGAGACTTGGTAATTGCAGCACAGATAACCCCTCTCCACTCTTAAACCTTCTGACCAGCATCCATCGAACTCATTCAGCACTCCTAATTCAATCCACATTCCCCACTTGAGAGGTTGATGATGTCATAGTTTAAGAAGAGCGATATATTTTGGCTACGCTATCAGTGTGTTAACATCTGCAAATTACATTGTATTGGAGAGCTGGAGGTCTAATGTTCATAATGAACATTAGATGTGGGTTGAACACAGTGTGCTGGCACCAAAGCCATAGCCTTAGGCTGAAAATAATGACAAAACATTCTGAATGAATGCCATTGGAACTGCCCCATGTGATATTGTTCCCTTTTTGGTGGGTAGTATTCATGAATTATAAAGTGTGTAAAGTGTCACCACTACAAAAGTAGATTTTCCAAGTTGGTGTTTTGAAGAAACTATATGACAGAATTGAACTGTAAATAAGATGATCACTGAATTATTCATAATATTAATTAGTAGTATTAATAATAATAGTAAACATTAAAAGGATAGTCCCCTCAAAAAAAAAAAAAAAAAAAAAAAGAAATTCTGTTATCATATACTCACCCTCATGGTGTTTCAAATCTGACTTTCTTTCTTCCATGGAAAACAAGAGAAGATACACTGCTGTTTTTCCCATATAATGAAAGGCAATGGTGACCAGGACTGGGTATTGATACAGATTGTGCTATAATGTCTAATTTGCTTCCATATGAAAGAAATTATCTCCTAGCTAATGCTGTTAATTATACAGGGGACCTTCTAACTAGGTACATTATGAAATATTAATTTTACAAATTATATTTTATTCGTTTTTCCTAGTTTTGGTCACATTTTAGCTTTCTAAAAAGGTAAAAATCCAAACATTCCATCAATTAATATGATGTCTTAAATTGCTTATATTTGAAAATACAAATGCTATATTTTTACGTTTATTGTTTACATGCATAATTTTTTACCATTTAGAAGTACATTAATTTGTAAAACACTGGTACTGTCTCTTTAACAGTGGTACTGTCTCTTTAAGAATGGCGGCAGTTCAGTAAAGAGCGTCTCTGTGTTTTGACTGAGCGCACATTAACGAGAGAGGAGTCGAATGGCTTTTTGAACGCATCTGTGCTTTGAATGGTTAGAATTAATTGTTTATTTTTTGTTGTTTTTGTTGTCATATGCGAGTGGTTTACTTGCATTGAAGAGGATTGCTGCATAGAATGAAAGATTTATCTTGGGATTTAATTATCTATATCGAGATCATTTAAATGAAGATCGGGATGCATCAGAAAATCAATATTTTTACCTAGTCCTAATTGTGACTGAGGCTGTCAATCCAGAACATTCTCCCTAACATCTCCTTGTGTGTTCCACGGAAGAAAGAAAGTCATACAGGTTTGAAACAACATGAGGGTGAGTAAAAAATTGCAGAATTTTCATGTTTGGGAGATCTATTCCTTCAAATCCAAGTTTCTTTGAAGATCTCAAAATATTATATCATGTGGAGGGGACGCTCTTAGTGTCTGATACTGTTGGAGATTTCTTAACAATTCTCTCAAGACTTAGCTCTGCATGTACACAGGAATATCTCAACACCACAACAAACTCCCACCCATGCACTGCCAAACACAAAGCAAAACTATTCACTTCCCTTTGATATTGGCAAAGACGCCTCTATAAAAGCCCTCTTTTCACTGGCCTCTTTAATGCCTTGGCTGTCCTTTCAAGCATCTTGTAAGATAACTTTTCAGTGTTCTTCAGTGAAATGGGCGCATGTGGCATCCGCAACAGTGCTTTCAAGTGCCGTGGGCCGCCTATGAGAAACTCTAAAGCCTCTTAAACATGTTGAGCTTCGAGATTACGCTACATTATTTAAAATCATGAGGGAGGATGACTATTAAGATTTTCAGAATGGCTGTATAAAATAAAAACTCTTTTTAATCACACAATGTGGAGAAGATAAGGTGTACTATTTTACACACAAGCTGTCTTAGGGATATTCAATAAACCAAGGCGATTTTTGGGTGGGGGATTTTTGTTGGAGGAACCCAGCATGTGGACTATAAAACTACATGATACCTTAGCCTCTGAAATGGCTTAAGTGGACAGTTACAAAGTTATATGTTCATGTCTCAGAGTGCTTGTAAGGAAATTGCCTGCACTTTTGGCCCAGTGGGTTCACAAATTCCAGATGTGCACTGCAGGTGCAGCAATATTTTCAATCAGGACCAATCAAATATATCTGCAGCGATTCAACATGCTCAATCGGCCGAAAAGCCGCCGACGGGGGTCCGACTAGTGCCAGCGGTGCGGAACACACTGCAAAAACTAGGCCGACAGATGCTCAATGATGGCCCGACATTGGCCGACGGCCGACCATTGGCTTGGTGTGTCAAAAATGTACAAACTTCATGGCATTATTTGCATATATTCATATATACAACAATAAAATAACAAAAACTTTTTTTTGTGAAACTTTTTGCTTGAAAATTTACTTTCTTTAAAGTAAATGCTGCTTAGTTTAATATTTTGTGATTTATTGCAATGACATTCATGCATTTGTATATATGGCTTAATTGTCCAAATACTGTATATTTAAAAAGTGCATTTTTACTTTTTTGAATTATTTCATGTAACCAAGATGTCCACACTATTGTCACTGAAAAGAAGGGGCTGACAGTTTGGCAATATTTCAACTGCATTTCCAAGATCTTGAATCATCTCAAGCATATCTCTCAATGGAGTGAATGAGCAAAACACTCTGAAGGAAGTTTACTGTTTTCTCCACACTGTTCGTCCTTGCGCTGCCTGAAGAGCACTTGTGCATTCCAGAGCCTTACACGTTTGTGACCTGCATGCTAATGCACACACCTTGCTTGCCTTGTGAGAGTGGAGACCTCCACCTCATCAGCAGAAGCTTGCTCAAGCGAAGCTGATCCTTGATACATTATCCACCACAGGATTATAGCTGAATTACAACATGCCCTTCCATTCCCCTACTGCAGCCCTCAATCTCCGAAGACACACCGCCACTTGCTCTCTCCTTAAAAGGTATTAGCAAGATTCTTCTGCCTTATCATGGGTCCACTAACCACTGCGTTTTATCTTATTAAGGGAAGAGAAATGGAAGGAGAGACATGTAGGGCTCCCAGAATCTGATTTACCAGGAACTGTGCTGTCTGTATGAGTGGTATGGATTCCACCTGGAGTGGTTTATGATAGAATTTTTATGTGATGATGATGGTCAGGCACTTTGCCTGCAGAATCATGCCATTAAATTACTATCGACTAACTTCAGCAGATGTTGTGCTTAAAGGAATAGTTCACCCACAAATGAAAATGCTGTCATCATATATTTAACGGCATGTCGTTCCAAACCTGTATGCCTTTCTTTCTTCCATAGAACACAAAAGGAGATTTTTTGAAGAATATCCTGGCTGCTCTTTTTCATAATGAATGAGAATGAAAACTGGAGCTGTCAAGCACCAAAATGGCAAACTAGCACCAACAAAGTATCATAAAAATAGTTTGAATGACTTGTACAATTAAGGGATAATGTACAGTGAGCTGGTCATTATTGCAAAATAAACCCAGGCAGGATGATCATAGGACTTGTATCATCCTGAAGGGGGTTATTCTGAAATAAAGACCATCTTACTGTATATTATCCCACTTAAAACACTGCTATTGTCCAAATAAATAAATGAACATGAAATATGGATTTGCATTTAAATTATGTTATTATGTGAGAAGAAAGAGATTGCAGAGTCTCTTAAAACAGCTGAATTCCACCTCTGGTTTGCGTCAGAGATCTTTTGATGTTTATTTTGTTAAAATGACCATCTGACTGCTCATTATCCTACTTATGTCAAGATAATGAATGGACATGAAATATTGAATTGAGTTTAAATAATTGTATTAGCTTACTTGCAGAGATCACAGTATGGCACGAGAATTAGGAAAGATGACACGCAATACCCGGAAGACTGGTGAAATATCTTTTTATCCATAGATGTGCATCATTATTCAGACTTATCAGAGCTGGATGGCACAACTGACCAATCAGAATTGAGTATGTCATAGCCGTGTAATAAAATGACTGAAATTTCAGACGACTTCAAAATACTTTGAATATAATGCAAAAAATCTTTTGGACCACTTTTATGCTTTTACATCATAAATGCCACAAAAGTGTCTGACATTGGCAACAAAAAGCAGAGCTCTAAGTAACAAACAACAGCACTGCATTTTTTTTTGTTTGATTATTGAGAAAAAATAAAAAGCTTAAACCTAAATTGATCGACACACACACACACACACACACACACACACACACACACACACACACACACATATATATATTATTTTTATTTTATTTTTTTTTCCTCTTCCCTCGTTTCACTTTGCATGTAAGCTTTACCGCCGTTATTACCGGCTTATAACGTGTACAAGTGTTGTTCTCAAAGCTGTTTACATTTTGAAGTCAGAAGCAGATAATTATAAATCTCATGTAATTGTGTGTTTTTTGCGTTGTTGGATTTTTGAATAAGCTGTTATTTGATACATATGACTCATAATTTATGAGCTTGCTGTGCACGTTAAGCTCAGTGTCGACTGGGAGAGGCGCCTGTTAAACTTGCTGCTGATGTTTCTGCCTCACAAATCAACAGATTTGCACAGTAGTACTGTAGCACCAGGACATGACACCGTTGTTTGGAAAATTTGACAAACTGTACCGCTACAGTACAATCTGCTTGGCATTTGTCATCGATCTTCTCACCTATATACTGAAAGTGTGTTGCTTTTTTTCCTGTGAGTGCTCAGCACCGCCTCTAGGAGGAGGAGACTGTTCCGCAGCTCTCAATATTGCGCTGATTGGCTTTAATTACACTATAATGTGTTTGTTCATGTATCGTACAATACATATGGTATTGTATAGTAAGCGTTGTATCGTACGATACAATACAATGCTTTTTTACACCCCTAATGTACACCTATTTGTTTGAAAGCCATGGTGGTTATTTTAATGAATTTGTCTTCACAGCTTTGTGTTTGTATTGCACTCAGACAAAATACTTAAGGACAGCAGACTCTCTCTATTGTCGAGGTTCACTCTGGGGGAAATAGTTTATTGATTTCTGGGGTAACATGATTAAAATGGGTTTCGGGAAGACCCTGGTCCAACTTGTCAACGAAATGAGAGACTGGGGGCAATAAAGGAGCCACAAAGGAACAGGATGCTACTGATTTTTATTTATTTATTTATTTATTGACAATGAAATAAAACAACGGGATTCTGAAAGTTACCTTGACTGTTACTCAAGCCAGGTTTAATATCTCTGCAAAAGACATACACTGCCAGTCAAACATTTGGACACCTGCTCCTCTTTCTTTATTTTTACTATTTTCCACATGGTAGAATGAAAGTAAAGTCATCAAAAACTAATAAAAATAACACAGATTGAAGTATGGTAATTAAGTTGTGACCAAAAAATAAATAAATAATAATAATAATATTAATTTTAAAAAAGCAGATATTGTAGCTTATTTAAAGTAGCCACCCTTTGCCTAGATTACTGCTCTGCACATTTTTTTGGCATTCTCTCAATCAGCTTCATGAGGTATCCACCTGGGATGCCTGTAGTATCCATCTGGGATCCCTGTTAGTGTGCACCTCCCTTTTGAACACATACCCAAGAAGTGACATACCAAAACTAAAATGGTTGAAGTTTTCAAAGCCTTTGAACAACAGGCGTAATTGTGGTCTCTTTTGAAAGAAGATACATGGGAGTTTGTTGTCCAAAAGTCTGAATTATTATTATTATTATTATTATTATTATTATTATTGTTACATTTAGGGATGTCAATTTAACATGTTAATTTAGTGTGATGAATTAGATGAAATATAAAAAGCTTCAAAATTTGCACAATTATTGTCCCTTGCCCTGTACGTAAATTCTGTAGTGCAAGGATCCCAAGATGCTTGGAACTTTTTAACTTGACAGCTTCCTAAAAAAATGGCATTTATGACTAGAAACTTTGCCCGTCTGACAATTGAATACTGTACATAGACCATCAATTAAAAATAGTGTTATGTTTAGTGATATGAATATAAAACAATATTTGTACTTCTAAAGCCACATTTTGCACTGTCTAAATGATTTACTTGTCACAGTATATGTACAGTATATGATGTGATTATCAGAATTTTTATATTTATTTCATATTTTATTATATTTACAATTATTTAAATTTATATATACTGAATTATCATTATTTTGGGTGTTTTTTGGTAAACATTAATTGATGCAATTGATTGTGATTAATTAATTTACTGTAATTAATCAACACATCATGTTATTAATTTGATAAAAAGTTTAATCAATTGAAAGCCCACATTATATTAGTATATACTTATTAGTAGGGTCATAAAGAAAAATTGTTAGAAAACCTCAACATTTATTTGAAATGTATATCCATAAAATATTATTATAATTTATTTTTATTTTTTTTAATCATATGATACCTCACTATCCGGCACATAAATAAATAAAAATGATGATATATATAACATCATACACACACACACACACACACACACACACACACCTATATACAGTATATCTATTTATATTTGTCATGATTTTATATATATATATATATATAAAGTCTGTCCAAACTTTTGACTGGTAGTGTTGGTTCAACACACATATGTTCACTCCATACTTTGTTGGGGTGTCTAATCAGGAAGAATGATTACATGGTTGTTGATGCCATGATTGCACTGAGTGCCATCTGTGAATGTGACGGCCAGAGAAGAATCTGAGCTGTCTCAACCTTTCTCTCTCTCTCGGGTTGAGTTATTTCCAACCATATGGCACTCTAAGCCTTACCCAAAACTCAGCCAACAGTCAAGCACACTTAACTTTGCTAATTCCATTTTTAAAGACGAACATGGCAGTAGATGGCTTTTTAACCAGCTGCAGTGAACATGCAATATTTTTGTCTCTCAACACTTACAGATTGTATAATGAATGTCGGGTGTGTTTGATCCAACAGTTAATCTTGTCCTGTACGTTGGTGCCACTATAAACCTAAATCTGGAAGCAATTTTGCTGCTATTAAAGTGTCAAGGCTAATGTGGAACTGCATATAAACACAGGCAGTGGAGACAATTGGTATTTTATTAGAATGGCATATGGAGTTAGAGTTCATGGAGAGTTACACATCAGATAAACGATAATTATGATATGTTTGGAAGAGTTCAAAAGAAGGTGCTTGGCGGTAATCTCACTGAACTTCGGTGGCTCTGGATCAAATCCACCTGATAAATTATTTTAGGAAATTGACCTTACTTAAAATAAATACTCACTACAGCATTTTCTACCACTGCGCAAGGGGCAAGATTGATAAATGACATTTGATTTCAGTGACATAATCGATGGTAATAATTAGAGCAAGCCAAACATGCTGGGCTCTATTTTCGTGAGTGAGCAAAGTGCAGCGATACGCGCTATAACCATGCGTAACGTCTTATCCAATTTTTGTGAGAGCTCTAATTCTAAGTGCAATTTTTGTACCAGTGCAAAGCGCAAATGGGCGTGGGTGGGAGTGTTTGCGCTATTGTGGGTGTAGGCATGCAAACTGTGGGTGTATTGTATGAAAATGAAGTGGCACAAAGCGCATTTTGCTATTTTCCTGAGAAATAGGTTGTTGCGTTAAGACGTTTCAATACCACCTCTTAACTCAGCGCAAAGTTCAATTTCGGTTTCTGTATTTGCAGTTTGGAGATTCCACCAGCAGGTGATAATAAAGTTCATGTCCAAATTCTGAAAGTACAGAAGATCAAATAATATCCCTGACAATCGCAGTTTTTCAGGGGTAATCGCTTGAGATTTGTATGAAACTTTCTAGAGGTCAAGGTTTATTTTTTCAGTTATTTTTATTATTATTTTATTATATGTTTATATGTATTATTATTATTTATCATTTTTTTAATTGTATTTATGATTTGATTTGTAGCCTACTAGTAATTTTGATTTTTGTACCACATCGTTAGTTATGTACCACATCGTTAGTTATTTTGATTATATTTTCGTTTAGTTTAAAGTGTGATTTAAATTTAGAAATATTTTGGTTTATTCTGTTAGTGTTTGAATACATCCATTTAATTCTTTAAAATCAAAATCGACCAGTAGAAGTGAAGTGTGTGTCGATACAATCACTGTTAATACTAGCCATGATTTGTGTCATTAGATGAAAATGATTAATAATACTTACATTCCCTATAATTTAACTGAGCGTGCATCCAAATTCAGAAGATAATCACATTTTCTATGTGTATAAAAGCTTGTCACTGTCATAGAAAAATGCCTGGCATTCAAGGACACAGTTAATGCACATTTTCTATTCTTCTAATTCATTGCATGCAGTCCATTTACACTACCAACTTATTATGAATTTGCTGTCTTTGTTTATATCGCTGGTGCTTGAGGGAATGGACTGTATAAATAGAACACAGACAGTGGAAATCCCTGAGAAAAACCTCAGATTTCAATTGCATTTGATCCAGCCCATTTGTGCAGGCAATTTCGCCAAACCTACTTGCACCTAGACTTAGTGCATGCTTGCACGAAAATTCCAAAAATTCATGGCCACTGACTTTGCGCTTATTACTTATGGCATAGCACTGTGCTTAGTGCTAGCGCTCTTAAAATAGGGCCCGCTAACTCATCTACATTTTTGCCTCAGCAACAGCTTTACAATGAAAACTTACAGAAGAAAAAATTACAATTTTGAAAAACAATATTTGTATATCATAGGCTATATAGTGAAATATACAGTATATTGTGAATTATACAGTATAAATAGAGTGGCTCCATAATAAATTGTTTGGATACGTACAGTAAAGGGCTAGTTCAACCAAAAAATGAAAAGTCATTCATAATTTACCCACCCTCATATTGTTCCTAACCCGTATCATTTGAAAATGAATGAATGTCATTGCGTTAGATAACAAAATATCAAACCAAGTGGCATATATTTTAAAGAAATGTAGCACAAATGCATTTTTCAAGCCAAAATTTAACAAATTGAATTATAAAACAATAGATATATTGTTAAAAATAAAGACACAAAAACCATTCAAACTTTGTCCAAACTTAGTGGAACATGTCCATAGTAATTGTGATGAACTAAACTTGTGGTTATACACACAGACACACACACACACACACACACACATATCACACACACATATATATATATATATATATATATATATATATATATATATATATATATATATATATTATTTCTTTCACTTCAGTCTCCTTAAGTGTCCAAGTACTTTTTGGGGACACTGTATATCAGTTGTCATTGAACATGATAAGGAACACATGCATAAAGCTCCAATTTTGTTGGATCCATATTGCTCATCTCATAGTGTATTTGCCAAATACATTTCAAATCAGCTTTTCCCTTATAACGTTTCTAATTACCGTTTGTTTAGTTTATAAAAGTAACATAATTTGGCAGTTGTGTAAATCTGGAAAAGTCTCAGTTCTGTAATCATTGCATGCTGGATTAGCATTCACCCAGCAGGGGACCGTTCTTATTCGGTCTGGTGAACCAGGTTTGTCCTGCCCCTGACCTAGTACATGCAGTTTAGCAATCTTTATGCCTCAGCCTATATCACCAGCTTTGAGACACACTCTAAATGCTAGTGCATATATCATCCTGACATGCTGTAGGGCATTGATCAGGGCCCAGGTGAGCTCACTGTATAGGTTGTCAGTAGTGCCTGAAGGTTACAGGGGGGTTTCTTCCTATGGAGCAATGCACCTGTGCTCCCCTATTCCATGCCCTTCACTGTTTTGTGGTTTTTGCAGGTTGTGCATTTCCCCCACTCTGTCTGTACAGTTATGTGAAAATGTTAGATTGCCTCTTACTAGTTAATGTTTGGTATGTGAACATTAGGATTGTGCTGAAAAATTATGATTTTTCTCACGATATTGCATTAGGCTGTGCAGCATAGCTAAAAATATACAGTATATCTCAAACAGATATTTCAATATTTTTTAACTTTTTATGATATTTAATATCAATGATGATATTTACAAAAATATACATTGTAGAATTTACATTAAAAAACTGGCAACTCTGGTAAATAATACAGTGACCATATTTTCATCAGGGATGTCATTTTGGTGCCTGTGTATTTCACAGTTTACTACATGTATTGTCTTGTTAAACAAATCATTAGCGATGCACCGAAATTAAAATTTTAGGCAGAAACCGTAAATTCTGGGCACACTGGGCCGAAAACCAAAAATGAAAATGATTATTTTAAATTAGACTTTGTTTGGAATGATTTAACCAATTGTATATGTTATTATGAGGGATGCATCGAAACCACTGTTTATATAAGTACACATTTCATTATAAAAAAAGAGTAGACAAAAAAGAATTACATATTTTTTTTTTTTTTTTTTGCCTATTAAGGAAACCTTTATTCTTAACTATTCTGCTGGATAATGCAGCAAAATTAACAGGTTCTGTTGGCACTTCTCCCCCCCCACATTTTATGTGGACCTGGAATGTGGAATGTATCCTTTAGTGGATCTCTTATCTGTTCATTTTAGTTGTGATATCGCATTACTCCATAAATTTAAATATTATCGTAATTTAACATGAAAAATAATTATAATAATAATGATAAGCAATATTACACTGGAGTTGGCATTGGAGTTGGCATCAATTCATTCTCTGTGAAGTCCATCGTAGATATGACATTTACTGTATGAACTGACAAAAAAATGAATCAAACAACTCTAATGTCATGTGCTTATGAAGTTTAAACCAGAGACACTGTTAAAACAATCATACTTTCATACTCGCAAGTAGAGTACATTGTTGCCCAAGATTGTGACTCCTGTGTAAATATAGTCAATTTGGGTTTGGAACAACATTAGGGTGAATAAATGATTACAGAATTACATTTCTGGTGAGCTATCCCTTTAAAAATTTTGAGTAAAAGCTCAAAGAGTGATCACTGTATTTCTGCTTCAGATTTGGCTTCTGCGCCACATTTACTATGTAACAACTCTTAAAATCAGCATTTCTCAGTGTGGTCATACGCATTACATTGTATCACGAGGTAGTTGGCAATACCAGAGACTATTTAGCAGAGACGGGCCACTTCTATTAAAATGAATGGGATAAATTGGAATGCCCAATCAAGAAGCTCTAGCCATATGGCTCTAGTGCCCAATGGTCAACGGATGTAGAAAGGACGTTTTTAACATAATTTGAGCTAAAGAAGCACAATTTAGGATACCAGCGTTGTTCGATTTTACTGCTGATTTGAAATATGTTCTTTGTTTGTAATCTTGACCAACCATTTTTGAGATTTTGGTGTTTCCCCATTCAAGTAGATAGGAGCTGCACTGGCATGACTGGAAATAGTCTCCCGGGAGCATTCCAAAGATGGCCGCCAGTGGACTGACCTGCTAGAAAGACTTTGGTAATACCCAGTCCTAGTGGCTGTTTTAGAAAATAGACATTTTCTGTGGTCTGTATATGTCACTGTGGGCTAATTGTATTGCATGTATGGTGCATTATGCAACCATAATTTCCTTTTTTTTTCTAAATGGGTTTTGAGTCAAGTAAAATTTATTTTTAATAGTCATTGTGATTTGTAGTGCAGGCATGTTAACCACAGTACACAATATTATTTTGTCTGACCCCTATGCATAACCAAGGTGATTCACTCAAATATAGTTTATTCAATTACCCAGCAACAAAACAAACAACACACAAGTGGGTGTAGAACATGATAATGGCTGATCAAACAACCTCATCCAAAGCCTCCAAAGAAGTGCAAAAACAAAAGAGCGGTTTCTGACTGTGAACGGTGAATGAAAATTGAGGATTGAAAAAAAAAAAAAAAAGAGACAGAGAAAGAATGGCTGTGATCCCTTAGGCAGTCCCAAAACAATGTCAGGTTTGTTCGGCCTGCCTGGGTGCATGAAGACTAAGCTTGGTGGAACTGGCAGTTTGCCCTCTCGATCACTCTCTATACACCCTCCCGCCACTCTATTCTAGCCCTGTTGCTTTCAGGAAGAGCCTTGCCTATGAAGTTCATCAGCCCTCTGTCTGTTTTTGCATCCATAATGGCAGCTTCTTCCTCTGAGCACTTAAAAAGAAAATGCTGGGGACCGCAAGGGCCTCGTCAGTTTAGCACTGGCACAGTGGCTCTTTGAGTGTTCTCTCTGTCTGTCTGGCAATCTGCTCACACTATCATACAACCCTGTCTTCCTGTCAAACCCTGCCTCTGTCCCTCCTTCATGCAGGACGGGAGAGGATTTCAGGAGTCTTATTCACATTAGTGCCCATGCTTAGATGAATGGGCCCTTAGCAGAACAGTTTAGCATCAACAAAAGCTGTTATATTAGTTAGTGGTGCTTGCTAAGGCAAACATCACTACTTCTATAGAGTGTAACAGTTGGGTTCCAGAACTAAAAATCCTGTTTATTTTCTTAATAGGCAAATTGCTTTTTAACAAAAACGTATAAACCTTCAAAGACAGAGCTACAAAGAGCTCTGAGCATGTTAATCAATGGTACTGTATCTGATGAAGCCACACTCTACACACACACACACACACACACACACACACACACACAAAATCGTTGAGCAAACTTCAGTTCAACGCAATATGATGCAGTAAGATTTTTGGGTTCTCTCAATGGCATTTTAATAATTGCCCTCAGTAACATTGCTTTGTTTAGTCAATGTGAATTTTGTTTTGTTCACTAAATGCAAAAATTCTTGTTGAGAGAACTACTAATTTCTAGTTCAGCCAACTAACAATTCACACTATGAGAACATTCATTTTGTCACCATTTCAATTACTTTTAAATAAAGTTAAGCAATCTTTGCTTCTGAAGAGAGAGCTATTTCTTGCAAGTTAAGGCAGTATGTAAAATTGTTTGACATGGACACACAATAGTTCTCATCCATTAACACACAAACCTCAAAAATGGTGTCAACCAACAAACCTTTTTAAGTTAAAAGATGAGCTCCTAACATCACACATCTATTAACTAACAGTTGCAAAAAATAAATAAAATAAAATAAAATAAATAAAAAACAGCATAAATGAAGTCAGAAAACATCAAGAAATAAGCATGTAACATTAGCCACATAATTTATTAATGTTGCAATGCATGCTGGGAACTAACACATCAACAGTACTGTTCAATATGAAATTTTTGTTCAGACATCTCTGTTTGACTAGCTGGGACAACATTTGGGGGAATAGTGTTGGTCTAACATGTGTTTTATATAGATGCAAAGTAATTTACATTTTGAGTTTCTGTGGCTCAAAAACTCACATATGTTGGATAAAATGTAATTTCATTTTTTACTAATTTACACACTTTTCCTCATTATTTCAAGATAATTAAAAAAAAAAAAATCATATTTAATAGTGTAATTTATGGTAAAGAACTACACTAAAAGTCATAGAAAGCATGCACATCCAAACAATATAATGAATAAATGTGCATGACCAAAAACGTACGTCCACTAAAACTCCAGGAATGTCAGCACACTGTTGCTCACAAAAAAATGTATGAGCTCACCACAGAAATGAACAAACATGATGTTTCGAGCCACATGCTCTTCATCAGACTAAACTGACACTCACCAACACACCCATATATACACCTGTGTATACCAATCAAGAAATCACATGACAGTATCACATGACAACATCACATGCCCCTCCCCCCCCCAAAAAAAACTGAATATATAAACAACCATACATGTATATACAAAACAACTAAACAAACATCTAATACAACAATCACATCGATTTATAGTATATTTTTTATATAATAAATAAATAAAAAAATTATACTGAGCAATATTACAATTATTTACCATTAGTTTCTTAAAATCAATTATGCAATAGCTAAAACATCAGGTGAAAACACAATCATACTACATGTAAACACTAGAAACAGGTAAACACAAGTGTCAGAGTTATTTGTAGGATCTGTAGTTCAGATCATGATTACAAACTGCAAGCTTCTGACCTGATACAGCGGTTCAGACTTATGGTGATCTTTTGCTAAAAATTGGATTATGTCATCAGCTAATCGCTTCAAGCATATGTCCCAACATGAGTGCCTTAATAAAAGAACTTCAAAATCTACAGATACGATGGTTAGTTGTTATATACAATATTTTCCTCTCGCCAAACAAATTGAGTTTATTCTGAAGAAACATTGGTATATTATCAAGTGATCCATCCTTTAAGAGTTGTTTTAGCAGTTCCTCTCATATAGTATATAAAAGACCACTAATCTGCATGATATGGTAGTTAGGGTTGACTTGCCACCAACTACGGCTGCTTCTCATTTTTTAAGTGAGGTACCTTCTGGTAACTATCGGTTTGGTAGTTGCCAGCAGTGCAAATTTACTTACAAAACAAAAACTTTTAACCATCCTCATACGGGAATGTAATTTAGAATCAAGGGCGTGATATCGTGTAAGGCTACAAACATCATTTATATGGTTTATCTTATATTGGTAAGAAAAGTAGATCTCTTAAGGCTAGAATTTCAGAACATAGAAGTTCTATTAGAAATCACGATCCATGGTGACACATTTCACTTCAGAACTTCATCCAGTTTCTTAATTTAGATATATTGGTATTAAAGTTGTTAAACCACATCGGAGAAGGGATAATGTTAATACACAATTACTTTTTTTTTCAATTTGGAATGCCCAATTCCCACTACTTAGTAGGTCCTCATGGTGGTGTGGTTACTCACCTCAATCCGGGTGGCGGAGGACAAGTCTCAGTTGCCTCCGCTTCTGAGACCGTCAATCTTACAAGAACACCGCGCATTTTATCACGTGGCTCGTTGTGCATGACACCGCGGAGACTCCGCATGTGGAGGCTCATGCTACTCTCCACGATCCACGCACAACTTACCAGGTGCCCCATTGAGAGCGAGAACCACTAATCGTGACCACGAGGAGGTTACCCCATGTGACTCTATCCTCCCTAGCATCCTGGCCAATTTGGTTGCTTAGGAGACCTGGCTGGAGTCACTCAGAACACCCTGGATTCGAACACGCGACTCCAGGGGTGGTAGTCAGTGTCAATACACAATTACTAAAAGGAGCAATATGTAATGTATTTAATGTATTAAAGCATAAAATTATCATAATATGTTATCAGAGATTTAGGAAACATGCTAAGTTGAAATACTGGCTTCACCGAAAACAATTCTACAGCCAGTATATTCTACTTTGAAATGTCCGTTCTGGGATGGAATTTCTGTTTGTGTTTTGGCCTGTGTGATCCCGCCCACTGCCCATTTCCCAATAGTATATCGACACCCCGGGTTGCCAGATTTGAAACAAGTTAGCGGGCAAACACAGCGTGCTGCAGTCATGGAAGCCAGCAATACATCTAGCTAACATTGACAAAGTTATAAAAAATCCACATGAGCTGGTTTATAATTAGCAAACAGTAAAAACATTGCAAATGTATAAAGTAGCTGATCAACTTACAGTGTAAGGCTCTTCGCTTGCCATTGTCAGTTTGCTCGTTCCTGTTGCGTGTCCTCAACCTGGCAACCCATGTGAGCTTCGAGTCTGGGGAGGAGGGGGCAGGGGGAGACAACAATATTTTGAATTTGGACTGCAGTACTCATTGTAAATGCTTGATGTCAATGTTATATATTGCGCCTTTAAAAGAGAAGCATTCTGGATATTTACTCCTAATATTTTATCACCTAGAGGCCGTATTGAGGACTTTGATATACGTCTCTTTCTTTGACTCAGATCTGAACTCTTTTGTAAGACTGTGGGTACTGTAAGATTTTAAGATTATGTTCTAGGATTTGTGTAACTGACTCATCATTTGAGTTAACTCAGACTCTTGTGTTTACCTGTTTCTAGTGTTTACATGGTAGTATGATGGTGTTTTCACCTGATGTTTTAGCCATTGTATCATTGATTTTAAGAATTTTAATTCTATTGTTCAGTATAAAAATGATTATTAGTATATACACTACCAGTCAAAAGTTTGAAACATTTGACCGAAATGTTTCTCATGATCTTAAAAATCTTTTGATCTGAAGGCGTATTCTTAAATGTTTGAAATTAGTTTTTTAGACAAAAATATAATTAATATTATATATTATATATTAATAGTAATATTTAATAAAAATAAAAAAACGTTTTTGAAATTGATGACTTGGACCAAATAATAAATAAAAGCAGCCAATATGTGCCCAGCATGTAGATGGGAACTCCTTCAATACTGTTTAAAATGTATCCCAGGGTGATACCTCAAGAAATTGGTTGAGAAAATGTCAAGAGAGCATTTCTGAAAATTCTAGGCAAAGGGTGAGTACTTTAAGATGCTAAAATATAACACAGTTTTGATTTATTTTGAATTTTGTTTAGTCACAACATAATTCCCATAGTTCCATTTATGTTATTCCATAGTTTTAATGACTTTATTATTATTCTAAAATGTGAAAAAAAAGAAAATGATAATAAAGAATGAATAAGTGTTTCAAAACTTTTGACTATATATATATATATATATATATATATATATATATATATATAAAAATATATGTGATTGTTGTATTAGATGTTTGTTTAGGTACAGTATATTTATACTATATGTATGGTTGTTTATATATTCAGATTTGTTTTAGGGTTGTGTTATGTTATCATGTGATACTGTCATGTGATTTCTTGATTGGTATACACAGGTGTATATATGGATGTGCTGGTGAGTGTTCATTTAGTCTGATGAAGAGCATGTAGCACGAAACATCACGTTTGTTTATTTCTGTGGTGAGCTCATACATTTTTTTGGGAGCAACAGTGTGCTGACTTTCCTGGATTTTTTTTTTTTTTAAAGAACTACACTACCCATGATCTTGAGGGGAAACAATCCACCAATCAAAGAATCATGGCAAACAAAGTGCTGCAAATGATCTCTGAAGCGACCGCTCTCTTCCATGATGCACTGTGAATGATGCAGTCAAGTCGATCTATATACATTCTCAAACTATGTATATATATATATATATATATATATATATATATATATATATATATATATATATATATATATATATGAATACTTTGCCATAAACTTTCAGTATATTAATGTTTCTATACATACAATTAACAACTTTAAATCACTTGTTTTATATTTTTCCATCATTTTAATTCAATTTCATCATTTGCAATGCTTCATGTGTTTTGTAGTTCATGCCCTTATGAAAGACTTTAAAGTCACAGTCTTGTACCTTTTTCTTTTTGTCCCATTTTCAAATATATATATATATATATATATATATATATATATATATATATATATATATATATATATATATATATATATATATATTTGCTTCAGATCAAAGTTTGTAATGTTGTTGGTTTGATTTATGGCTTACAGGTCTTTCATTAAGGATTTTATAAAAAGAAAAAAAAAATGAAAGGTAAAATACTTAGAACAACTTTGCAAATGCGCAGCAACACTTAACAGCAATCCACAACATCCTGCATCGTTGTGGCGAGTTTTGCACACAAAAAAAACACTACAAATCAAGTGTTTTCTATTACCCTGTTTCCATATTTTTGTGTGTATGGAAGTAATCATGCTTAATTTACTCAATTAACATTAAGGGAATGTTAAACAGGGAAAGGGAAAATAGTTTTGGCTGAATAAAATGCACACTTAAGAGATTAATTATCCGGATTGGACGCCCAGATCAAAACATCTGTCGGAATGTTGGGCAAAAATACCACATGGAAGAATATGTGGAGATCAGTCATGCGTTGCATGCAGTCTCCAACACTGTATTGGGTGCAAGTCTCAGATGATGAAATTAATGGTACTTTCCAATAGCAAGCACATGAATGAATCCATTTTAATTGAATTTTAATTAAGACTGTTTATGGCACCTGTAACTTTAATGATGTTCCTTGTAATTGATGGCACATTGTATGATCTCACTACCTCACACGAAAAGCGCTTGACAACCCACGAAGAGTATCATTTCCTAATACTAATGATATTTTTTTACCTAAATAGGCAAGGTTCCATTTAACATGTCTTTGGTGGATCTGAAGCACCTACATCTGCATAATTGAAGGAAACGTGTCAACCCCCTCCCCGTTTTCACTCTCAACCTCCCCCTCACCCAGAGTCATTCACCCAATTGCACATCATACATCACCTTGAGCCTGTTCCACCCTCAGTATTGGGGGAGAGGGGCGTAACATTTGTCGGTCAGTTATGACCGTGTCCTGCCCTGTGCTGTTTGCTCAGTCTGCAAATCACATAGTCCCTTGGTATCTCGTCCCATTTGTGAGGTACAGATTAACTTTTGCTGTCCACCGACTAATGCCAATCAGGTGGAGACAGGTTATGTGCACAGAGACCATTTGTAAGCATGATAGTGGCATTTGTTTTGTCTTGTGCGATTTGTGTAGTTAATAATGTACCATATTGTTTCCGAGCATCCATTAATTGAAGTAATTTAAATTCACCAAGAATATCCTAAGACCTTAACGTAATTATTACTTTTGCAGACCATTAAGCTGGACAGATATATAAAACACTGAAAAATCTTTAAAACTATAAAGTACTTAATAATATTTACACATATTATATTTGATATGTGTTTAATTTCTTCTATATCTTCAGTTTGGCTTAGACTAGAGTCTGTATGGGGGGTTCCTAGGCTGGACTAATGTTTTGCTCACATTAGATCAGTGTATAGCTCTCTGAAAGATGTGTTCTGTAGTTTCACGATACATACAACTGTCTTTAAAATATCTGAAAGAAACACTAAAATAAATCCAAATTAACCCTATTTAACCATAGTGTCAGACTCACAATAGGTAAAACATGAATCTTGACATCCATGGCACAAAACATAGACAAGTCTCCCTATGCCTAGTACTTGAAACACAACTTCTCTATCCAGAATTCCTGCATTCTCATTCATTATCTCTCTCTCCCTCTCTCTGTGTGTCTCTTGTTCTTTGTACACTCCATGTGAAAAGCGGGAGCTTTGTGGGAGTGATTGTCACTCATTTAATGAGCTTCTTTGCCAAGTGAGAGGCTTTGGCAACATATGTCTCCCTAGTGCCTCTCGCTCTGCACCGCTCAGTATGTCAGTGATGGAGCTCTCTCTCTCTCTCTCTTTCTCTCTCTCTCTCCCGCGTCTGCTGTAGTAGCCGTTTCTCTGGATTTCCTCAGCACTCTCTGTATTTCACGCCTGTGGGATTAAATTGTGCAGAATAGGAAGGTTCCTCAGACCTCCTGAGGAAGAACGGACAACAATGATTCCGATTCCTGTGAGTATTTAGTCTTCTTTTTGATAGGTTTGTTTGATCTTGTTACAAAGGCAGTCCAGTAGAAGGAATTACTACTGTACTAATGCTACTGTAGTGGTGTGTGTTGTGACCCCCACACGTGTGTTAACAGGGAGGGCTTGGACAGTGTGAGATATCTAAAATGAATGTTTATCTATAATCAAATACTTATACTTAAATACATTTAGGCTCAATTTATGAAAATGTAGATTATTTAATTATATTTAAAGAATTCGGTTTAATCCAATTTTTTGTACAATTTAAAGACACAAATTATAAAAGTAGAATGAAATACGTGTAAAATTGTTGTTTAGTTGTTTTTTTTAATACCTGATCCTGATACCAATATCTAGAGAACATTATGCCAATATATAACACAATTTAATGATAGCAAATAAGATTTAAGACACAAATAAGACACTTATTTTACACAATATTTGCTAAAAAAAAAAAAATCACTAATAAAAAGATATTTGAAAACAGAAAGTTTGCCTCATTCATAGAGAAGGCTGTTTGAAAATTTGAAAACTTAAACTAGATGGAACAGCCACAGTTAATCTAGAAATTGGTTGAAATATATTGGTCTATCAGTAATATAGTGCAACCTTTGCTGTTTATGCATTTTTTATTTATTTTTTTTTTTTTAAATATCCGTGTCAAATGGGAATAAAATGACTGACACTCAATCGTGTTTTGGCTTAATAAACTCTTAGTTCTTGATTTCTAAGTTATATTTTCATAACATTGGTTATTTAGAAAGATGGGTAATGGAACTGATTTCTTTCCTGGATAACTTGATTCACAATCAATGGGCTTTTTTACATGAACAATCTGTCTTTCAATTGTTTTTACCTTTTTATGAGGTGCTGAAAGTATGTTTGTAATAAAAATACAAGCAGTTTTTGTATTTTGCTGGTTCTTGGCTTTGATTTTAGACTGGTTTAAAACTGGATAGGACATGTAACTCTAAAACTTGGCTGTGTCATGTTGTTTCATAACACTCTGAATATAAGTGCTAATGGTTTAGAGCAATGAAAATATGTAGAAATCTAGAATGTTTTAAGCTTCCGACAGAACTGTCAAATAGCTCCTTTAAAATGAGCTCATCCAGATGTTAATGAACCAGTTGAAACATGTTCTGAATTAATAGCCCGTATGAATCACATTTTCAACACAACACAAAAGTCAATGGTCACAGGTGTACCAGTGTTTGGAAAATGTAAGGAGGGGAATTAGCATAGTATTTACTTTATGACAAACAATAGATTTTTTTCTTAGCCTTGGGAATAAATATTCTGCCTACAGCTGAAAAAAATAAAAATAAAAAAAGTAAATTAGCTTTAGATTTGTCTGCGGAAGGAGATAATCTTGGACACAAGTTCCATTTATCTTGTCTGGCTATTGCCAAGTTTATATCCTGGGAGACTGCCAACATCCGTCAGATCTGAATGAACGTAGCCAGGGCTTTCGCTGAATCAGTTCCCACAAAATAACACCCCTGTCCCCCTGGTGTGCCTGTTTCCATTCTCCCCTACTTCAGAGCACTCAACACGGATCACAGCCTAAAATGATCACTGTCCAGGGCACGCAGAATTCCACTTGTCTCAAAGATAGAGGGTAATGAAAAAATAATAATAAAAGTCAAGACACAAAAGAGAATTTCTCACTCACACTCGCACAGCCAGGCCTTTCTCGCTTGTCCTTGAAATGGCACATATGTACAGGGACATTTTGAAAGTCTCTCTCTCTCCCTCCCCCTCCTTCCAACTTGACAGCACATCTGTGATTGCTGAACATTTGAACGATCTCTTTCATTCCTCACAGCCGTCTTCTGTGACCTTATCCGTATGGACAATTTGTTCTTTTGGTGCTCCGAGATTGCGCTTTCTACAGTCAAGCCAAACAACACATCTCTAGAACATTGCATTTTGGCATTCTGGACATGATGATTTCCTAAACATGATTTTAAAGACCCCATGAATTTAAATTAAGAATTTTTCTGAATTAGTCCATATGTGTTAGCTTTAAGGCCATCTTTGCTAGTATACTCCAAAAATGTACTGCAGATATACACATTTAAAATGAACTCTGTCTCTTCCAATTAAATGGACAGAAATATTGACGGCTCATCTTGCACTACATAGATTTTTGTCCCTCCCCCTATTACCACCTGTATCTGACTAGCAATTGGCAATTTGGCAAATCATGATTCATGGGGGGAATTTGTACGTTGCTGCAACTTTTATAAATTTTAAAAGTTCCTTTATGCTTTTGAGTCTGTTTGACAAAGTTCAGTTTGTAGTGAACCATGCCTGAGTGTGCTTTGTATAGTTCACAATTAGAATGAAAGCAAGACATCTTAACTTGTGAACATGGACTACTGCTGAAGACAATTTGCATCGTTGCACACTTATCATAGTATGTACTTATTTCTCATATCTGCTTATCTACCAAGTGTGACTCTCCAAGTGTATAAAGGTTTTAAAGGACACCACCAATCTTCTCTGTGGAAAAGACCATCTTTGCTAGTCACCAGCATTTGCTGGTGTATTGGTTTCCCCACTAGATTATTTCACTAACTTAACTTGCAAGACTTCCTTGGTCAACCAGCATTATCAGAAAGATCATGCTGGTGTACCAGCATTATTACTGGTAAATAGCACAGCTAGACCAGCATTAACCAGCATAAACCAGCCTGGACCAGTATGGAAATTATAAACTGGTCTTTTTTCAGCAGGGTCTGCCACAAATATGGTCCAGCAGTCCCAATAGACAGTCAACTGTCAGTGCAGTAAGTAGTGCTCCAAGATGGCGCTGAGTGTGGCTGCTGCGCTGCAAGCTCCGACCCAATATTGCAGTTTTTTGTTTTTTTTTTGTCTACAATTATTATGTTTTTTGTCTTGGATGTTGCCTGCCTTATTGTCTACGATAGCCAAACACTTTTGGACATTGGTTCTGCAATAGCACACCGAAAACCGGACTTTAAATACCTCAATGCCGACCCGCTGTATACAAACACGACAGCGGAGCCCTTTGTCTGGCAGCCCGGCTGTGGAAACGCAGCCAGAAAAGGGGAAGGAGAGCCGGCGTTCTCGTCAGACTAAGACGTCGCGCAATTCAACCCCCGCTACCCAGAATTCTACTGGCAAATGTTCAGTCTCTAGACAACAAGTTCTGCAAGCTGAGAGCGTGGATCTCTTTCCAACAAGAGACTGCTGCATTATCTGCCTTACAGAAACTTGGATGTCTGCGGAGATTCCAGACTCAGCCATTGAGCACGTGGGGTTCTCCGTGCACCGAGTGGACAGAGTGAAAGACCTCTCAGGAAAAGCAGAGGTGGTGGTAAATGTTTTATGATCAACAAATCCTAGTGTGATCAGAGGAGCACACATTCTATCAAGTGTTTCTGCTCTCCTGATCTGGAATTTCTCATGTTTCTGTGTCGGCCATTCTGGCTACCGAGGGAATTCACAGCGGTCATTATTACAGCTGTGTACATCCCCCGACAAGCTGACACAGACCGGGCACTCAAGGAACTGTATGAGAGTATAAGCAAGCCGGAAACCGCTTGCTTATAATCAGAATGATCCAGTGCTGGTCGGACCAATCAGATTCTACACTTCAAGACTGTTGTGATCACGCGGACTGGGAGATGTTCCGTTCCGCCTCTGATGACGACATTGAAGTCTACGCTGATAGTTACGCTAAGCCAGTTATGCCTATGCCATCAGAGCAGCAAAATGCCAGTACAGGGACAAGATTGAAGGACAGTTCAACACCACTGACTCTAGAAGCATGTGGCAGGGAATTAATATCATCACGGACTTCAAAGGGAATAAAAACTCTGCTGTGAACACCGCTGCCTCTCTCCTGGATGAGCTTAATACTTTTTATGCTCGTTTCGAGGGAAACAACACCGCCCTCGCGGAGAGAGCTCTCGCGGACGAAGCTACAGAGTTTTGTTCAATCTCCATCTCTGTAGCGGATGTAACCTGATCCTTCCGACGGGTGAATATCCGTAAAGCCGCGGGTCCAGATGGCATTCCGGGCCACGTCATCAGAGTGTGCGTGAACCAACTGGCTGGTGTTTTTATGGACATTTTCAACCTTTCCCTCTCCTTGTCTGTGGTCCCCACATGCTTTAAAATGTCCACCATTGTGCCTGTACCAAAGCAATCCAAAATCACTTGCTTAAATGACTGCCGTCCTGTTGCTCTGACCCCCATCATCAGCAAATGCTTTGAGAGGCTAATCAGAGATTACATCTGCTCTGTGCTGCCTGCCTCACTGGACTCACTGCAGTTTGCATACCGCAGCAACCGCCCCACTGATGATGCCATTGCATCTACACTACACACTGCTCTCTCCCACCTGGAAAAAAGGAACACATATGTGAGAATGCTGTTTGTAGACTACAGCTCAGCATTCAACACTATAGTGCCCTCCAAGCTTGATGTGAAACTCCAGGCTCTGGGCTTAAACAGCTCGCTGTGCAGCTGGATCCTGGACTTCCTGTCAAGCAGATGCCAGGTGGTCACTGACCCTCAACACTGGAGCCCCGCAGGGCTGTGTTCTCAGCCCACTCCTGTATTCCCTGTACACACATGACTGTGTGGCAACACACAGCTCCAATGCCATCGTTAAGTTTGCTGATGATACGACGGTGGTAGGTCTGATCACTGACAATGATGAAACAGCCTACAGAGAGGAGGTGCACACTCTGACACGCTGGTGTCAGGAGCACAACCTCTCCCTCAATGTCAGTAAAACCAAGGAGCTTGTGGTGGACTTCAGGAGAAAAGACAGAGAACACAGCCCCATCAGCATCAATAGAGCACCGGTGGAGAGGAACTTACATGGTCCGTCCACACTGAGGCCGTTGTGAAAAGGCTCACCAGCACCTCTTCTTCCTGAGACAGCTGAGGAAGTTTGGAATGAACCACCACATCCTCACACGGTTCTACACCAGCATTGTAGAGAGCATCCTGACTGGCTGCATCACCGCCTGGTACGGCAACAGCACCACCCTCAACTGCAAAGCCCTGCAAACTGCGAACTCCAGGACATCTATACCAGGCGGTGTGTGAAAAAAGCTTGGAGGATCATCAGAGACTCCAGCCACCCGTGCCATTGGCTGCTCTCACTGCTACCATCAGGCAGGTGGTATCGCAGCATCAGAACCCACACCAGCCAACTTCATGACAGCTTCTTCCCCCAAGCAATCAGACTTTTGAACTCTTGATCGCTGACAATACATATATCAGCACCGCAATTTATTAGCCTCAGACTGGACCCACATTTTATACTTCACTTAATAAAACACTGGCAACTGACTATAAACCGACAGCTGAATGTCAACACAACACTTCATATTTATTTCCACTGATTACATTGGGGGGGTTACAGTGTATTTTCATCGTATACAGTCTTCTTATTTTGTGTATACTGTATATTGTATATTATTAGGTGTATATTGTATATTGTGTTGTGTAACAAGATGTATAAACTGTGTTATGTGTAAATCAGATGTTTATTGTAATTGTCATATTGCTATGTTGCTTGGATATGCACCAAAGTCTTTCACCCACTGTGGCACTTGTGTATATGGTTGAGTGACAATAAAGGGATTTGATTTGATTGGACTTTTTAGGAAACAACATTAATTGCAAATATACATTTTTCTTTGGCCATCAACTATGCAAAACAGACAAGATAGATATAAATAAAATGGTTTATGGTGTGTGTGTCCCTTGGTTTTCACCTCGTATTGGTTTTTGCCTGACAAGAACATTTATGAGAGAAAGTAGGACCTTTTTCCACTGGGGAACCCAGTCCATAAAATCAAGAAAAGCATGTAACAGGTTGATGATCAGGAAGCAGTCTTGGTTTGATGGTGCTTTTAAAATAAATTGCACTGTTGGCCAGGGACACGTTAATCTCTGTCAGTGCAGTTCACCAGGGTCACAAGGTCATCCACCATCTCTCCAGTGGGGACCTAAGGTCAGGAGCAGCTCCGTTCATTGATTATAGTTCTCTTGCTCACACTCTCACTCTCTTTTCTCATCCTTTTCTCTCTTGCTCTCCTTCATATTCCATCTATATGTCTGTGTCGATACACCTGCGTGTCATTCTACATTTTGCTCTTCCCTTCTCCCACTCCATCAAAAAACAATCTCTCCACTTCTTCATGAAGCAAGTTCATGATCCACACCCACACTATATCTCACCCCCATCCATCTACATTTTATCTGCTTCATTCACTCCCACATGCCTCTCCCATCCGCTGTCAATTGACAGAGATGGTTTATGACTTCTCCTTTCCACAATCTTTCTATTCTATTCCACCAGCCTACATCTTTCTATTCTGTGTAGCTGCTCTTTTCCATACAATGAAAGAGAATGGCGTTCACGACTGTTCTTGGTCCCTATTCACTTTCAGTGTATGGAAAAGAGCAACTTGAAAATTCTGCTAAATAGTTCTGTTCCACAGAATATAGAAAGCCATAGGGGTTTGAAATGATGTGAGGGTGAGTAACTGTTGACATTTAAGCTACATTTTTAGCTTAAACGTGTATAATTATAGGGTAGCAAAATGCTGTATTGCTGTTTTTGTAACCTTGTATCACATGTGCAGCTTTTCAGTTAAGTGAACTGAGGCAATAATCAAACATAAATAATACAATAATTATTTAAATGACAATTTTCATCACAAGTTAGAGTTTTCAACTCAGTGTTCTCTAGTTTTTCTGGGTGGTATTTTGTTTAAATGTATCTGTTCAAATTCTCATTAAAAATTCAGTTTTACCCAAATTGAGATCCTCATTGTTGTGCCCTAATTGCAAAAATAAATTAATTAATTAAAAAACTAAACAAAATAAAATAAAATAATTATATATATATATATTAAATATGCAAAAAATATATATTTTCTTATATAGTTATGTTTAAAAAGGTATTTCTATTTTTAGCAATATGTTAGTATTACTTTTTCAAATGAGTATTGACTGTAGTTTCACTTCTTTCAAACATAAGGTGCTTGTTGCTCAACAAAAGACACAGTTTCAAAGTAACTTCCACTACACTGGTAAGCATGCAGCTCCATTCCTCCCCATTCCTGCATTCTTCATCCCTTGTCCCAGCCCATCGTCTCGTTCAGGCTGCTGTATTATTAATGGGCTGGTAATCGAGCTGTTTTCTTTCTGGCATGCATGTTAAAGCAAATTGAAATGGAGTCAAATCTCAATGAGGCATAGTTATTATTTAATATAACCCCCACTTCTTTATCTCATTTAGATTCTTGTCTGTGCTTTGCAGTGGCACAGAAGTTTTAATAATATATAAGTTGTGTAGCTGATGCCTGTTAAAGGTGGTATTTATGAATTATTTATATAGCTATTTAACTGTGATGTGCTAAGGGCTAGCGAGTCAGAACTGTGAAGTGTAGTAACTCTGATGGTGGGTCAAGTCAAGGCAATATCACACTTTCCAACAACTCACATGCAGATGTTTGAAGATTAATGGACAGTTTTTGATTTTGGAATGATGATTTGCATACTGCACTATAAAGGAAAGACACAGTAACTATGAAAACACTGAAACTGAGAAAAAGGGTTTCAAAGCTTCTTGATTGTCCAGCCAAATGTGGATTATAAAATTTTTACACTCTGTTTTCTCTGAATCTGAGCATAGTTGAGACATACCCCTGTCTGCCACAGGACATATCATAGCCTAAGAGACAGATTCTGCTCATAACTCAATTTTGATAAAATGTGTAGTTATTGCATTTTGTCTTTGCAGACCAGTGTAATTTGAATGTTCCTTTATTAAGATAAATATAATGTACTCTTGAAATATAACATCTTTAAAGTCAATATGAAATCTTAATCAACATTCTGCGTTCTACAGTAGGTCTTATTGAGAGTGAGAAAAAAAGAATTTAGCCTAATAATATGCCCTGCCCTAAAACAACTATCCTTTTAGTCCGACATCAGCAAACCCTCTTATTTGTTTGGCCCCTCCCCCTCCAACTGTCTTTTAGAGACAAGTTTTTACAATCCAATCAATTCCTGATGGATAAAATCAAGACCTGCCCTATATTTTTTTCCTATTTAAAATCCTGTCATTTGGAAATTTCTCACATTATGGAAGTAGAATGGGCTGTGCTCACTGTTTCATTGTGTTCAAACACTGATCACGCTAAATATAAAAATAAAGTGACTAAATGGATGACACACTCTAATTAGAGTATGCACAAATTGAGGTAAAGTTGCTAATTGCTTTTTTAGTGCTAGTAGTCTCAGCCATGCCTTAAATGTGCTGAACAGATTAAATCAGAATTGAGGTTTTATCCAAAGGTTTGAGAGAGATATACAGCTATCAAGACTCCTCAACCAGCAGAATATTTTAATCCAGCTTGACAAGACAGAGATGGATCTAATCCCATTAGCAGTCTGCACAGTACACAAACAGTTTTCCTGCTAAAAGGTATATAAATGCTGAGCGTGTGCTGAATGGAAGAAATTTGTGTAATTTGAAAGTTTGGGGTGTTATTGCCAATTTAATGGTATTGAAAGCATCTGAAGTATACAGTAAATACTTTGTACTGGCAGCTGCCTTCAACCCTTTTCCTTCCCATAGAAACAAAATAAATAAAAATAAAATAAAGATCGAAATAAAAATAAATAAATAAAAATAATCACAAATGAGATCTCACTAATGTCTCAATTGTTTATCCTAGCCATCAATGAGATTCAGTGGAGAGAGAATATAGATGTTGGCTAAAGTCTCATGCTTCTCAGATGTTTCTTCGGCGAAAAAGACCACAGCAAGCATGTGTCTCCTATAGAGTTTCATAAGAGATCTCAATGACTCAACCTGTGCTCTGATTTGCCAAGACACCAAAGTATGCAATCAATAGTCAGAAATCTTAATATGAACTCAAACATATCTCATTCAATTGCTTAAAGAGCCAATGATCTGAGCTATGCCATCCACGTTAATTTTATAGCTCTATTCTCTTACTGTACATCAGCAATTGTCTCATTTGTGTCTATTTTAATTTATCGTAAGGAATTTTAGGAGAAACATCTGAACCAAAGTTGATAACTCCATTAAACTCATGAACTATGAAAGAGCTACCTCTGGGTATCATCTGGGTTGCCAGACTGTTTTTATAGCACATGTAAGCATTGGAAGCATTACTGTTGATTATCTATTAAAATGCAGCCAGTAATAATCAGACAAAGAGCACAGAGCCGTGCTCTGTCGGTGATGTATCCTAGCGTGTGGAGAATGGATGAGATTGGTTTCCTCAGGGATGGTCTCTTGATTGCCTCTTTATTCATACTCCACAGTTGGTAGAACAGCCAAGCGGTCACACCATGCCTACCTTCCACTGCCAGACTGCTTCCTTTTTCTTCATGTCCTGATTTACGCTCATCCACTATGCTAAATGAGCCTTCATGGTGGGTGAGGTGAGTGTGAGAGAGAAAGGACGCCATCAGTCAATAGGGTAGAAAAGCTTGCTCTTGATACTCTTGCCCCATTTTCTGCCTTCTCCTCCTCTTCTGGCTCTAGCGCCAGACTGCTTTGCTCAGGCAGTGCCAGAACTAGCACAGGTCAGAGTTCACACTGGCCTTCCCACGCTGGGCAGCTTTAATATCTTGCCAATATCATCAAACTCAAATGTGAAGGATTAACAACAGGCAGCAGTTGTTAGTTAAGTCCCAGTTTGGTGTTTAAAGGATCTGCTTAGGCTGACTTTATGGGGATAAGCTGTGTTAATTTGAATATTGTGGATTGAAATGGTCCAAGGAGTTGCCCTTGTTCGCTACGTTGACTTGCTGTTGTTCTCTTCATGATTCTGGAAGGAAAACTTCAGAATCAGCAGTTATATGGTACAGCTCATCTGGTACAGCATGGTGCCAGCAATATCAAGGTCATAGGTTAAATTCCCAAAGAAACACATCACAAATTACATACCTCTGCACTATTCTATGCCATGTTGTAGTGTAGTGTAAGTAGTGTTCACAATAAAATGAAATGAAAAAAAAAAAAGAATACTACATGTACCAGGATGATGTTCCGTGATTCACCTGAAATAACATAGAGTGGAATGTTGGACACTTTACCCACTCAGCAGTCGCGGCTTGCCCTACATAGACCTGGCCACGATGCTAGCCTGACAAAACAACTGTAATAAATGGTGAAGGTGGCAACCAGCAGCACTTCTGTAGTTTTTTTTTTATATACATAAGTGCTGGACTGAGTTTGGCTAACATGCTAAGCTAGCGGCAACACATCACATGCATTTGAAACATCTCTTCTGTTAGCTGGAAAATGACAAATGCTTCTGTGGAGTAAAAAACTGTTAGTGTTCCATTTGAGGTGCTACTACACTTTGTACAGATGGCCGAATTCATAGTGCATATTGTAGTGCGTCATTTGGGACACTCACACAAAGCACTGTGAGATGCTTTGGAGAAAAGCATCTGCTAAATTTCAATGGACTCTTATGAATTTGCACTTATGTTTTTGGCAGACAATTTCCAAACAACTAAACTTAACAAGAGTCGATGAAGTTTGATCTGACCAATGCAGAGCTGCTTTTAAAAGCCAAGTGTATTGCAAATGAAATGCTCTTGATTCACAGGCCTTAAAGCAATCTGGCTTGAATATTCCAATAAAGACTCTTTTGTGAAAAGGGCCTCAAAAGGCTTTTCACAGCAGTGTGATATATGTGTATATGATGATGCTAGTTCCCTGTGGTCCAGCCCCACAAACTGGCAAGCTATGTCCTTCTAAACTCTGGATGACAAAGGGAAGTACTTAATTAAACCCAATGGCAGGTGCTCAAGAAGTGAGATGTAATAAATATGATGGCCTTAAGTTGATAAGAGATGAACTAGCCAGCACAAAGAGTAAAACCAGGACACATTGTGTTGGATCAGGATGGTAAAAACCTGCCCCCAGAAACACATCAAACTGTCCAACAAAACACAATACAATTATCCTAGAAATTTACCTTTTGATTCTAATCTGGCTACTAATGCTCACCACCATCTGTGGAAAAGAGAGCAGTCTCAGGGCAAGCAGTAGTGCCTCAGGCATTGTCTATGAGTCCAAGTGAAGTGTCAAAGTCCGAGAGGGGAACCATGGTGTAACCACAAGCTTTTCATTATGATAATAAAGGGGAGCAGAAACCCATCCTCTCTGTGACTGCTCCAGTGACATCGCAGAGGTCATCTCAGGGGTCACCATAACAGCACTGAATCACAAAAGCTTCCCGGCAGAGTTAATACCATTATGGCAAAATACAGGCATGTGGAGTTCAAGCCCAATGGAAAACAAAAGCTCCTACTGAGAAATGAAGGGAATCGACTCATTCACACACTGGTCAATTATTCAGTTACTTCTCTGCTTACTAGTGTTTGACCTCTGCATTTCCTATTGGATTTGTTAAGCAGAGGAAAAGCTTAAGGGGAGGATGGGCTTCAAGGGTCTGGGTGAACAAAACAGTGAGTAAAGCAGCTGGTTGTGTTAAAATGAAGGGGCAGTGAAGTGTGGTTATCTCTCGTGACTTGCCCCAACAGTTGAAAGAAAGAGTCTAAAACACACAGCCTACCTTGCACCATCCAAATCTGTCTTTTGACTGTAATTATAGACCTGAATAAATGGCCTCATATGGTTTTAAAGAATAAAAAGTTTTTTTTTTTTATTTTGGAAATGTGTTCTTCACGAAGGGATGGAAATGACTGATAAAGTTTTATTTTGTGAGCTTTGCGTCTTCCTCTTTCTTTGCCAGCACTACTCCCTGATACTCTTTTGTTCACTCAGTAAATCCTGATCTATTTTGTTGTGTGTTTAACTAATTAAAGTCAAGCAGGAAGTGACCTAATGAGCTGAGATCCAGCCTACATGAGAACAGTTATTGTGCAGATGCTTGTGAGACTGTAGGACAGTAGATCCATTGAGATCAAATTTCCTGTGTAAGTAATTAGTCATTCAGCAAATGATTTTATCCAAAGTGACATCCAGTATACTTACTACAGGGACAATCCCCCCCGGAACAGCCTGGGGCTAAGTGCCTTTAAGGACTCAATGGTGATGGTTATGCCTAGTCCCAGACGCTATGACAGTTTTGAAAACAGCTTGAAATCTAGACGTCATTTCGTCAAGTGTGAGAACTGTCCCAACGAGTGAGAGACCGTTAAGAGCCAAAACCAATTAAATATAGAGAGCGCAAGATGAGAGAAAGGTAATAATAATACAAATTTATTTTATTTTTTTAAATAAACACTGAGAAAATTAAATAATATTTTCAGCTGTTTTTTTTTTTTTTTTTTTTGTAAAAATGGGCGCAAGTCGTTCTTTCATGTTTGTTGAAAAAGGAGAGAAAGGTATTTGATAACAGCAGACAAAAATATTTAGAAAAGAAAAGAAAACATCACCCACATCTCCCTACTTGCTGTTTTTAATTATTTTTAATTATATATAATTGTTTTTTTCCTTTGCAAATGGTGCCAGAAAGCACAAAAACGGGCGCGAGCCATTTTTTCATGTTCTTTGACATGTTATCAAGAATAAACTGCACAAGTTTGTGAATGGATTTCGTTATCTCAATTTTAAGATGCATTGTGGGTGATCCATTTGTACAATTGGGAAATGTAAAAAAGCGAATGCATGAACATGCACAATGGGGACACAAATATGAGCAGCATGTACATTAGAAGCTCAGTTACAGGTACTGTACTAAAATAACACAGAAGTCTGCTCTAAACATCATGTTTGCAAATAATTAAGAGAAACTGTGAGCCGGTTTTTAGTGCTTTCTTTCTTGTCTTTTACTTTTTTGCGTTTAATTATCATTCCATAATACACAGACGTAATGATTGATGTATGTCCTCATGAAATCAGAGATTTGTCCTCAAAATCTGAACACAAGTGGTCAAAAGAGACAACCACGTATAACGATGATGTGTTTTGCTTGTACACTTATAATCGGATCACCCAAAACACATCGTAATACCAGTGTACACACGGCCTCAGTCGGGGACAAATGGTCATGTGGTTGAGACACTACAGTTCTATATGCGCACCAGCATTACGAAAAACAAGACTGTGAGTCGTAGAGTGCCGACGGTAAGTCGTGTAGTGTAAAATTGACTTTAAAGGATCGCTCCTTGCGGGGTTTAAACCAGCAACCATCCAGTTGACAGCCCTGAGTTTTAACTGCTGCACCAACTCTTCAAAACTATTATCTGTAAATTTGGAGTATTTGGAAGTGGCTCAGTGCTGCCTTTTCTTGTGAGTGTAAAGACCTTCAAGACAAAATGTAGTTATACTGTAGTTATTGCAGACTTGCAGGCACCAACTGCAACTATAAGTGCAAATACAAGGCTGATGCCATGAAAAGTACCATGAAAAGTGACCTCCATTATAGATACTTTGTTCAACTGTAGCCCTTTACAACCAGTGCTGTAATGAATCTAAAATGAAAATGAATTTGTCTCCAACCAGATGTCTTACTGGCGCCAGATACCAAAAGGTTAAAGCAACTACTGATCTCTTACCACACTTGACATCATCCAGAGACATAAAAAGGCATAAAACATGACAATTAACTTAAAGTTCATCCACAATAGCTTGACAAATCTTCATATTTCTAGCGGAATATTTAGGAACATCTGCAGTCTTTGTGATATACCAACCTTTTGGTTTTGTGCCCTCATCTGTATCCAGCTAATCAAAATCTGTCACCATTATAGTGCCATGAATTCATAATTCTGAATAATTTCTGCAACATCTGCTTCACATTACCATAACTGCAGGAGGGCCCCTTATGAGTCATTGACAAATAAGGTTGTCTGAGGAGTTAAAAAAAAAAAAAGAAATCTTTATATAAAAAAAAAAAACCTAGTTTAAATTAAAACACTTGTGTCAAGTTCTTAGAAATGTAATATTTGTGTTCAATCTGGTCTCATACACTTTTGAAAAAACCTTTACAGCATTTTCCACAAAAAAAAAAAAAAAAAAAAAAGTAACATTTTATGTGATAGTCATGTGGTCTAACCATAGAGTAAAAGGTAATGTAATACTTTCTTTGCACCTTAAATACATGAGAGGGTAAACAACTTAATCTTTATTTAAAAAAAAAAAAGTTTTTTTTTGTTTTTTTTTTTTTTAAATGTCATGCTGTCTTGAGGGTCTCAATGTGTCCACTCTGTTTTATGGTTTTATGGTCAACATAAACAACAAATACATGTTGGTTACACCACATGATTGTGTGGACAAAAGAGTTTTTAAAATTGAATCATATTTTAAAACAATTGTTTCACTGCTATTTAAAAAAAAAAAAAAAAAAAAAAATAATAATAATAAAAGATTATTCTGCAGTAGTCATGCTAATATTTATTATTTAAAGAATTTCAACTTTTAATGAGACTTTTTTCTGGATACCACATGACATATTTTACTTTAAGCCCCAGAAAAAAAAAAAATCAGTATGACTTTGAATTCAAAAATTAAAAATATGCTCAAGAGGTGCATTCAAGTAAATGTTTAGTGTGAATTGCATTTTTATGTATTTTTTGTTTAATAGATCTGGAAAACAAAATTAGCGTCTCGTCACTGACCCTTAAACATGGCCATAATATACACTTGTTACCCTCTGTTATTGTATTTTATGATTAATTTTGTGAATAAAATCCATGTTATGATCAAGAAAGAAACAGACACACACGCATTTGTTTCTACTCCAATAACCGAACTATAAGGGAAGTTTGGGCTGTTTATATGAAGGATGCTTAAACAGTGGTGCAAAAAGTTGTTCTACACACAAAAGCATTTTATGGGCGAAACCCTGAAAATTGTTTGAATTAAAAACATCTTCAGTGGGGTAAGTTTCTTGTGAACACTAAGAAGGACAAGTCAACCCATGGTCGCTAAACTAACATACGACATACCTCTTTGACGGTGTTTTCAGAAAACTGGCGAAGGGTTGGTGGCTAATTTATACAAATTATTCCTTGTGCTCCATGCGGTGGAAAGTCCAATGGATGTTAATGCTTTATTAAAGAAATGTACAAACAAAACTTTGAAACCAACCAAAGGTCAATCAGATATTTGGCAGTGTTAGAGTGATAACCGGCCCCGGTTATGAAGGGGAAGAGGGAAAAAAATGTGACTGCCACACTCCAACAAACAATTTAAAGAAATGCAACAAATTTAAAGAAATGGGACTCTGTGATCGAGAGCTTTAATATGGAGATTTCTCACAGATGCATTTCAAGTAAATACAACTTGGGATAGACGTAACAGATGGTAGTTACTCAAAAGCAGGTCGTTATTATTATTATTATTATTATTATAATATGCAAGTATGATATGATTTTATTTAAAAAAAATTTATGTGTGTTGTTGTGGGCCAAACATAAGTATATGGTTGCTCGAAAGTTGTCTGTGTGTTGTTTACTCATATGATTGTGTGCGGCACTGATTTATCATTGGCAGCTGTCGTGTATGTGGCGGTGGCAGTAAGATCTTTGTTGGGTTTTTTGCAGGTGCCGAGACCTCTGCCTGTGTTGGAGTGAGATGCACTGACTCCTGGCAACCTGCAGTATTTCTGTAATCCTCCACTCAACTCCAAGCCATGCGGTTGTTATGGAAAATGGGAGTGACCCTCCTTTTGGGCACCTACCTTAATATTAGTTGCAAGTATCAAACATATGCCCTGGACATTCCACTAGATGGTAAGTTGAATAAATGACTTCCTGTGCTATGTTGTATTACTGTAGTATTCTTCTTGTTGCATGTCTTGTAAATGCCTTAGCTTTATCCCTCTATGCTAAGGATGTGCATATGTACATATTTTAGTTGGGGAGATGTCTAATGTAAATGACTAATCATTCTTAAAGGGATAGATCACCCAAAATGAAAATTCCTTGTCCACTACAGTCCAGTCATAAACATTTATTTTGTGGCATTCACATAGGATACATTCTTACATTTAAAAACAGCTGAACAGAATGGATCAGAATGCATTTGAGTCAAGACCCATTTTTTTAAAGAACTGTTTTTAACTTTGCACACTGCCTTAAAAATGCAATGCTCAAAGCACGCGGTGTGATGCAATGGCCAAAGAAATGCTCTGCAGTTATTAAAATCGTTAACTTTTTTTTCTCACAAAACTATCACAGCCCTCACATTGCTCATAGCAGGCCATTTGAAGTTTGACAGTTATTGGCTTAAAATTGAATTTAAGGCAGTGTATTTGTTACATAAGCAGTTGTAGCGGTGGTGCTTTTATGGGAATGAATTTTGGAGAGGCAACTTTTCAGAGACAGTGAGCACGTTTACATGCACACCAATATCAGCCTATTCAAAAAAGTTTACTATGCAAGAAAACCGCGATTACATGAGACTTGAAATCATTGGGTTAATCTCTGCTTTTTAAATCACTTTAAACACTTTGGATAGGCCGGTAAGAACGCTGTAAATGTGTTCATTTGTAGAGTGAAATCAAGGGAAATCCATTTCGGTTTATGCTTAAGACTGTAAACAGTTATCTTATAAATTTTTTATGAAAGATGTTTAAGCCGTTTTATATGATCATACATGTTGCCGGCTTAAGGCCTGTTCACACCAAATCCGTGACGATTTTGCGAGACAGACCTCTGACGGAAGGTCTGTTCTCACCGAGTCCGTAAAAAATGAAACTGAAAACTATTTCACTCGTGTTGCAGTCTCCTGACCGCACCTTCAGCTGTTAGAGATTAATATAATGAATGCTGTTAAGCATTTATTTACCTAATTTGCTATAACTGTTTCATAATGTTCTTTGCATGGTGTTGATGCATTTTGAGGAGTATACTGTATAATCTGTGTTTTTTATGCGAGCGAGATGAGTAAAGAGCGCTGTTGGATATTTATTTGCATTTGTATTTTGCTACGAGTATATTACAAATGGACACCTGAAGCCAAATTCTCTTTTTATAATGCCTGGATTAATGCCTGGATAATATAACACAAGGTTCAGTGATATAAATACATGTGGAATAATGTACATTAAGAATAACAGGTATATTATAAAATATGATGCATAATAAAAGAATATAAAAGAATACGTCTTAATTAAAATTATTGCAGTACTTTGTTATATTACACTTACAATAAAAATAGCAGTGTGGTTCTACAATTCGTTTGTCTACAGTAAAATATAGCTTGTAAAGAGTCTTTTTCAGGGATTTTCTACGAGCTCAGTGCAGACGTATTGCTGAACCTCGCTGTTATTTTTAATGCCATGAGAATATAACAGGCACAGTGATATACATATTAAATAATGTACATTATACTCCTGAGACCCCCATGTGACTGCTGTGTGCATTTTCCATTTCCCTATTTGATTTGTAACTAGTAGCACCTAATAAACAAGCAAAGATTTTATTTTTATTTTTTCTAAAAATGTATGTCCACATATGTGGACAGCGGGACGAAGTTGTAAAATTTTAAGTAATTTCAAGCTATAGAAAGTAAAAAAAAATTTCACAAAATAGTTTATTATGTGTCCAGGTTTGTTGGTTATTCATGTTTTTGAGACTTTATAGACATTACAGCTGATTTTCTATAAAGCTGAATAAATAATTCTGATTAAAAGTAATGGCCAGCATCATCAAATCACTGCCAACCATGTTAAAATAATATTTAGCATTATGAAATGAATCTGTGCTCCCTAATTAGTGAATGACTTAACCGCCAGTGTGCTGTCTGTCTTCACTGGTCTCAGAACAGTTTGAAATGCACCTTATGTTCATCCTAACTCTGTATACAGCCTCTGAAAGCAACATTTTACAGCTTTTGGATATGTTCATTGATTCTCAATGTGATTGTTTATGTTTCTCCGAAAGACAAACTTGGCTGAGATTGGCACCATGTTGTTTTGTCACACGACTCGGTGCGCTGAATGTTTACCCTTTAATGACAGCCTAGAGCCTCCTGAATTGAGATCAATTGGTTAAAAAAAAAAAAGAAAAGGCATAGCCTATAGCGAATTCAAAACGTAATGTCCACGCATGTGGATGTGGGGTCTCACGAGGTTTAGACAAAAAAACATAAGCAGACTTTCAAAAACAGAATGGGTTTATGTTTGCAGTACAAAGGTTTCATGAGCAGCAATTCATACTTTCATATTTATTTTTTATTATATAATTTTCAGGGGTGTGTATCAGCTGCACGTGTGCCGGTGTTTGCCAGTTGATTAGCGCCACCAACACACTGGATTGAGCAGCTGCAGTGACTGACAAAAAGCTCTTATTTCATTGGTCAGTCAGTAAAAAAATCGGAACACTTTTTGTAAAAAAAAACTTTCGGATTGTCGGTGGACAATTTGTCGGACCCGATGTGCATAATGCCATAGGAATGCATTGTTACCATACAAAAGCTCATTCGGAACAAACATTTATACCGAAAAAAAAAGGTCTTAAGATCGTGCATGTAAACACGCTTGGTTCACCACCTGGGAAAAAAATAAAAATATTAATGCCACAACAAAAATTTGAAAAAACGAGTAGTCAGTTGGTGTACTTCCAGTTGATCACCCTAACCCATCCATAATCTATTTACTGATAATGTTCTCAGGGCTGTTCTCAATTGTTTGCCAAGTGGACAATTTGGCCTTTTTTCCATGCTCTCAGGAAGAACAGTGAGCACTCTGTTCTTACAACCATCTGTTTGAAACTGGGTATTTGTATGCAGGTTCACTCATGCTGAAAACAGGTAGCATTTATTGCTAGGGCTATGTATTTCACCGTTTCCATGGCAACCAGAAAAAAGTATGTTTTGTTGCTGTTAAATTATTCACAATATGTCTTTAGGGCCTGAAAGATATCATGTGGGAATGAAATGCTTTACTTAATTTATTATGTTCTACTTTTTTGTTATAATATTAATCAATTGTGTAGCTGGGTTTAATTGTGTTGACAATTAATTATTTGTTGCATTCCAGTCATATCTATTTTAAGCTTTCTGTTTTGATCAGACGGTTTTAACAAATCCCTGTACATTTGTTTCTCTGTGTTTCCCTGCTGCGGGTGGATTTGTTAGTTTTAGCACGCATGAACAGTAAGTTAATAAAGCCAAGCCATGCATAGAAGTAGTAACTTTTCATCCACCCATATAGAGTGTTTAGTCACATGATCATTGATACAGAGCTCATTATCATCCATTAACAATCAATTTCTTATGGAAATCTTGCTCATATGCAGCTCAGATGTGCTCTTTTGTTTGGAATAGTTACCAGTGATACTGGTTCTGCTTTGGTGGCAGAATGAATTGTAAAGGTGATATTGTGGAGGCTGATTTTGGTCTTATATTTTAGACCAATTTATGTTTTTTTATTTTTTATTTTATTTTTTATGTACTTGCAAAAGGAGATAAGAAATTAATCAGCATTACAATCTACATAATTATCATTATGTACAACAAAGTATTTTGGCAGTACCATGGTCAGGTGGTAATAACATGGTACATTGATGGTACTACCATCCATTTTTGGACATGTTCCATGTCAGTGCCATGTATTTGGGTGTGGTATTCTTTAAAATAACTTAGAGTACCATGTAAAAACCACAGTACATGCATTTCAGGTATAAATCAAAGAACACAGTGGCATGGTGGTTATCATCTCACAGCAAGAAGGTGTTGGGTTCAAGTCCTGGCTCAACTGGGCCTTTCTGTGTGGAGTTTGCATGTTTCCTTTGGATGCTGTGAATTAGAGACTCTAAAATTGCCCTGTAGGTGTGAGTGAGAGTTCCCCAGCCACTGGGGGTTGTGTCAGGAAGGGCATCCAGTGTAAAACCTGCGCCAAGTCAAATACAAGGGTCATGGAAGGTGTGCTGTGGTGACCCCTAACAGGAGCAGCTGAAAGAAGAAAGTATATATCAAAAAACCATGATATTAACATCTGATACCATCACTTTACCATGGTACCACCACAGTACTTTTTGTAAGGAATGCCACGGTACTGAATGATTACCGTATTTATGTACCATTGCATTTAATGATACTCCAAGGTAATTCAAAGAATAGCATGGCACTTACATGGTACATGTACAAAAACCATGGTATTTCCACAAAAGCATAAAAAATAAATAAATAATATGTTGATACTTTTTTTACTAGCTAAAAAAAAAAAAAAATCATTGACATGGAAAAAATAAAATACTGGTTTGAGGTTAATAGACTAGAATCAGTCAGATCAAAGATTGTTTTGGCACAGTGGATGACTTCCAACAACAGAGCCAACAAACCACTTATGTTAATTTGCAACCCATCCCATCACTCCATTATGCATTTGCTCATGCATATCCAAATTTACACTCAAGCTGTATTAGACATTAGTTTTGTGTTCTAAACAACAAACAAACTCTCATTGACATTATTTGACCAGGTCATTTGCCACTGCCTGATAACACCTTACCGATAACATAGTCTTTGGGCAACAGCCGAATCAATGATTCAATATATAATTATGTTCACCAACAAATATTTTGTTTACCTTTAGTCTTGTATGCATTGATCAAAACAGTTGAACTTATTGTGGAAAATCGTTACAATTGAACCAAAGCCTAAGGTGCAACAAAGCATCTCACATCACCATTTGCTGCATTCAACCTGCATGTTGTAAACCATCAATTCCTCAACAGTCTGCTGAGTGCTTCCTGTGCGGTTGTTTCTTTATCTAGTGGAGCAGCTGCCCACAATTACAGAGCACTCTCCTGCCTCTCTGATCGCCTTCCCTTTCGAAGAGAGCTTCCCTGTGAAGTGTGAGGCCACAGGAAACCCTATTCCAGAGTGAGCAGTACACACACAGACATATACACACACACAGTTAAAGATAGAGACTTCCTGGTGAAAAGACCAGCATAGATGGTAGCATGTGTTGTGTATTGGATGCTGATTCCCAGTAAGGGATGCTGGTGTGCTGGTGTCACCACCAGATTTTTATCTGGCTTAAGGTAACAGTTTATCCAGAAAAGAAAATGTTGTCACCGCTTACTTACTCTCATGCTGTTCCAAACTTGTCTTTCTTTCTTGGAACTCAAAAGTAGTAGATAGTTTTAGGAGGTAGTATGTTAGTCTCAGTCACCATTCACTTTCATTGCACTTTTTTCCATGCAGTAAAAGTGAATGGTACACTGAATGGCCATGACGCTTCTGGCCAGCATTAAACCAGCATTAAAGAGTCCATATTATCATCATTTACGGGTTCATAATTTTTTTGGGGGGTCTACTAGAATAGATTTACATGCTTTAATGCATTATTTTTCTCATAATGTACATTGCTGCAGCACCTCTTTTCACCCTCTGTCTGAAACGCTCTGTTTTAGCTCCTGTCTCTTTAAAGCCCCCCTTTCTAAATAGCCCAGTCTGCTCTGATTGGTCAGCTGGCACAGTCTGTTGTGATTGATCAACCGCTTAGAGCATGTCGGAAATGTAACGGCCCTTACCATAACCGATGTGGCCCTTAGACGGGCATTATGAAAATGTATTACATAGTGACATAGCTAAGTCACGGGAGTAATGGCTGGATTGCAAACCAGGTGTTTCAGGCAGTTCAGAGAGTAACTTTGTCGACTTTGTGCTTTTTAACTTTGCAGAACTTTTACAGGCACAAACAGCTATATTACACACGAAAGGAAAGGTAAAATCCCAAAAAGCATAGTAGGTCCTCTTTAACCAGAATAAACCAGCCTGGACGAGCATGAAAATTATTTTTAGCATGCTAGCTAGATCATTAACAGCTCACAATATATGCAGAAACACCCCACTGGCATATCAAAGCACATTTCAAAGGAGTATTTGATGTCATTTTAAGCCTGAAATGTGAAAACTTGATCATGAAAATCACTTTTGCATCCACATTCTGTTTTCCTCACATTTCAAAGGATGAATTGAATATGTTATGGCAACTAAGCACCGATTTTCTCTCTTTTCTCAGATTCAGGTGGACAAAGAACGGGCAAGACTTTGATCCCTATCAGGATCCCAGATTGATAACATTAGATGAGTCTGGAACATTCGTCATTCCAAATAATGGGAATCTCACAGAATTCCAGGGAAATTACCGCTGCTTTGCGACTAACAAGTTAGGAACAGCCATGTCAGAGGAGATCGAATTTATTGTTCCCAGTATGTGTAACTTTGTGCTGTATTCTCCATAACGATTCTTTCCAAGTGATTTAGAGACTGCTATCCAATGAAACGACCGCTCTGGTCTTTAGTGAGATATTTATTTTACTTGCCTGCCACAAAGTCAGGGGAGCCCTGGAGCTTTTCTTTCCCTTTCATCTCAGAGACTGCATGGAGCATGAGGACAGGGCCAGTGAAAAATTAGTTTTTTCCTCTCCCTCCATCATTTTTCGACGTAACATTTCTCATTGTGCTCTGAAATACACCACATCAATCTTCAAAGATGAAGCGATGGCAACGAGGCATCCATTACCAAACAAATCCCCTTTTTCAACCACTCATTCAACTGTCATATACTGTACAGTATGACAGCAGTAGCAAAGTTATGCATTATTGGCAACTTTTTTCTTAATTTGGGAGTGTAGCTCAAATGATCTAGTCTCAGGAATGTTTTGATAAATCTGGCTTTTACTGCCACCTAAAGGTGACTTAATTGCTAAATTGGTATTGGTAACATTGATTCATGCCCTCACTTGTTTTACTTGTTATGCTGTATAGATGTTCCGAAGTTCCCTAAAGAGATCATTGACCCAATTGAGGTTATGGAAGGTCAGTCAGTCATTCTGGAATGCAATCCACCTAAAGGAATCCCTCCGCTGCAAATCTACTGGATGACAATAGGTGAGTTAAAGTTATTTGGGTGGAATTAGTTTCAGACACACCCACAGACTTTCTACCGATTCTAACAAGTCTGGCTACATGTGACTAGGGTTAAATCAAATTAAATAAATGTTAACATTTTGCTACATATTATAAGACTTAAAGGGATAGTTCACCCCAAAATGGAAATTATTTAATCATTTACACCCTCATGTTGCTCCACACAAATTTGATTCCCTATCTGTCACTCACTCGACGTTGTGTCGATGTAGTAACACTAGGGGTCACTCTTGGGAGCCCCAAACACCTCTGCTTTTTTTTAAAAAAGGCCAATGAGAATTGGCGAGTGGAATTTGCATGCCACTCCCCCGGACATACGGGTATAAAAGGAGCTGGTATGCAACCACTCATTCAGATTATCTCTTCGGAGCCGAGCGGTTCTATTAATTGAAACTGAATTAATCCGCAAAGTTCATTTACCTCATCTGCTGGATTCTACGGCGCATTTCAGTGGCTTCTCCCCCTCTGCACCCATGGAGTTTAGAGAACGCCCCTGGGCGCTTCGGCAGAAACAACTACAAGTGTATATTCTAAAAAGAATATATTTTCTTTCTAAAAGAGCGGCACACACGGAACATCTTTTTAAAGATGCCTTTCCGTTTGTGTGTTATTCCTGGTTGCGGTCGTTATCTCTCCGCTTCTGACGGCCACGATCGCTATCTTACATGTCTGGGCGCTGCCCACGTGGAGACATTGTTCGTGGATGGGTCTTGTCCTCATTGCGAGAACATGACCATGGCAACGTTGCGGTCATGGCTTGCATTCGTAAGAAAGCAAGCCACTCCATTGGGTCTCCTCCTCCCCCCTCCTCGGCCAATCTTATGGTGGGTGGCAGGAGCCAGGTAAGTGCTTCGATGTCCCTGGACTCAGCACGGCCACGGGGCTCGAATCCCCTGGACGTGGCACCTTGAGCTCCACCCCGCCGTGAGGCCCCACCCGCCGGTACGTCCGACGTGATCATTCCCTTGGTCCCCTTTACCTGGAGTTTGGGCGCGTGGCTCGTGCTTTCCAACCCGTCGTGATGGCTGACCCGGACCGTCCGACTCGGCTACGTGATTCAGTTCACCAGGCGCCCACCCAGGTTCAGCGGCGTCCGCTTCACCTCGGTGAAGGGCGAGAACGGCGCTACCTTGCATGTGGAGATCGCTACCCTTCTGCGCAAGCCCTTACTTCATTGTACCGAAGAAAGGCGGTGGGTTGCGACCAATCCTGGACCTGCGAGTACTGATCCGGGCTTTGCACAGACTCCCGTTCAAAATGCTGATGCAAAAACGTATTCTAGCGAGCGTCCGGCATCAAGATTGGTTTGTGGCAGTAGACATGAAGGATGCGTACATCCACGTCTCGGTCTTACCTCGACACAGACCCTTCCTGCGGTTTGCCTTTGAAGGCCAGGCTTACCAGTACAAGGTCCTCCCCTTCAGCCTGTCCTTGTCCCCTCGTGTCTTCACGAAGGTTGCAGAGGCAGCCCTTGCCCCGCTAAGGGAAGTGGGTGTCCACAACCTCAACTATCTCGACAACTGGCTAATCCTAGCTCACTCTCAAGAGTTGCTGTGTGCACACAGGGACCTCGTGCTCCGGCACCTCAGCCGACTGGGGCTTCGGGTCAACTGGGAAAAGAGCAAGCTCTACCCGATTCAGAGCATCTCTTTTCTCGGTTTGGTGTTGGACTCAAGTCTCAATGACAGCGCACCTCATGAACGAACGTGCACAGTTGGTGCTGAACTGTCTGAAGGCATCCAGACGGAGAACAGTGGTTCCACTGAAACTTTTTCAGAGGCTCCTGGGGCATATGGCATCCTCAGCGGCGGCCACACCGCTCGGGTTGATGCATATGAGACCGCTTCGGCACTGGCTTTAGACTCGAGTCCCGAGATGGGCATGGTGCCGCGGGACACATCGCGTGACCATCACGCCGATCTGTCGCCGCCTCTTCAGCCCGAGGACCGACCTTTCATTTCTACGGGCAGGGGTTCCCCTAGAGCAGGTCTCCAGGCGTGTCGTTGTTACAACAGATGCCTCCAAGACGGGCTGGGGCACCGTATGCAATGGGCACACAGCCTCTGGATCCTGGACTGGCCCGCAGCTGCATTGGCACATCAACTGCCTAGAGTTGTTGGCAATACTGCTCGCCCTGCGGAGGTTTCAGCCGTTGATCCGGGGCAAGCACGTGTTGGTCCGGACGGACAACACAGCGACGGTAGCGTACATCAACCACCAAGGAGGTCTATGCTCCCATAGCATGTCACAACTTGCCCGCCGTCTCCTCCTCTGGAGCCAGCAGCACCTCAAGTCGCTATGAACCACTCACATCCCAGGCGACCTCAACACCACAGTGGACGTGCTGTCACGTCAGGTTACCCTCAGGGGAGAGTGGAGACTTCACCCTCAGGTGGTCCAGCTGATTTGGAGTCGATTCAGTCTAGCACAGGTAGACCTGTTTGCTTCCCGGGAATCCTCCCACTGCCTGCTTTGGTACACCCTGACCGAGGCACCCCTCGGCATAGATACTCTGGCACACAGCTGGTCCCCTGGACTACGCAAATACGCGTTTCCCCCAGTGAGCCGGTCTGTGCAAGGTCAGGGAGGACGAGAAGTAGATCATCCTAGTAGCACCATACTGGCCCACCCAGACGTGGTTCTCAGATCTCACGCTCCTTGCGACAGCCTCCCCCTGGCGAATTCCCCTGAGGAAGGACCTTCTTTCTCAGGGATGGGGCACCATCTGGCACCCACAACCAGACCTCTTGATTCTCCACGTCTGGCCCCTGGACAGGACATGGAAGACCTAAGTGGCCTACCATCCCCGGTGGTAGACACGATCACTCAAGCTAGGGCTCCCTCTACTAGGCGCCTGTATGCCCTGAAGTGGCGTCTGTTCATTAAATGGACGTGAAGACCCCCAGAGATGCGCAGTCAGATCAGTGCTTTCCTTCCTGCAGGAGAGGCTTGAGTGGCGGCTGTCCCCCTCCACCCTGAAGGTGTATATAGCCGCTATTTCGGCTCATCATGATGCAGTAGATGGTAAGCATTTGGGGAAGCACGACTTGATCATCAGGTTCCTGAGAGGCGCTAGAAGGTTGAATCCCTCCAGACCGCTCCTCGTCCCCTCATGGGACCTCTCCGTAGTCCTTCGGGGTCTACAGGGAACTCCCTTTGAGCCCTTGGAGTCAGATGAGCTTAAGGTACTCTCTTTGAAGACTGCCCTCCTGACTGCACTCACTTCCATCAAAAGGGTAGGGGATCTGCAGGCGTTCTCTGTCAGCGAATCGTGCCTGGAGTTCGGTCCGGGTTACTCTCATGTGATCCTGAGACCCCGACCGGGCTATGCGCCCAAGGTTCCCACGACTCCTTTTAGGGATCAGGTGGTGAACCTGCAAGCGCTGCCCCAGGAGGAGGCAGACCCAGCATTGGCGTTTCTGTGTACGGTGCAAGCTTTACGCATCTATTTGGATAGCACGCAGAGCCTTAGAAGCTCTGAGCAGCTCTTTGTTTTCTTTGGTGGACAGCGGAAAGGAAGTGCTGTGTGTACCGCTTGCGCATAGCGCCTTTCCCCTCCCTTGAGGTGAAGACGTGCGCTCTTGACTCCCAGCTGTGTTCACAGACTGTGATCCCTGCATGACTTTCCTCCTTAGCCCTCTGGCAGTTGAGTTTGTGGAGAAACTCGCTGACCGGCCCAGTATGTGCGCTAATGAGCCCCTGTGCTGAGGTAGGTGCTCCACATGTGAGGTACGTGCTGGTTCCCCAAAGGCGACCCCATGTGATATTTTCCGCAAAATCGTTTCCCTGTCGGCAAACTGTGTCTTCCTTGGGCAGAGGCCCCTCTGCCCCTGGACGCCATGCTCTGTAGAAACTCCTCCCCCTTCGGGTAGGACCTACCATGGGACCTCTCCACATGACATACTTCCGACAAGACTCGGTAAGACCATGTGACGTATTCCATTCAAAATACTCCCCCCCCCACTTTTTGGATGGGATGTGGTCTCCGCGGTGTCTTCCCCTTGAAGGGACACCCCCCGACGCAGACACTTATGGCTCCCAGTCAGTTAACAAATTCCACTCTTTTTGGGGAGAAAAGAGAGGGAAAAGAGGTCGGCTGGGCTAGCCTCTCCCTATAGTTGGGCAGTCGACTTGTTCCTGATGGACCGTTCGACGCTCATAAGAGCCTTGGGGGAGGTTACGTGACGGCCTGGTGCGCTGGCTATGAGGCACACAGCAGTCTGCCCGTCACACACCGCCAGTTCACGTAACACAGTTCAGCTAGTTTTGGCATTTTGTATAGGGACCCCTAGTGTCACTACATCGACACAACAGATAGGGAATGTCCTGGTTACTTTCGTAACCTCTGTTCCCTGATGGAGGGAACGAGACGTTGTGTCCCTCGTGGCACAACACTGAACTACCCACTGAAATGGCTGGGACTTGGTCTCGGCTCCTCAGCACAAAACCTGAATGAGCGGTTGCATACCAGCTCCTTTTATGTCTGGGGGAGTGGCATGCAAATTCCACTCGCCAATTCTCATTGGCCTTTTTCCATCAGGGAACGGAGGTTACGAAAGTAACCAGGATGCTTTCTTCTGTGGAACAGTTGTCACGAAGACATCTCGGTCACCATTCACTTCCATTTTAAGGAAAAAGATGCAATGAAAGTGAATGGTGACTGAGGCTAACATTCTGGCACCTTTTGTGTTCCACACTGGAAAGAAAGTCAAAACAGTTTGGAACAATGTGAGGGTGAGTAAATAATGAAGTCATTTTCATTTTTGGGTGAACTAACCCATTTATCTGTTACATTTATCTTTATTTATTATTATTTAAACTATTCATATTTAGCCTCTTAATATTCTCATTCTTACTGAGCTAAAACTGTTTTTATCTTCTTTAAATGGTCACTGAATATATTGTCCATTTCTGTGAAACATCACAGGTCTAGAGCACATCGAGCAGGACGAGAGAGTATCAGTGGGTCTGAATGGGAATCTGTACTTCTCGAACGCCATTGAGACTGACAGTCGAAGAGACTACTGCTGCTTTGCTGCCTTCCCACGCATACGGACCATCGTCCAGAAAACGGCCATGTCCGTCATTGTCAAAAGCAGTATGTAAAAATGCTACTTTTCAAGGGTTTCATTGTAAACAGAGTGTGAACGTTTCTGTGAACATGATCATTCCATGACAGTGTCATCTTAAATGAATATTTCACCCAAAAATTTTAATTATGCCATCATTTTCTAACCCTCATGTTGTTTCAAACCCATTCGACTTTCTTCAATGAAACACAAAAGTTTTTTTTTTTTGGGGATTATATCCTTTGTGCTCTTTTCTTTATTATGACAGTGAATGGGGATTGGATCCGTCAAGCTCAAAAATGAAAAAAAAGAAAAAAAAAAAAAGCACAAAAAAAGTGGTCCATACAACTTGTACAGTATGCTATATTCCAAGTCTTCTAAAACCATACGTTTTGTTTAAGTAGCAGACCAAAGTCATTATTCACTGTTAATTCTACCCAAGAATTTGTGTGGACTACAAAAATGGTACATTGAAACACCAAACACCGTTGGTTCTCATGAATCTTGTGACCAAACGTAATTGACAACAAATCTGATGCATCACATATAATGCTGCCATTTTTAGTTTGAGAGCTATGGCAGAGGGAAATGTTTCAGTTAATAAGAACTTAAATGTCTCTTTTTTTTTTTTTCATATTAAAGTCATGTTCCAGGTTCAATACAAGTAAAGCTCAATTGACATAATTTGTTGCATAATATTGATTATTATAGAAATTTATTTTGACTAGTCCCTCCTTTTCTTTAAAAAAAGCAAAAATCTGGGTTACAGTGAGTTACAATGTAAGGGAATGGGGGCCAATTTTTTAATGGTAATATACTCACTGTTTTAAAAGTTTAGCCACTAGATGTAAACAATATGTGTTAACATGATTTTAGTGTTATAAGGGATAATGTACAGTCAGCCGCTCCGATTCGTGTCGGGGTACTGATCACCCTGTCTGGGTTTATTGTGCAATAGCAATTAACAATGAACAATAACAATGCAATAACAATTTAAAGAGAAGGAGGGACTAGTCGAAATACATTTTTGTGGTAATCAGTATTATGCTACAAATGCTGTCGATTGAGCTTAACTTGTAAGGGATAATGCACATTCAGCCGGTTGTTACGCACAATAAACCAAGTGATCAGGACCCCGACGCGAAGTGAAGGTATCTTGTATCAACCTGAAGGGGTTTATTTTGCTATAACAACCAGCTGACTGTACATTATCCCGCTTATTACATGGCTACTAAGCAAATAAATAAATACATGGACATAAAATATTTATTTGGGTTGAAATTATGTAATTTGAGAAGAAAGAAATCGCTGAACAGCTGGAATCAACCTCCCATTTGCGTTGGAGTTCTGAATCCTCATTATTAAGCCTTTTGCAAGAATACTTGCCAGGTAAATAAATAAATGCACGTGAAACACTGGTTTGAGTTGAAATTATTTTATTAGCTTACTTGTAGAGATTGCACAGTGATCCGAGAAGCAGGAGAGATGGCTCGCAGAACCCGGATGAGCGGTCTGATAATATATATATAAAGTGTAAAGTTATAGCCAATTTTACATCTTCAACAACATCTTTTAGTCAACAAAACCTACATTTCTAAATGATAAAATAAAGACAATTTAAACAACTTTACAGCGAAAATAATACATTGTACATGAATTTTTACAGAAGAATTAATGTAAGTGCTTTTATAAAATTATAAGCTTCACATTTTTGCTTTTAAACCCTCCAAAAATTTGCCCCCACTTCCTTTGTAAGTGCCACACTGTCCTCGATTTTTTTTAAAGAAGGGACAAGTTGAAATTATTTTTTGTGGTAATCAACATTATGCCACAAATTCTGTAGATTGAGCTTAACTTGTACTGAACCCAGAATATTCCTTTAAGCGGTTGTATGGCCTAAGAAAACTTGGAATATTGCGCACAAGTTGTATGAACCACCATTAAGGTGTCATTTTGGAGCTTGACAGCCCCAGACTCCATTCATTACTTTAATTTTATGGAAAATAACATCCAGTATACTCTTTAAAAAGTCACCTTTTGTGTAAATGATGACAGAATCTTCCTTTTTGGGTGAACTTTTCTTTAAACAGATATCAAACAAACTGTTTCTGCACATCTAAAACATCTCTCAAGTGTTTCATGTAGTCAATCTCCAATCACTTGCTTGCTTGCCAAGCACTGCCTCTATTGACTTGCCATTGAATGGCATTTCCATATCTATTGTTTGGTTATTTTTGCATTGCCACACATTTTTATTTGTCTCCATCTCTTCATCCAAGACAAGTTAATGAAGGACTCAGGCTCTGGTAGCGGCAGAGGTTATGGTGAGTGACATTTATTAGAGATGCTTTCATGAGCGCAGAGCAGCTCTGTTTATTTTTAATTAGTGCTGATTAATTATCCCATCCCATGTCACCATCATACTTGCTTAATCTTTAGCCTAGATTTGCAAATCTTAAATGTCAGAGTTTTCTTTAATCAACTGATGGGTTTAGAAGTGACAGAAGGAAAATAATTTATAGGTTCATCCATAGCTAATTTTCTATATTGGATCACATTTGTGAAAGCTTTTAAATCATGAATGAAGCATCATCTGAAGCATGCCAGATACCTTAAACATTCACATTCTTTTTGAATACTTATCATGCACTAGACATTTATCTGTTATATCATATTCTCATTGCTATAAAGCAAACTCTCTCTTGGAGAGGAAGCCCAGTCTACTGATGCCCAAAGGAATGGAGTCCCACACATATTTGGTGAAAGGAGAAGATCTGCAGTTGGAATGTATTGCAGAGGGCTTGTAAGTGTCATTGTCAATTCATTTTATTAATTCAGTTGATTTGCAATACAAATGAGTAGCATGGCATTAATGTCATATATACCACTTATAATGCTTGTGAAATATTCTACTATATACAACTGTATAATGTATAGTAGCTCCAAAAATTATTTGGATACTTAGGTGGAAGCCCACTTAAGTGTAAAGGGCATTGCATTAGATAACAGGCTATCAAACAAAGTGGCATCTGCAAACAAATGATGCTAGACTTTTCTCAGAACTAGCCTTACTAAAAAAATTTTTTTTTGCCAGTTGTTTAGCCATTGTACCTACACATTTAAGCCCAAACATAGGTAGACATAAAAACTGGCATATCGATTAATCTAACAACAGGAGTGTAAGTTCATCTTTGGTCTTTCACCCCTTCAGTCCAACACCAAAAGTGGAGTGGTTGAAAATGGGCCAAAAGCTTCCAGAAAGGATCATAGTGGAGAGTCATGGAAAGTTGCTGACAATAGAGATGGTAAATGAAGAGGATGAGGGGAAATATATGTGCAAAGCCAAAAATCCCTATGGAGAAGTGGTGCATTACTTTCATGTTACAGTAGAAGGTGAGTCACATTATTCATCAAAGCGAGCTCAAACTATAACCACAATGTGTCAGTTTTATAAATGGTTTGAATTTAATTTTGAGCATAGGCCTTATGCTTATATTTAAAGTGCTACAAGTCACTCTTTATGGTAAAACAGCTCCATCTTCTGTCCAGTGACAACAAATGCTTGCAGTACTATAAGGACCACTATAAGTGGAATCAAATATTAAGACATATTTCTTTTCTTTTCTTTTCTTTTTTTTTTTTTTTTTTTTGTGGATACATTATATCCTCTAACGACACAATGAGCATTCTCTGTTTATTGCTGTCAAAAAAAAAAAAAAAAAAAAAAATTACCCTAACAAATTATTGTTCATAATTAAAAATTAAGTAGTTGTGATCACTATCTTTTTTATTTTGTGTTTACCTGTATATTTTCAATAATACTGTATATACTGTACATTGTTTTTCCTACATATAAAATAAAAATTGTGTATATTTTTAAATACATATCACTAATTGTGTCTAGTTATTTTTTATAAGTTTGAAAAAAAAAGAAAAGAAAATATGACACATACACTAATGTCCACACGCTCAAATTCATTTTAGTATGACCTGATTATCTTCCATGTCTAGAACCTCCTGAGTGGGAGATAGAACCTCAGAGTCAGTTGGGTACGATTGGAGCTGATGTTGTGATCAAGTGTGTCGTGACGGGAAATCCTCAACCTAGTGTGACATGGAGAGTCAATGGCCGACCACTGAATGGTATACACTCTCATTCATTATGCCATATTACTGAAAAACCATTCATTAATATCCATTAATAATATGAAATTCTGGTTCAAATGATTTTGCATGATGACTTCAGTTAAAATCCCTTTCAAAAAGTCCCTCACAAAAATGTAATAATGCCAAACAGATCTAAAGTTTATGTACATTAAAGTTAACATCCAATAGAAATTGAACCCATTTAATTTCTTAACCATTTCACATATATGATCAAACCGGTGGAATATGCATGTACAGTGTGTTGCTTTATCATACTGCAAAATTCAATTCTTCGTTCAAACTGCCACTATAAGTAGTTGCAATTTCAAAGTATGAAACAGCTGCTGAAACAGTCTTTTTTCAATCACACAATATCTTTAGGTTTATGTTACAACCCCAGTTCCATAAAATTTGGGACAGTATGGAAAATGTTAATTAAAAACAAAAAGGAGTGATTTGTAAATTATATTCACCCTTTGCTATATTGAAAGCACTACAACTAAACATTATGGAATTCATTATGGTTTTACCTTGTGAATTCCATTTTTTGTTTTTAAATGTACAGTAATTTCAAACCAGATGATTGCAACACACTCCAAAAAAGTTGGGACAGTCGAGTGTTTACCACTGTGAAACATCACCATTTCTTATTAAGCATTTAGGCTTTGAAGACACAAGTTTGTTATTTTAAAAAGTGGAATTTTCCCCCATTCATCCATTATGCAGGTCTTCAGCTGCACAATTGTACGGGGTCCTCATACTGTATTGTGCGCTTCATAATGCACCACGTATTCTCAATTGGAGATGGTCAGGACTGTAGGCAGGCCAATCTAGCACCCACACTCTCTGCTTATTTGGCTAGTATGTGGTTTGAAGTTGTCCTGCTGAAATTCCGGGATGTCCCTGGAAAAGATGGTGCTGGTTGGCAGTATATGCTGCTCCAATATTTGTACATATCTCTCTGCATTAATGGTGCCCTCACAGATGTGCAATTTACTCATGCCATGGGCACTGACACACCCCTGGCCCATACAGACACTGGCTTTTGGACCTGATGCTAATAACAGCTTGGATGGTCCTTTTCCTCTTTGGCCTGGAGAACACGACGGCTGTGTTTTTCAAAAACTATTTTAAATGTGGACTCATCGGACCAAAAAACAAAGTTCCACTGTTCTACTTTCCATCTAAGATGAGACCGAGCCCAGAGAAGTCGGCAGCACTTCAGGACAGTGTTGATGTAGGGCTTCTGCTTTGCATAGTAAAGTCTTAACTTGCATCTGTGGATGCAGCGGCAAATGGTGTTGACTAACAAAGGTTTACTTAAGTACTCCCAAGCCCATGTTCATGATATCCATTACAGATGAATGATGTTTTTTAAGACAGTGATGTCTGAGGGATTCAGAAGTGGTTTTCGTCTTGCCCTTTACGCACAGAGATTTGACCATATTCCTTGAATCTTTTAACTATATTGTGCATTGAAGAGTGTGAAATGGCCAAAATCCTTCTAATTTGACTTTGGAGAACATTGTTCTCAGTGTGCTGGATTATTTGCTGAAGCATCGTTTGGCAAATTAACAAATCTCAAATGATCCTCTTGAAGGACTAGACTGTTTTTGGAGGCTCCTCATATACTATAACACGATTGCCTCACTTGTTTAACATCTCCTGTTTCACAATGCCTTGTTATATTAACTCGTCAAATTGTTATTAGTCTTAAATTGCCCCTGTCTCAACTTTTTTGGAGCGTATTGCAATCAACTGTTTTGAAATTACTGTACATTAAAAAAAACAAGCAGTGAAATTCACAAGGTAAAACATCGTATATTGTGCAGTTGTTGTGTTTTCAATTTAGCAAGGTGAATATAAATTACAAACCACTACTTTTTGTTTTTATTAGCATTTTTTATACTGTCCCAACTTTTTTGCAATTGGGGTTGTACAAACATTAAAATAATCACTGAAGTATAGGACAAAAGTTTATAGTTTGCTTGAGGGGGCTGTTTGGATGCAGCAATGTTTAATTTGCCTCAAAAATTGTCTAACTAATTAGTCCACTCAAAGCCTTCTCCTAGTTTCTCTGATTTTCACCAAACCTTTCAGAACCTGAAGTAATAAATACCATAAAGTTATGGAAGAAAGTCTAAAACCAATTAATTGACCAATAGATTTAAAAATGAATATATTGAATGTTTAAAAAAAATAAAAAAAAAAAGTTACTGTGACAGACACAGACATAGAGGATACTAGAGTCCAAATTAAATTAAATTTCATATGCGGTTTATTATGCAACCAAAATACCAATATTTTCTTCTTCTTTTGGCTGCTCCCATTAGCGGTCGCCACAGTGGACCATCCGTGATCCGCATATTTGACTTGGCACAGGTTTTATGAGGGATGCCCTTCCTGATGCAACCCCCAGTTGGGGGGACTAACCAAAATACCAATATAAACTAGGAAAAATAAGATTTTTGTGCAAAATGGACTTTTAACAATAAACAAACCCAAAATACATCGGGGACTCTTATTTTAAAATGTCTGTGCTCCCAGCTGCTCAAAGAAACAGATATTTGAAACAAATTTCTTACAATCATAGTCATATAACAAATATGATCAGGAATTCATAAACAATAGATCATCAGCGAACGCTTGTCGTAAATGTCCGGTACTCACTGATTGTGAATTGAAACTGTTAAATACACTGTAACACGAGCACCCCACGTTTTTGGTGTATGGGTGATATAAGTGCTGCGTCTTTCACTTCAAACTGAAATTAGTCAAGTCAAGTCAAATATATTTGTATAGCGCTTTTCACAACAGACATCGTTTCAAAGCAGCTGTACAGGAAATTGAGCTATAACAGAAATTAATGAATATAATGGCAGTATTAGTTATTTATGTTTAGAACTATTAATGGTCAATTAAATGAATAGTTCACCCAAAAATTAAAATTCTCTCATCATTTAATCACCCTCATGCCATTAAAGATATGTATGACTTTCTTTCTTCTGCTGAACACAAAGATTTTTAGAAGAATATTTAAGCTCTGTAGGTCCATACAATGTAAGTGAATGGTGACCAGAACTTTGAAGCTCCAAAAGCACATAAAGGCAACATAAAACCCATACAACTCCAGTGGTTAAATCCATACTTCAGAAGAGATAAGTGTGGGTGAGAAACAGATAAACATTTAAGTCCTAACATTTAACTATCCCTTTAAGACATTTTTAAGACTTTAAGGGGCCACATAAATTCCTGTTTTCAACATCATAGCTTTACAGGCTACTCCCACAATGCAATGTAAACAAACCTGGCTGCACACTGTACAGTAATTACACCTAATTATACTCCATCAAATCTGATGATAATCAGTCAGACATTATATTAACTAAAATATTAACAGATTACATGTTTATTAAAATATCTATTTAAGAATCAGAAGATCGGATATTTCCTTATTTAGTGAGTGACGAAACATTTAATTAAATTGAAAAATATTACATTTGATATTTAATGGGGCATGGTAATGTTAAGGCTGTTGTCTGGCTGACATCTAAGGATTTTGGCATAACTGTGGAACAATTACGGCTGCTCTCTAGGGTTTCAGGGTAAATTTTGGATGAGTTCTGGGGTGGGTGTGGCATGTGTTTGGCTGATGTATGGCTGACATCTGAGCATTCTGGGTTAGTTGTGCTTTTTTTTTTTTTTTTTTTTTAAATTGTAATAGTAATTTTTCATGCTATTAATGTCCTGAATATACATTGTGATCAGTTGAATGCCACTTTGGTACATAAAAGTACCAATTTATTTCCATAAGAGCAAAATCTATACATTATTCCAAACTTTTGGCCCCCAGTGTATATTAAATTTACAATGTGATAATGTTTGACAATGTTGGTTATGAAAATTATAATTAAGTGTTACTAGACTAGAACTAAGAATTTTCAACAATCATCTTTATATCGTGATTGTTGCTCAAATTTATAGCACTAGATGATAATGAAAGTAGTGAGGCCAAAGCCGGTGTACCCTGCCTTATTGAATTTTAACTAAACTTTTAATCCACATTTTCTATGTCAGAGGTCCCAGCATCCAACAGGAAGGTCTTGAAAGATGGCACCATTTTCATCCACAGCGCAAACCCTGATAATAGCGCTGTTTACCAGTGTGAGGCCTCAAACAGACATGGCACCATCCTATCCAATGCCAACATCATGATTATGAGTAAGTAAACTCCACCATTTGCACTGTAATTGCACCCATTTGGAGATGTTTTACAATCATGCTCAACAAGAATCTCAGATTTTGCATTCAATAATGACAAGTAATCATCTTTTACTTGTAGAGATATGAGTACATAATGTTCCCAGCTGTATCATTTCTTGCTTTCATGTTGTTTAAAGTAAGGCAGAGAATAAATTAAAGCAATAAGCCATGTTGCTTATTGAAGGCTGTGCAATACAGTGATTTTTACCATGGTTAAGGGGTGTTGTTAGCCACAACGTAAAGCTGAGTTTTTTTAAACCCTCTTAACTGTGGGAAAATCACTAATGCACACTCTCTCATAGATTATTCCTTTAAGGAAATGGCAAAAAAAAAAAAAAATGAAATGTGTATAACAGGTTATAATTAATGTGCCTCATCGAATCAGAATTTAGAACTGGAACTGTAATATGTTTAATAAGTACGAATATTTTTCGACAGACCTATTTATTATTTTGTGCATTATTATTAATTAATTAAACGGTCTGGGGTAAGATATTTTACTTTGATAACAACATGTAAATGTCTATTTAATGTGTTTACTTCAGATTTGTAGTCCCTAAAACAATACTGGAAACAGCCCAAGTCGCCTACTAGTTCGGAAGGAATGTGGTTAAGTGATATTAAAGTTGATATTGAACTGTAATGTCTTAAAAAATCCTGGAAGTACTTCATTGCCATACCATTATAGAAAATTAATCAACACTTTAAATGACATTCATGCAGTCATAATCAATAAATGAACAATGTAGTGGTATAAAAACTTATTTCATAACACTTGAAACACTACTGACCATCAGAGGGCCGCTCTCCAATCCACTTGAAATAGGGCTCACTGACTTGTTCCTTTCAGAAGTGCCTTCTTATTGGACATTCATGATTTCATTGACTCCAAGCCAAAAGCACATAAAACCACAATGGCACTACATAATGTAGCCTGGCCACGAACAAGCACCTATTTTTTCTTTCTTTTTTTTATTTTTTATTTTTTTTGTTGCCGTGGACACAGCCATAAGCAGAGGTGTGATATTGCCAGAGGAAGGCCCTGGGGTTCGTTTATGTCCTATTGATAGCGCACAGGCTTCAGAGCTGTTCTGTCTGTTCTCATCTCCAGACACACTCTCCCTTAGGCAGCCAAGCTCTTTTATGTGAACAATTTTGCCTTTCTCCATTCATATTCAGTTGCTGTAAACAAAACATGTGCTGCTTTCATCTGAGAGATAAAAATATGGTGCTAAGAAACGAAAAAAAAAGAAAGAAAAAAATATATATATATATATATACACTACCGGTCAAAAGTTTTGAAACACTTACTCATTCTTTATTATAATTTTTTTTTTTTTTTTTTTTTCACATTTTAGAATAATAGTAAAGTCATTAAAACTATGGATTAACATAAATGGAACTATGGATAGCTTCTTGATGTATCAACCTGGGATGCTTTTTAAACAGTATTGAAGGAGTTCCCATCTATGTTGGACACTTATTGGCTGCTTTTCTTTATTATTTGGACCAAGTCATCAATTTCAAAAACTGATTTATATATATATATATTGAAATAAATTAATATGGTGGCACAATTATATTTTTGTCTACAAAACAAATTTCAAACATTTAAGCATAGGCCTTCAGATCAAAAGATTTTTAAGATCATGGGAAACATTTCGGTAAAGTGTTTCAAAACTTTTGACCGGTAGTGTGTGTGTGTGTGTGTGTGTGTGTATATATATATATATATACACACACACACACACACACACACACACACACACAGTACTGTGAAAAAGTTTTAGGCACTTAAGATGTTTCTTAAAAACATTTGTCTTAAGATGGTTATTTATATCTTCAGCTTTAGTGTGTCAATAGGAAGAATACATTTTAGACTCCCAAACATTACTTTTGCAAATAGAAAAGATTAGAATAGAAGAACAGGGCACTCTGCAAGAGATTGCATTGCCCCCACAGAGCCCCCCACTGAACATCGAGTCAGTCTGTGATTACACGAAGAGACAGAAGCAATTGAGACAGCCTAAATATAGAAGAACTGTGGTGAATTCTCCAAGAAGCTTGGAACATCCTAGCTGCCAACAACCAAGAAAAACTGTATCCAGGTATACCTAGGAGAATTGGGGCTGTTTTAAAGGCAAAGGTGGCTACACCAAATATTGATTTAGCTTTTTTTTTTTATGTTTACTGGACTTTGTATGATGTTAATTGATAAATGAAAACTATTTATGGCATTATTTTTGAAGACATCCTCACTATGCAACATTTTTCACAAGTGCCTAAAACTTTTGCACAGTACTGTGTGTGTGTGTATATATATATATATATATATATGTTTTTCAGCAACTGAATATGATTGAATATGAATATGAAAAAATAAATAAATAAAATAAGATAGAACATAGAGTAAACATGGAATATCTCTCAGTAATCCTGCAGAAACCCTGCAGACTATCTTAAAGGTTCCAGTTAAAAAAAGAAGTTAAGCTTAATCAACAGCATTTGCGGCTTGATAACAATCACTACAAAAAATATTTGTACTCTTCCCTTGTTTATTAATACAAAAAAATAAATGAATAAATAAATACAATTATTGTTTACAGTAAGGCATTTACTATGGAAGTCCAAGCCATGAACATTAAAATACACATCTTTTCAAATGTATATCCACAAGATGTAAACATTATACATGTTAACATTAAGTGAAACAAAATCAGAGATTTGCCCCTGTATGGCATGTACCACATTTCAGTGTTTACCGGTGATACGCCATCATGGCAACAAATTTGTAATACAACTTTACACAGATAAGATTGGTAAGCAGTTTTTTCACACTAAAATCATGTTACTGTAACATGCATAATGTTTGCCTCTTGTGGCCATTCTTTTCAAACAGTGTGTAATTTAGAGTTTATGGACTAGCCCCATTCATATCCATTGTATGTGTCTCACTGTAACCGCGATGTTTGCTTCTTTTTCAGTAGTGGAACTTTCCACAAATACAGTACACTATGGTGTCCAATGGAGGCCCTTTTTTAAGATTTATTTGTTAGATAAATTATTACATAAAATAAAATAAATATTTTTAAAATATTTCATAAAATATATAAATATATATTTTAATTGTTAATTAAATACATTTTACTACCATAAATATATCCTATCATGAAAATGGATCTACCCCTATTACCTTTTTTTGAAAATTGTTCGATTGACTGAATTCGTCAACCTCAATAATTCAATCCTGTTACCCAAGGTTTTGTAAGAAAAAAAAAAAAAAAGAAAAAAAAACTTGAAAAAAACAAAAAAAAAACAATCAATACTTAATTTTTTGAGTAGCTTTTCCAAGGATATGGAGGGATTTATACATAAATTGATAACACCGCACGTCGTCCAAGAAAAGAGATAACGAGACTAATTCAATCTTGTATTTATTATTATTATTATTATTATTATTATTTAATTTGTATTTTTTTTATGGTATAATGCTGATAACTCTCTCCCCAGACATCCAGCCAGTGATCTTAACAGAGAACAATCTTCAATATACCACAGTGGAGGGGAAAGGTGTTTTCATGAACTGTAAGGTCTTCAGCTCGCCATCCTCCAGCATTACCTGGTTAGTACAGGCTGCTCTAATGGCAATATTTACATAGGCCAGCAGAGAGCAGCACAACTCTAGCGGTGTTATGACTGCAACAATAGAGACTCCTGTGTTGTTTCGCTCTGGTGGTCCAGTTTACTCAAGGGTGGAGCCCTCAGGCTATGTTCAGCACTGTATACTGTAATGAGGTAAACTGCTCATGTGGATCTGTAACTATGGTATTGTTAAGTTAAAGCAATAACAGTGGAAGTGCTAACTGTGGTGGCACGTAACATCAAGAAGCCAAACAGTGCATTGTAAGTTCATAAAATTTATATATATATATATATATATATATATATAAATACCTGAAGTTGATTTTCATATGCAATTTATTTGTATTCTTTAGAAGTGGTTGTGGAATAGAAAGAGCAGATTCAAGTTTTATCATGACAAAATAATGTGTAATGTTAATTAGTTATTATTTTTAATTGTCTTTTCATTTCATATCATTTGAAAACCTATTACATTGCTCTTTGAAAGCTGTGCCTTTGTGCTATCCCTGTTACATTTAAAATGTTTCCGGGTTGAATGTTACGAGGTTGAAGATCAGTGCAACCACACCACATTATTTATATTCAGTATTATCGTGATTTGTGTCAAGAACAATGTTTCTCTCTAGTTTTTTCTTATAGCAGAGTTGAACTATTAAGGTAAGCAAGGCCAACATTGGTTTAAACTGAAAAAGTGAGATTATTTCAGTTTGAACCATATCAAAATAAGATGCCACTCTCCTTAATGTGATGTCAGAACAATCAAAATATAAATTTTAAAGAAGCAAATATTGCATCAAAATGGGGTTGAACAGAAAGTGCAAAGACAAATTTTGCCTTTTCTTTTTTCAGAAAGTGTTTGAGAGGAAACCTTCCAGACAGTGAAAGCACTATATTTTAATTTTAATAAATTCAATAAATTATATATTTTTAATTCTCTATAACCTTTGTAAATGTAATTAATGTAAATCCAAATGTAAAAAAATTAAATGAAAAAAGTGTGATTTTCACGAAACCTGTCAAGGAAATGACCTGGTCATATTTAACCCCCAATTCGATACAAAAAAACTAAACAAAACAAATAAAAACATGAAAGTATATTTGACCTAAAGAAAATGAAGCTTGCATTAGGGACAATTTAGATTTTTTTGCATTGTGACATAATTTTTTAGGACACTTAAGCACATATTACCCTCAATTTTCAATACTGTAACTTGTCAGGATGGGACGTATTATTTTTGCTATTCCCACTATTTTCAATTATGATTCTCATTACCATAACACAGCATTTTGTACTATATTACAATGGGAAAAAAGATGCTGTTGCACAAGATCTTTTTTTTATTTTATTTATTATTATTATTATTATTATTATTATTATTATTATATTTTTTATGATATTATGCAAGGGGGGTTAGAAATGTGCATAACTGTCATGTAAATTATGCCACAATGTAAAAAATCTTAGTGGCCCTAAATTGTCATTTTCTTCATTTTCTATATGCAAATTAATATTTTTTGTTTGTTTGTTTAGGTTTTGGAGTAAAATAGGACCAGGATATTTTCTTGACAGGTTTCATGAGAAACACTCAAATGTTGAATTAAAACATTTTTAAATGAAACATTTTATGTTGTTAACTGATTACATTTAATTTGAGTTAAATCTATTAAATAATGTGATTACATTCAGGATCCTATATGACTTATATTAAGAGTACTTCTTGGGGACGCACAAGCTGTATGTACACAAATAGCACAGTTTCCTGAGAATGACCCAGCTGGTTTATGGTTGAACAGGAGTAAAGCTGACAGTGCTAATGCTGTGGAAGGAGAAGGATTCTCCATTCGTAAGAATGGCTCGCTGGAGATCCATAACGTGATGAAAGAAGACAGTGGGGAATACTCTTGTTTTGCTCAAAACACAGAGGGCAAAGCTGCCATTGCTGCAACCCTTGAGGTCAAAGGTAAGAGAAATGGGTGCACTAATGTGAATTCAAACAACGTTTAAAAGGATAGTTCACATAAAAATGAATATTCTGTCATTATTTACTGACCCTCATGTTCCAAACCCACAATTATTTTTTGATCCTTTTACTGCCTCTGTCTCCATTCACTTTTATTGTATAGAAAAAAGATGCAATGAAAGTGAATGGTGACTGAGGCTAACATCATGCCTAACATCTCCTTTTGTGTTCCACGGAAGTCATGCAGGTTTGGAACAACATGAGTAAATGATGCCATATTGCAGTATTGCATTGCTAATCCTTTAAGGGGTTTTTGAGATTAAATTCACTTAGTAATTAATTCATGTAGTCGTAAACATGCACCAAAATGTTGATTTATGTGTTCTCTTTCAGATCCAACCAAAATAGTAGACCCTCCACAAGATTTGCGGATTTTGGTCGGAACCACCATCCAGTTTTCATGTCAGGCAGAGTTCGATCCTTCCTTCGGTAATGATTTTGAGATCCTCTGGGATAAAGATGGCATAGCTCTTAACAGCAGTGAGAACACACGGTGAGATTAAGCAGGCTGTCATTATTTTACTGTGGTAAATGTCAGTGCAAGTAACGTCTTTCTAATCAAAGTCTTCACCTGTTCTTGTAGATATGTGCTCGATGATGGAGTACTTAAGATCATCAATGTGAGCTTTGGAGACCAGGGCTTATATGCCTGTGTGGCCAGAACACCAGTCGACCAAGACACGGCAGTTGCACAGCTTTCAGTTGTGGGTAAGTTATGGGCTTTTAGTCTTTACTGTTCAGGAATGTAGACATGGACAGGAAATTTGTGGGAGAGAGAGGGAGTGATGCAGGCTGAATGTGACTACTCATGGCACCACTGCTGGTTACAGTATGTACAGTACTCTTTAATAAAGCAGCATCATATGTATTTCAATAAAATTGTTAAAACCTATGAGCCTTTTACATGAATTTATATCAGAATTATTGTAGACTATTTTACTGTTGATTTTTAATTGAGTTTTTATTGTTCTGTTTTATTTTCAGTTTGTTCTGTCAATTTAGTTTTCCATTAGTTTTAACTTCCTTGACTGTTAATTTAGTTTTAGATTTTAAGAGATTTTTGGTTTTGGTTGTAATATTTTAGGGATATTAAAGTTAATGTTTTAACTGATATAATTTAAATAATGTATTTTTAATAATGTTAACATTCTTAATGCCATATTAATGCTATCCAGTGGCCTTTTCTTGATTGAAGGTTTTAAATTTTATAATATACTGCGTATCAAAAAGCTACAATTAATTCAAGGTCATTTATATTTTAGTTTGTATTTTAGTCATGAATATGTATTATATTTTAATTTTTTCCCCAGTTATGTTATTTTACTTTTATTTATATTTTCAGCTAATGCAAATTATGTCATTTAGTTGTAGATTTCACCAACAATATTAACAATGAGTTGGACTAATGTAAATTAAAAAACAATGTTGTTGATTTTCTCAGATGTTCCTGATCCACCCGAGAATGTGATTCTGTCTGAAATCAATGGCAGTAGTGTGAAACTGCAGTGGATATCAGGAGATGATCATAACAGCTCAATTACTGGTAACATGGTCTTCCCACACCCCACTGACCATATAATAGTAATTATGATACCCTGAACTAAACAGAACACGGAAGGTTTGTAGAAGTAAACCAAACATTTCAAGTGATATACACTAATTTTGTTATGTATTTATTTATTTGTGGTAAAATGCTATAACAATTCTAAAACCAATCTAAATTAACTAGTTTAATTCAAGCCAAAATATTATTTAATATAACTGAATGAACCTGACTACAATAGGTTACACCTACAAAAGTAATTTTTTTAAAGTTTAGATCAAGTAGAAACAGAACCTTAAAGGGGTCATGGCATGAGGAATAAAATTTACCTTGATTTACTTTGTTCATTGTACCATAAAAACACTTTAAGTTTCAGTACTCAAAACTTCCTCCTCACTACAAAAAAGAGCATTTGTTGAAACCAAGCTGCCAAAACAACTCTGCTTCCTCCACATTGTTATGCCACACTGTGGTAGACATTTGCATCTGACCACCTCCACAACAACACATCAACGCCTACTTTACCTTATCACATCATTAGCCCGGCCATTAGCGGTAAGCAGTGAGATTGCAAGAAAAGAGCAGGTCAGCCAATCATAAAAGTGGGCGTTTACTGTCAAGTCTTAAAGGAGAAGCAGCACCAAACCGAGCGTTTCTGACAGAGGGTCAGAATGAGGGTGGAAAATGATCATGTTTTACAAATATATATCTTATTCATTGAATAAAAATACATATGGATATTGCAGTCCCTTAAATGTTGGTCTGTGTTTTGGGTTTTGCATCTGAGGCCAAAAACAGATTTTAATGCAAGTACATTAACGCAAATGCTTCTAGCTAGCCAGCTTGATTTCAAGCTATTTGAAATTAGCAATGCGATACTGCAAATATTGTTGACTTTTGTTCAATGAATTGCTTATGTTTCTCATTTGTAAGTAACTGTGGATAAAAGCGTCTGCTAAATGACTAAATGTAAATGTTGCTGTGTTCCAAAATGTGTCGGAACACAATTCACTGTCTAACGCAAGTACGTGTTGCATTCTCAACATTGTCATAGGAAGTACTATAGTGATATTTTAGGGGATATGCTGCATAGGGGTGCTTTAGTGGTCTAAAGTCTTCTACGGTCAGTATTTCTTTTTAGGTCAACTGGTGAACAAAATGTTTGCTAGCAAGTAAAATCATTATAAACATACTCAACAAATGAGGAACATCACAAGAAATTTAGGATAAGAACTAGGAATATATATAAAAGGGTTTTTTTGTGGGCTTTGTTGCCTTGACACCAGTCCTAATAGTTTGATTCTCTAAAATTATGTGCAGAGTTTGTTATAGAGTTCGAGGAAAGCCATTATGAGCCAGGCAGCTGGAAGGAGCTGATGAGAATACCAGGTAACCATCACTCTGCAATGCTGAAGCTGCATGGACATGTGGACTACCGCTTCAGAGTCTCTGCCATCAATGAGGTCGGGAGAGGTCGAGCAAGCCAGACCACTGAAAGATACAAAACTCCACCATCAGGTCTGTAGTCTCTCCTTGCACTGTTCCCCTATGTCACTTTCCCCACAGACTTCTGTGCACTGAGGACCACCACATTGCTTACTGAACTTTAAAACATTCAAACTTGTGAGATAATTGATTTTCCCTCTCGTTTGAGCTCCAGTCTATAAATTGCATATTTCACAGACCATTTCAAAAAATCCATATTTCTGCTCTTTTCAAAAGCACCTGACAAGAACCCTGAAAATATCAAGATCGAAGGTCATTTGCCACATGAAATGGATATCAACTGGGAGGTACGACGCTAAATGTTCAATTCCAATAGTCTTCAGGAATTTTTCATGTTCAAAGCACTGGAAGGGCTGCACAGATAAAGAAGTGCTCTCAAATACCGAATTTCAATTAGTTCTCAGAGGGAGAAAGCAAACTAACAGTGTCAGTTTTTTGGTTGCAATTATCGATAAGCGTTTTCCCAGAGATGGGAGTTTTGCATAGCAAAACAGTGCTATCTCTGTTGTTATACTGTTGGAAACGTTACAAAGCCCTGCTGAAATTTATCTCTCTGGACACAGGTTCCCATCAAAAGAACCCAGAGAGAGTCTTTGATTAAAAGTATAAGGGACAGAATACATATATTTTGATTTTCATACAAAGGTGAATCTCCTTTACACCCACAAGGCTATTACTAGGCCGTCTTTTCATGGTAATTCACTTGTACTTTCTGGAATTATTAGGAGTCTCATTGTTCATGGTGGACTGTAATGAATAATTGCATTTTATTCAGTCTTTTGCTGCCAGCTCATTGTAAAAGAAAATGTAGCAGTTGTACATCAAGGCCGTATTAGTAAAAGTCAATTGTCAATTGTTTGACATCATTTCAAAGACCTGAAAACCTGTGATCTGAGAGCTACCTAGTGACCTAGTGAAGATCCCTCACTAATTGTTAAGATAACAAGAGTTAAAACAACTACATGAAGATTCCTTTAAGTCGCTGTTTCCTGTCAGTTAAAGGGGTTCATATCATGAGGAATTAATTTTTACTTTGAGGTCTATGGAATCCCAGCATTTGAAACAAGTTGCTTAAAGGAATGTTTAGGGTTCAATACAAGTGAAGTTCAACCGACAGCATTTGCGGCATAATGTTGATCACCACAAACAAATTATTTAGGCTCGTCCCAAGTTTTTTTTTTTTTTTTGATTGATTTTTTTCCCCTTTTTCTCCCCAATTTGGAATGCCCGATTCCCAATGTGCTTTTAAGTCCTCGTGGTCACGTAGTGATTCGCTTCAATCCAGGTGGCGGAGGACAAATCCCAGCTGCCTCTGCGTCTGAGACCATCAACCACGCATCTTATCACGTGGCTTGTTGAGCGCGTTGCCACAGAGACATAGCGCGTGTGGAGGCTTCACGCCATCCACCGCAGCATCCATGCTCAACTCACCACGTGCCCCACCGAGAACGAACCACATTATAGCGACCATGAGGAGGTTGCCCCATTTGACTCTACCCCCTAGCAACCAGGCCAATTTGGTTGCTTAGGAGACCTGGCTGGAGACCTCACTCAGCATGCCCTGGGATTCAAACTAACAAACTAGCGAACTCCAGGGGTGGTAGCCAGCATCTTTACCGCTGAGCTACCCAGGCACCCATGTATTTATTTTTACAAAGCAAAAACTGTAGTTACAGTAAAGCCCTTTTAAAGAGAGTGATTGGGGCCAGTCCATAAACTTTCAAATACACACTGTCCAAAAAAATTATCAAAATGTTTTTTTTTTAATCAAAATCAGGGATTTACCAGCATTACAGTGTTTACCAGATTACAGTGCTTACTGGTGTTGCATCGTCATGACAGCAAAGTTATAATATTGGATATAATTACATAGATTAGATTAGTAAGTGATTTTATCACTCTAAAATCATGTTAACACATATAATGTTTAAGTCTTGTTGCTATACTTTTGTATCATTTATGGACTGTCCCCAATCACTTCCATTGTAATTGCCTTACTGGAACTGTAATTTTGTTTATTTTATTTTTTTAAGTGAGTGACTAGTCGAAATAACTTTTTTGTATTAATCAATATTATGCCACAAATGCTATCGATGGAGCTTAACTTGTATTGAACCCGGCACATTCCTTTAAAGTTTATTTTTATCAAGTTCCCTGATCATCTTAGTCTGATCTAATCAAAAAAACTTCTGGCACAAAAAAACAAAAACAAAAAACATTATACTAACATTATAAGTGCACCTTAGAGAAAAATAAATGAATAAATAATAATAATAAATGCTGTATGATGCAACCTCTTTACTTGAGCTGTTTCATTCTCTTGTCACAGCCGTTGTCACCTCTTGAACACAACGGCCCAGGTTTGGAGTACAAGGTAAGCTACAGAAGACAAGGTACTGAAGAAGACTGGACAGAACACATCGTTAAGAGGCACTCGTTTGTTGTTAAAAACACCCTGACGTTCGTCCTTTATGAGATCAAAATTCAGGCCAAGAACCATGCGGGCTGGGGCCCGGACCCCAAAATAATAACAGCATACTCAGGAGAGGACTGTGAGTACTAACATTCTCCTTTGTGTCTGAGCTGCGGCAATGAGCATACATTCAACTAAGGCAACACCAATGATATTTCACTCACTGTCAAAGTATTGTGCATGCTTTCCATTGAGAGCATACAAAGTATGTATAATATGCCTCTTTTATAACCTTTTCTCCCTTTATATGGGTCATGTTACATTACAAATAAGAACTGCCCTGTAAACAGAACCCCCTCCCCCACCCCCTACCAAAAGTGAGAGTATCAACAAAGCTACAAGGCAGAAAGTGAGCACCAATGAAATTGCATCTTGCCTTTACTCAGTATCCAAATGGTAGCACTGATATGGCGATTTGTTTTGCCTTATTGAGGATATTAAATTGCACGAGGGAAAACGATTTCCTCACTCCGAGTCTTTATAGTCATCCACAGACTGACAAATGAAATGTTATCATGGCTTTAAGCTATTTACATTTTAAGCTCTAATTATTCTCTTGCCTTAAGTTTTCTATGGAGCTGCCCTCCCGATGTTATCTCAGGTCACTATGTCTGTGTGTAGTCGGCTTAGTTTAGTGTTTCTTTTTTTATTATCTTAGTGCATGTTTTCTTGAAGTTATTCCACTTTAATCATAAAACCTCTTCCCTTTAGCAAGTGCCTTTACGTAGAGTCTGTGAGACTGTGAATGTTGTGTTTTGTTTATATAGATTACTTAGATTCTGTACGGTAAATAACATTAGCGTAGGCAATTTGCGTAGAGTTTCGAGAACCAAATGTAGTTACAAATCGTAAAAACAATATCATAGTCTATAACTCCACATAAACAGCTATTACCCCCACCACAGTTTTCCCCATGATTACCTGCAAAATTACACCACATTTCTTTGTCCTTATGTTGAGGATATAGCTGAATCTAATTCGGTGACATTATCCTGATGTAGAAAAAGTGTAATTTGAGAAAGGCAGCTATATAGTGCCATTTGTAAGATTGTATTTGTACATTTGGGTGTTATATTTGTCTACAGTCCCCTCAGCAGCTCCGGAGGATGTAGCAGTTGAAGTTATGAATGACACCATGGTGAAGGTTAGATGGGCCCATGTTCACAAGGACAAACTTCATGGACATCTGGGGGGCTACAGGGTAATTTCTCTCCAACATGTCTTTGCTTTTTAGCCACAGTTTAAAGGGCAGTGACCCCCTTTTGTGACCGTGGGGCTCCTCTTGTCTCCCAGCAAGCCGTCACAGCTATCCACATGTGTTTAAAAAGTGAACTGACTATTCTAGCCTTATATATTGCAGAGTTCAAAAGTCTGAGTCCACTTGCGAAATGCTTCTTTTATATATTTTTCTATTTTAATATACACTACTGGTCAAAAGTTTTGAAACACTTATTCTTTATTATAATTTTTTTTCTTCACATTTTAGAATAATAGTAAAGTCATCAAAACTATGGAATAACATTAATGGAACTATGGGAATTATGTTGTGATCCAAATCCAAAATAAATCAAAACTGTGTTATATTTTAGCATCTTAATAGTCACCCTTTGCCTAGAATTTGCAGACATGTACTTTTTACATTTTCTCAACCAACTTCTTGAGGTATCACCTTGGGATGCTTTTTAAACAGTATTGAAGGAGTTCCCATCTATGTTGGGCACTTAGTGGCTGCTTATCTTTATTATTTGGTCCAAGTCATCAATTCCAAAAACTTTTTTTATTTTTTATTACATTTTAGTTTTATAATGAAATAAATTAATATGGTGGCACAAATATGTTTTTGTCTACTAAACTTATTTCAAACATTTAAGCATACGCCTTCAGATCAAAAGATTTTTAAGATCATGAGAAACATTTCAGTCAAGTGTTTCAAAACTTTTGACCAGTAGTGTGTATATATATATATATATATATACAGTATATACACTATATATGTGTGTGTATGTATGTATATATATATGTATGTATGTATGTATATATATATATATATATATATATATATATATATATATATATATATATATATATGTATGTATGTATGTATATATATATATATATATATATATATATATATATATATATATATATATATATATATATACACACACACTGTATATATGTGTGTGTATGTGTGTGGATATATATATATATATATATATATATATATATATATATATATATATATATATATATGTATTTTTTGATTAGTGATCTAGAAATAATGCAGAATATTAAATAATTCTTATTCATTTTACATCATAAGGTTTATTTGTTTAACATTTTCCAAAATCCTAAAACTCTGTTTATTTCCAGATTTAAATTCAAATTTGAATTCCAGATTTTGAACCCTACTGTGTCAATGTGTGTTGCAGGTAAACTTGTTGAGGCTTCGTAGTCTACTTCACTTAACGAAAACACATGGAGAAAAACACTCCCTGACATTTTCTGGGGAGAGGACCCATGCGGTAGTTACGGGGCTCAGGCCCTTCTCTGAATACAGCCTCATTGTCATGGCCTTTAACAACAGAGGAAATGGGCCTGGAAGTCATCCGGTCAGTTTCAAAACCCCTGAGGGAGGTGAGTGAGGAGAAGACCAGATGAACTCAAGAGCTAAAAATAAGACACTTGGTACTGGGGGTAATAAATGTGATTGAATAGTTGTCTTATTTCTAAAGAGTTAGTTCATCCAAAATTCTGCCATTGTTTTCTCACCCTCATGCCGTTTCAAACTGTGGACACAAAAGGAGTATTTGTGAAGAAATTTCTCACAGCACCAGTAACCTCACGTCAAGCTCCAAAAAAAAAAAAAAAAAAAACCATAAATTTCCATAAAAGAAGTCCATACAACATTTTTCTCATCTTCCGAGTCTTCAAGCTCCAAAAAAGGACAAAAACTAACATTACCCCAAAAGCACCATAAAAGTAGTACATACGACATGTGTTATAATCTGAGTCTTCTAAAGTTATGCGATAAGTGTTTTACCGAACAGACTGAAGTTATTTACTGACAATTTTCCCCTCAACCGCAGCTCTCAAATCTCATTTGTGTTTACGTATGTTGAAATATTTACTTATATCCCCCCAAAAAAGTGTTGTGATGGATTTGATGTCAGTAATGCTGAAAGAAATTCAAATGATATTTGAACGAATGAATGACTGTGAGTAAATGATGACAGAATTTATTTTTTTTGGAGAGTTATTCCTTAAATGTCTTAAAATGTTTATATCAATCTAATATTTTGTTCTTTCTTTTTCTTTTCTATTTTACTTTCTCTCTTTCTTTCTTTTATCTTTCTTTCTTTCTCGCCTTCAGTTCCTGGTCAAGTGGCTTCTTTCAGGGTTACAAACATCCAAAAACACAAGGTCACCCTGACCTGGTCGTCTCCCACTGATGCAAATGGAGTTCTAATTGGCTACATCCTGCAGTACCAGCTGAGTATGTGAACATCAAATTTCCATCATGCTCACAAATGTTGCTGTGAAAATCAAAATCTTACTGTTAGGCCTACACACAGGGGTTCCAGTAAACAGCTTTCCTGATTTTCATTTCTGATGTGGCCAATGGCACAGTGACATTACTAGCTGTAACATATTGATTCTGCAGTGAAACCAAATACCACTGCATTTGCATTGTATGTTTTTAGAGTCCGTTAGTTCCTGTCGCTTAATGGGCTGCAGAAAGTAAATTTTTAGGAGAAAAAGAGCATAAAAAGCTGTATTCCTGTGCCCACGTATTCCCCATGATGCAGATTTGGACGTCTAAAACATCAAATAGCTCTATTATGGTTCACGTCTCATTACATCGAGTGATGCCTACGCCTCACCACTAGGAGATATTGTTGTGCCACCATCTTTAAGGTTGGCAGCAGTTTAATATTAAACAGAGACTTTAGTTTTATGAATATAACTGCATAAAAACTCAGTGAAACACAGTTGTATTTCTACTAAATGATTTATGGGAAGCAATCACCTCAACTCAGTTTGCTCATTTTCATTATACTGTCCTGTTATACGAAATTAAAGATGCACTAGCGTATTAAGCAACCGTTTTCTGCATGGCATTAGAGCATACTTGGGTTTTAATTAGTATTTATAGTGAATAACACAGCTGATTACATTAACAAAGCAGGTTAATAATGCACATCAAAGCAATGGTTAAGTAACAGTGATTTACTATAGTAAAATTGGAAACATGGGGAAGCAAATATTCTGTAAATATTACAAGAGCCGTTTCAGAATTTATTTAAATAGGTTTAAAAAGTAAATTCTGCCATTTACAAAGAGGTTTCCCAAACACAAGCAAAGCAGGTAGGTAGCACAGTGCTGAAAACCGCTGGTGTGACGCCCTCTTTAGCACTGACTCCACGCTGTCCTACATACATTGTTTCACAGCAGAACACTGGCCCAGGCATATGGAACACTCAACACGCAACTTGATCCCAGCAGGAATGATGACGAAGCTGATTATGATGCGTACAGTCTGGGAGGTCTCGTCAGCTAATTATATTTGATGCTGCGGAGGAAGGGAAGTTTTCATCAGGAGAGCCATTGTGCTCCCTTTGAAGTGGGCTCATTGAAGTCTCCTTGAAGAAAGTGGTGTAAAATGCTGGCGATAGAGTGCACAGCTGTACTCGTGAAACGTAAAATAGCAACTGGGATTAAAGCACTACTGCACAGATGGCCCACAGCCAGATCTAGCTATGCTGCAATCATACAAAATTAACTTTTTTCACATGGTAAATTGCGAGGATTTAGAAATGGTTATTTTATAGACATAATGGAGAGGAACTATTGGGAGAAAACAGGGAATGGAATAGGGACATTTTTAGGGCAGATTTGAACATGCGTCAGCTCAAGAGCACAGTAGCTTAACATGTCAGAAGCACATGCACTAACCACTGTGCCATGACTCCAACCAGAAATAGTGTTTTAATACTTTCTCTGGTAAATGCATTCTGGTAAATGTAGTGTTTTTCCACCATTGTTCATAAAACTAAAGTTTATTAATTAAATATAACATTGAAATTTAATTTAAAACATTGATTATTAATATCATAGGGTAATGTTGAAATACCCCAAATGTTGTGTGCAACCAGTATAAAATGTCCCTATATATATATATATATATATATATATATATATATATATATATATATATATATATATATATATATATATATATATATAAAACTGCTGTAAAATCTACATTTACAACAGTTTTTTTTTTATTTTATTTTTTTTCTACTTTTCAAATTTTCTACTATTCAAATTTGAATTTTAGGAATTTGAATACAATTCTGGATTCTATTTGCTACCATCAGGTATTCAGTTGGAATATAAAAGGCATTCTCAATTTTATTCTGAATGGTGCACAACATTGGTTTTAAAGTCATCATAACATCATGGTGCAAACTGTCAGTTTGTGTCAGCGAGAATTTGAATTTGACCTACTCTGGCTGACAAAATGCATCTGACATTTCAATGACATGGCCTTCCCTTTACCAGTTCAGCTGTGAGACCAACCATAAGACATTATAAATACATATCAAAATTCTGCAAATCTCTTCTGTTATTTTCGTGATCACTCATGGTTTCTAATATATGAAATTATACATTAATTTCACTACATACTGTAAGTATGTGGATACCTGAACACCACATTCACACAGTCTGTGCTTGTTAAACATTTAATTTCAAAACCATCTTTGTCAATGGGGATGGTTTTCCACTAAATGTTGGAACATGGCTGTGGGGATTTGCTCCCATTCGGACTGAGTATCAGTGAGGTAAGACACTGATATTGGGGGATGGGGACAGGCTCACAGACTGCATTCAGATTAATTCCAAATGTTTTCAGTGGGGTTCAGGTCTAGGAATTGTGCAGGGCAGTCAAGCACTTCCACACCAGACTCAGTAAATCAGTTCTTTATAGACCTTGCTTTGTGCACAGTGGTATTGTCAAGCTGGAAAAGAAAAAGGCTCTCCAAGCAGTTGCAGTTCTCTAGAAGAGCCAAATCTGTAAATTAGAAGGGGGTGCCAACATAGTGTATTTATTTATAAATAAGTCTGACATTGTATTCCTGTGTCTGAAGATGGGCTCTATTTCCCTTTTCCTGTTTAGTAAATGACACAGAGGAAGTAGGCCCTCTGATGACCATGAACATCTCCGCTGACAGCAATAAGCTGCACCTCCAGGACCTCGAAGCCCTGAGCAGATACAAGTTCTACCTGCGGTGCTGTACGCGGGTGGGCTGCGGACCAGCTGCCAGTGAGGAGTGCACAACTGTCCCTGAAGCGAGTGAGTATGGGTAACAGCAGCTCAGGGGTGGGGGTCATCTCTGAAGAGTCAGCCTTTGGCAATCCAAAGGACAGAGAATCTGCCGCTTTGACATGGTTGACCAAGTTTCTGTAGTTATGGGCATCGACCCGATGAATGCAGGGGACATTATTTCGACCTCCCATCTCACCAAGCTTTTCATATGCCCATCTAAGCATTTCTTTATGGCTAAACAATATCATAACAGGATGCGACTGGGTTGCATTCATCACTGTCGCGGAAGACCAAGCACTTATTGATTTGAGGGTAAAAGCTAGGCTTGAATAATAATAAGAAATAATGTGTTGCCTTTGGGGATGGAAATGTTGGATTGTTTTTATTACAGACGTAGAAATAAGGTGGTAATCAACATGAAAAAAAAAAAAAAAATATTAAAAGAAAAGAACCACACAGCTGTGAATTTACGGCACATTTAATGTGATTAATGGTTCATAAGCGCCTTACTTATCATCGGCAGTGAGCCGATTGTTGATAAAGTGCTGTTTATGTCCGTTTGACTGAGGGTTCACATAGGAAGTTATATTTACAGAAGACATATGATCGAGACGAAAATCCCAAGACACAATACCAATATTCTGCAGAGTAATAGAAATGGTCAAGAAAATAAATGACTGTTCTGCTATGAGGCAAGACATCTTTATGTGTCAGTGAGGAACAACAGTATACTGTAAACCTAATTCCAACAAAAGGCATATTTATTTCAAACACAGAAGAAAGTATCTTTTTAAAAGTAAATTTGGAAGATTTTAACAGGAGGGCGAAAAAGTTTTACTATTCTTTTATTAGTTTTGTTTCTCTGATGAGGCTCATGCTACATTTATTGTTTTACTTTTTTTAGCAAATGATTAATTTGTGAAAGCACTTGTATAAATGTATTTTTTGATGTTATACTGCAGTTATACCATGGTTTAGGAATTAGACTTTTCTTTTTGGACTTTTCTTTTTTCTTTTTTTTTTTTCTTTTTTTTATATATATATATGTAGCATCATAAAGAATACCATGGGATTCTTTGAAGTATCTTGGTATACCATGTTATATGAATATGATATGCAATCGTACCATGGTATACATCAAGCTACTATGGTATTACTAAATGATACCATCACTGTAGAGCTCACCGTATAGCTTGATAGACTACATCTACTGCACATCCTGAAACCCTGGTGTAATATTTTTTTATACATCTTGTATGATGTCATATTTTACATTTAAAGATATGAAATCATATTTTTAAATGTTTAGGAGTTGTCTATGCTTCTTGCTATTGCACTCCTGCTTTACAGTGCTTTTGTAACAGGCTCTGATTTTCTTCGAACAGCATCTGTTCTAAAGTTGTCTTGATTTCAGCGTCTTTCTGTCATCCTTGCAATATCTCTTTTTTCACTACTTTATTCCTTTGTTTTGACAGATGTGGCTTCTTTCAACATCAGTATGATTTTTTTGTTTGTTTTCTTTAGTTCTAGAAATAGCTAACACAGTAGTGGTATAGACTCTAAATTTTCCTGTTGGCGTCCATCTTTGAAATGCATGGAGTAATAATTTTCATAAAGTAGTGTAATGTTGTTGTTGTTGTTTTTTTTTTTTTCAGTCCTTGTTGTGTGAGCCAATCACAGCACTATGTATACAGCGGCCAAGCTAGAATAGAGAATTAGTCTAGCAGCATAGATTTCCCATGGGTAGTGGCTGAATAAGATTATTAGATCTCACTATTAACCATTCCTCTATAGTGTCTGTCTGCTGAAACAAATTTTCTACATTACATTTTTCAAAAATATTTTTGGTATAGTGCTACCCTACTGAAACAGTTTTAACCAGTCTTAGCTGGTTTAAGCTGGTCTTAGGTGGTTTAAGATGATCTCTAAGGCTGGCCAGCTTGTCTCCCAGCTTGACCAGCTGAAAAGTGCCCAAAACCCCTCTAAAACCAGCAAACAGACCAGCCTGACTAAGCTGTGAGACCAGCAAACCAGTTTATGCTGGTTTAAGCTGTTTTTTTTTTTTAGTAAAGTGCGGAGTCATTTCATTAAGTGTCCTCATTTTTAGTACATCATTTTTAGTGTTAGCAGTCCCTAATCCTTTCCTAGGCACATAACCCCATTAGAACTAGTAGAAACTGTTTAAACTTTTGTCTTTTTTTCAGGAAAGTCTGGCCCTCGCTTTCCTCAAAGAAAAACCACTGTTTCCCCTGTGGCTAATGCAACTCTTTCTTCCATAGGTATTAAAACACACAAAAACAAGTGTCTACATCTAAAAGAACAAATGAGGAAAAACTTGAGCCATTTTTATGCAAGAAGTTTCAAATAAATAGTATAGAATATAATTATGGAAAGAATATATATATATATATATATATATATATATATATATATATATATATATATATATATATATATATATGTGTGTGTGTGTGTGTGTGTGTGTGTGTGTGTGTGTGTGTGTAATTATTATTATTTTTTTTTTTTTCATAACAAAAACACAAGTACATCACAAGTTAAATCCACTTTGGGCCAACACTGTGGTCTATACATGGCCAAGGTGTCAAGGACTGATTTGTACCAGCTTATCAGGGGAATGAGACAAAAAGTGTTTTGCTTTAGGTGTGACTGTTGGACAAATGGGAGTGTTGATCTAAGAATAGTGGCTGCTAAGTAGATAAGAGGGTTTCTGAAATTTGCAGATGAGGGTATTGTAGTGCTGACATTTTCCCACAAAAGTTGCTCCCTGGCTTAGGAACAAGTCCTGTAGAAGAGTTGTTCTTAACAGGATGTGCTTCAGGACCTTTGACATTGGGCATCAAGTGGTGACTACATCATAAAAAAAATAAAATTAAAAAAAGCAAAAAGTCTTTAATATTTAAAAGTAAAATTGACAAATTTAGTTCCTAAATGTCAAAATTTTGATGGTTCCATGTTCTTGGCAGCCAGTAATTCACCACACAAAACACATAGGGGTCGGTACAAACTATGTTTATCCTTGTTACTGGTGAACTCGTATTTAATGTAGTTTCTGGATTTTATTTTATCCTGCATAGTTTTGTTCAAGGCTTTTGAGGATGAGGGCATATCACATAAACTGTCCATGTTGGCATCTGCCTGGTTTAGCTTCCACCAAGTGACAGATGAATTTGTGCCTTTTAAATCACATGAATTTGAGTTTGATTAAATGCACAGCCTTTCACGTCAAAAACAAAAGATGTATGAAGTGTTTTCTCCCTTTAAAAAGTTACCAAGCCCATTCACAGCATGTGATTATTATATGATTAGTTGCATTACTTTTTCTCGGCCACCCACAACCCTACCAAAACAGACCTGCAACCCATTTTTGAGTCTCAACCCAGCATTGTCAGTCAGCTCTTGGACACGTGTGGCACAATCTTTTTTTCTCTCCTGCTGTGGCGGCAGATGCAGATTGACAAACCTCCATCCAGCACGCTTAATATATACAGCACCATTTCTGTCAAGGTGTTGTGCCAAACCAATGGTTAACGCAATTTTCACAATAACAGGGTAAATGGATACACATCACGATTAGAGGATGTCATTCAAAAACAGAGCAATAGCCACAGTTGTCCTTTGGTGCAGAAATACAGTATTCCTGAATAGAGTCTGAGAATAAATGTGTTCAATTTGCATGTTTTGCCCAAAGGGGGATGTGTTGTGTGATTGAGATGTGTTGTTTTGACAGCAGACAACAGTCTGCCTAATTGCTACACCTGATGGTGTTGAAAACACACTCAAAATTTTGACTCGCACTCTTGTCGCTCCAAACCTGTAGACTTTCTTTCCTATGCAGAATTCAAAAGTGGAAAACAAATATTTGATTTCATCTTTTTGTCAGTTGCTGGGTTTCTACTTATGTGGCATTGCGCTGGATAGCCCCACCAGTGAAATCTCATTGGTACAAAATCCATTTCCACAAAACTGTATATTATGTTGGAATTACCATAATTACAATAAAGTGCAACAGTCCCGCCCCCTTTTTCAGCCATATTGGTTCCAGAAGCGTTTCCCCATTCATTTTTTCCATAGAGATTTTAATAAATTCTTCATTAAAACAGTGTAAGCCATGAACCAAACTTACCAGCTCCAAGGTGAATCACAAGATTACCGTCTTTTCAATGTAATGGCAGTGGATAGAGCCTCACTTTAAAGCTTAAAAAGGGACCTAAAAGTATTATAAAAGAAGTCCATGTGAATTGTGCATCATAGTCCAAGTTTTCTAAAGGCATTGGATTATTGGTCAGAAACGACCAAACATATAAATAATTCTTCAATGAAAATCTGGTCAGATTTTCTGTTGTTAATGTGGTAATGCATTGATTCTTTAAGAAAACAAAACAAAATTAATACGCAACAAAGCTGTTTTATTGATTTCACAAAAGTTTTTTGAATACAGACTTTGTTACTACTGTAGCCATTCTTTGCAACTTTAACACACTGTTCACTCTGCTCAATTGATCTATATGTTTTTAAAGGAAACAATTAATTTTCCAATACAAACGTTTTAGATCTGCATATAAATTACAATAAGTTTGACAAGTGAGCACTCAGTTTACATTAACTATATCTTGATTTTTAGCAGTTTTTAGTATTTTATTTTGTCAAAGTATTTCAGTTTAACAATTTATTTAAAATAAAATAATTACAAGATTATTTTAAGATTATCTTGGAAGTTTACTTAGGCCCCATATAGTGATTTGAGATCCGAGAACCACGTCAGGGTGGGCCAGAAAAGTACATGATACATATGCAATGTATTGTTGACGTTGGCAAAAAATGGCAAAGTTCATAACACTGAAACAGTGAATATAAAGAAACTTAAGAACACTCTCTGCTCCTAAGCTGACTATATCTGACAGCGCTCTTGCATTAACCCTTTCTCATATAATTTACTAGCCCTCTCTGTCATTTCTCTTCTCTATTAGCTGTCAAATATTAGCACCTCAGTTAGTCACAACTTTGCAAATATCAGCTGGATTCAAGGAACAGAGTGAACAGATTCAGAGTTATATGTTGCGTTCATGAACAACCATAAGCCCTTCTACTGTTCTCTATGTTTGTGCAATTAAGCTTCGAAGTTCAGTAGCATAAGCGTCATGGTTACTTGTGTAACCTCCGTTCTCTGATGGAAGGAACGAGATGTTGTGTCGATGTAGTGACACTAGGGGTCACTCTTGGGAGCCCGAGACACCTCTGGTCTTTGATAAAAGGCCAATGAAAATTGGCGAGTGGTATTTGCATGCCACTCCCCCGGACATATGGGTATAAAAGGAGCTGGTATGCAACCACTCATTCAGGTTTTATGCTGAGGAGCCTATATAAGGTCCGACCATTTCAGTGGGTAGTTCAGCGTTGTGGCAGGAGGGACACATCGTCTCGTAACCATGACATTCCCTATCTGTCACTCACTTGACATTGTGTCGATGTAGTGACACTAGGGGTCCCTATACGAAACGCCACAATTGGCTGAACTGTGTTACGTGAACTGGCGGTGTGTGGTGGGCAGACTACTGTGTGCTTCATAGCCAGCACACCAGGTCGACATGTAACCTCCCCCAACATAGTTATGAGTGTCGAACGGCCCTTTGGGGACAAGTCGACTACCCAAAAGATAGAGACAGGCTTAACCCAGTCATGGCCTCTTTTCCCCTTCTCTTTTTCCACTCCCTAAAAAAGAAGGGGGATTATCCGACTGGGCCGCCAGGTCTAGTCGGGGGGTGTCCCTCCCAAGGGGAAGACACCGCGGAGACCACACCTCGCCCAAAGAGAGGGGGGGATATTTAAGTGGAAGAATATGTCACATGGTCTTTCCGACCATGTGGAGAGTCTTCAAGGTAGATCCTACCCAACGGGGGAGGAGTTACTACAAACATGGAGACTGGGGCAGAGGGGCTCTGCCCTAGGAAGATGCAGTTTGCCAACAGGGAAACAAACTAGCGGAAGATATATATCGCATGGGGTTAGCCTTACAGGGAACCGCCACATGCGGAGCACCTACCCCAGAACAGGACTCTTAGTTAGCACGTGTACTGGGCCAGCAGCGAGTCTCTCCAAAAACTCGACTGCCACAGGGCTCGGAGGAAGTCAACCATGGAACAAAGTTTGTGAACACTACTGGGAATTAATGGCGCACGTCTTCAGCTCCAAGGGGAGGTGGAAGGCACTATGTGCAAGCGATACACCCGGCCAGCTATCCTGGGCTTATCCGCTTGTGTTGCGTGCTACTACCTGGGACGAAACTGGTTCCACCCGGAGGTTGTAGAACCTTGCACAGGTGTTGTGTGTTGCCCAGCCCGCTGCTCTGAAAATGTCTGTTAGAGAGGCACTTCTGGCCAGGAAGCCGCTACACCTCTGGTAGAATGGGCTCGTAGCCCTACCGAGGGCGGCCTGTCCTGGGCGAGATATGCCATAGTTATGGTGTCAATGAGCCAGTGGGCGATCCTCTGCTTGGAGACAGCGCTTCCTTTCCACTGTGCACTAAAGCAGACAAAGAGCTGCTTAGAGATTCTAAAGCTCTGTGTGCGATCCAAATAGATGCATAAAGCGCGCACCGGACACAGCAACGACAGGCTGGGTCTGCCTCCTCCTGGGGCAGCGCTTGCAGGTTCACCACCTGGTCCCTAAAAGGGGTGGTGGGAACCTTGGGCACATAGCCCGGTCGGGGTCTCAGGATCACGTGAGAGTAACCCGGACCGAACTCCAAGCATGTTTCGCTGACAGAGAACGCTTGCAGGTCACCTACCCTCTTGATGGAAGTGAGTGCAGTCAGGAGGGCAGTCTTCAAGGAGAGTGCCTTAAGCTCGGCTGACTGCAAAGGCTCAAAGGGGGCTCTCTGTAGACCCTGAAGTACTACAGAGAGGTCCCATGAGGGAACGAGGTGCGGTCTGGAGGGATTCAGCCTCCTGGTGCCTCTTAGGAACCTGATGATCAGGTCGTGCTTCCCTAAGGACTTACCGTCGACTGCGTCGTGGTGTGCTGCTATGGCGGTAACGTACACCTTCAAGGTGGAAGGGGACAGCCTCCCTTCCAACCTCTCCTGCAGGAAGGAAAGCACTGATCCGACTGCACATCTCTGGGGGTCTTCGCGTCGGGAAGAACACCACTTAGCGAACAGATGCCACTTAAAGGCATACAGGTGCGTCGTAGAGGGGACCTTAGCCTGAGTGATTGTGTCTACCACTGCGGGTGGTAGACTGCTTAGGTCTTCCACATCCCGTCCAGAGGCCAGACATGGAGATTCCAGAGGTCTGGGCGCGGGTGCCAGAGGGTGCCCCGTCCCTGAGAGAGAAGGTCCTTCCTCAGGGGAATTCACCGGGGGGAGCTGTCGCGAGGAGCGTGAGGTCCGAGCACCACGTCTGGGTGGGCCAGTAGGGTGCTACCAGGACGATCTGCTCCTCATCCTCCCTGACCTTGCACAGGGTCTGTGCAAGCAGGCTCACTGGGGGAAACGCATATTTGCATAGGCCAGGGGGCCAGCTGTGTGCCAGCGCGTCTATGCTGAGGGGAGCCTCGGTGAGGGCGTACCAGAGCGGGCAGTAGGAGGATTCTTGGGAGGCAAACAGGTCCACCTGTGCCCATCTGAATCGACTCCAAATCAGCTGGATCACCTGAGGGTGGAGTCTCCACTCTCCCCTGAGGGTAACCTGCCGTGACAGCGCGTCCGCTGTAGTGTTGAGGTTTCCCGGGATGTGAGTGGCTCGCAGCGACGTGAAGTGCTGCTGACTCCAGAGGAGTCAGTTGTGACGCTCTCGTTGTGACATACAACGAGAGCGCAGACCGCCTTGGCGGTTGACATATGCTACCGTTGCCGTGCTGTCTGTCCGAACTAACACGTGCTTGCCCTGGATCAATGGCCGGAACCTCCGCAGGGCGAGCAGAATTATCAACAACTCGAGGCAGTTGATGTGCCAATGCAGTTGCGGGCCTGTCCAGAGGCTGGCAGCTGCGTGCCCATTGCAAACAGCGTTTTGGAGGCATCTGTCGTGACCACAACGCGCCTGGAGACCAGTTCTAAAGGAACACCTGCTCATAGAAACGAGAGGTCGGTCCAAGGGCTGAAAAGATGGTGACAGACTGGCGTGATGGCCACGCGACGTGTCCCGTGGCGCCATGCCCATCTTGGGACTCGAGTCTGGAGCCAGTGCATATGAGGCCGCTTCAGCACCAACCTGAGCAGGGTGGCCACCACCGAGGACGCCAAATGCCCCAGGAGCCTCTGAAAACATTTCAGTGGAACCGCTGTTTTCTGTTTGAATGCCTTCAAACAGACCAGCACCGACTGGGCACGCTCGTTCATAAGGCGCACCATCAAGGAGACTGAGTCCAACTCCAATCCGAGAAAAGAGATGCTCTGAACCGGGAGGAGCTTGCTCTTTTCCCAGTTGACCCGAAGCCCTAGTCGGCTGAGGTGTGAGAGCACCAGGTCCCTGTGTGCGCACAACATGTCTCAAGAGTGAGCTAGGATTAGCCAGTCATTGACCAGTTGAGAATGCGAATGCCCACCTCCCTTAACGGGGCAAGGGCAGCCTCTGCGATCTTCGTAAAGACACGAGGAGACAGGGACAGGCCGAAAGGGAAGACTTTGTGCTGATACGCCTGACCCTCGAATGCAAACCGCAGGAAGGGTCGTGTCGAGGAAGGATCGAGACGTGGAAGTACGCATCCTTCAGGTCTACTGCCACGAACCAATCTTGATGCCGGACGATTGCCAGAATGCGTTTTTGCGTCAGCATCTTGAACGGGAGTCTGTGTAAAGCCCGGTTCAGTACTCGCAGGTCCAAGATTGGCCGCAACCCACCGCCTTTTTTAGGTACGATGAAGTTGGGGCTGTAAAATCCTTTCTTCATCTCTGCTGGAGGGACAGGTTCTATCGCGTCCTTCCGTAGGAGGGTAGCGATCTCCACGTACAGGGTGGCAGCGTTTTCGCTTACGTGAGAACATGAACCATCCACAAACGCTGCCTCCGTGTGGGTCGCACCCAGACACGAAAGACAGCGATCATGACCATCCGAAGTTGAGAGATAACGACCGCAACCAGGAATAACACACAATCGGAAAGGCATTTAGAAAATATACTCTCTAGTTTTTCTGCCGAAGTGCCCAGGGGCGTTCTCTGCAGTGCACCAGTCAGAGGAGGGAGAAGCCGCTGAAATGCGCTGTCAGATCCAGCAGAGGTGAATGAACAGTAGTATTCAGCTCAATGAGCATGACCGTTCGGCTCCGAAGAGAAAATCTGAATGAGTGGTTGCATACCAGCTCCTTTTATACCTGTATGTCCGGGGGAGTGGCATGCAGATACCATTCGCCAATTTTCATTGGCCTTTTATCAAAGACCAGAGGTGTCTCGGGCTCCCAAGAGTGACCCCTAGTGTCACTACATCGACACAACGTCGAGTGAGTGACAGATAGGGAACCACAGTTTAGTTGTATTTCTCACTGTTTTGTCCTTTGTCTTTTCTGTAGTGGTGTTTGTTCAATATGCTACATTCAAATACAAGACCCAGCTGATTAGTCTTTATGCTATGTTCGGAATAGCGTGCTATCATACTACACAATACTTTTTTTACTGTATGGCCTTGATTTACCAAGACCCCAAATAACGGGTGCTAATTTGCTTGGATAGTCCATTAAAGTGTGTGTGCACGTCGTGGGCATATTGCGGGTGATTTACTAAGAACTGTGCAAATATCTGCACATGCAAATGTGTTGGACTCACCCTCCAAAAAGAGGTTTTTGCGTGTGCCAATTGCACCAAATGCATGTATTCTTCAGTTTCAGTGTCTCTTTTTTTGCCACAATGACAGCATGATGCACAGTGCAAATCAAATTAATACCTACCTTTCATTTGTATTAATTTCACAGTTTCCATTTCTGAAATGACTTTCAGGCTTGATAAATCACTGTACTGGTGCAATGTGATTCTTTTGCATCAACGGCATCCTTTATTATGCACATTTGGAGGCACACCTTTAAATTGCATATTAATTTCGAGGAAGCACGCCAAGACGTGCAATTTTGCACATCCAAATAATGCAGTCCTTATAAGACTATGTTAGTAGATCAGCTCATGTTTGTATTCACGCAAACATTTAGTAAATCAGGGCCTTAGTGTAGTATTAAGCCCACTGTTCAAATTTTCTGAATGGAACACCCAGATGACCCACTACATATTCCAAAATGTGCATTATACAACAGAGGAATATCATATCCCAATGCAATGCGCCAATTTGACCTTCCATTATTTGAGCAGATGCCAAGAGTTGAGACATTTTTCCCAAAATTCAATTGAAAATGCAAAATAATATTTTTTTTTGTTCTGAGATGATGACAGTACGGCAGTCAACAAACTAAAACATGCAACTGTGTCTCGGTCTCTCTCCCCACAATCGTCGCTCGGCCCGCCCTGCTCTCCACAGCAACATAATGAGGTCAGTGTACATGTTTTAATTATTTATTGTTACATACATATTATACAACAAAATGAAAGGCCAAATCATGTGCATTGCATTGTATTTCTGGCAGTATGTGCTGCCTGTATTCTGCACATTTTGGAATATGTAGTTGGCCATCTAGGTATCCTATGGAGACAGAAAACTTGTATATATATTTTTTATTTTATTATTATTATTATTATTATTATTATTTAATCAAATAGTAGACAATGTATGCAATGTTATGCAGTAAACAGTACAGTAGTATGGTAACAATTTACAATAAGGTTCCATTTGTTAAAGGTGCATTCATTAATTTGGGGCTAATATAAAAAGTTTTACACATTACCAAATGAATTGTGTTTTTGTGAAGAGTGATCTGAATTGTGTACACTCACATGAGATGAAGACTGTACTCATAATAGTTTTCTATAAAAAGTGTTTTTATTATACATGGTGCGGGTCACCCCCTTTAATGTGTTTCGGCATGTTGAAATTACATGGTCCACTGTGCTTCACTAAACGTCGAAGAAGAAAATCCTTGCGCTCATTGTCTACCGCCTATGTAGATACACATGTATATGCTTAGCGCAGTGTTGTTTGGTGACGCGAAGAGCAAAAAGAATACAATGGAACATACTTATTATCATGCTTTAGAAGCAGAGTCAACAGGAGATTCAGTAGCTGTACTGCCGAAGAAGCGAAAAATGTCAGAAGCAAGAAGACAGAAAGACTGGCAAAGGCAAAAAACTAGAGTAAAAATTGGTACAGCATACACAAGGTGGAAAAATTTGATGACGGAGAAAAACATGAGTAGTGATGCCCATGTTGTTTCTTTTTTGTTGGACAGGTAAGACATTACTAATTGTTTAGACCACTCTCTAAAATAGTATCAGTGGAATTTACAGAAAACTCATACAAGTTTCCCTCCAACTTTTTAAAATTACGTGTGCAGTCATCGTATGTTAGTAATAGACAGTTTTCAGTGGTGTTTACAAATGCAACCGGAAAGCAACGTGTAATTTTATTTTCTTTGTTATCACAGCTATAGAAAGTAGGGCCCATATACCTCCACCTCTATGAAATGGCATGCGTCTTCATTCGTTTAGTAGCTTAGCACAGTGATTGTTGTGGATTTTGAGTAAACCATGACATTGGTTTGCTTGGAAACAAAATGAGTTCTTCAAATACAGTATTCAAAGACATGCTAAATTTGATAATAAAAACAATTCTAATCTTTCCTTTACCATAACATTCTGTATCGATAGATAATTTAGGCTTATTTCACGCTAAGCAGTTCTCAAATAAAGGTAGTAACTGTCTTTTGAAATAACATGAAATGTAGACAGTCTCCAAAGATTATTGATATGAGGGACAGTAATAATTTCTACTTAACTGTAGAAGTCTGTTGGCTTGAATTCTGATGTTTGTTTTTAAGCATAGCAATTATATTATAGTAGTAATAAATAACTTTAGAAATTACCTCAAACTCCAACATTTTCCAGATGCAAATGATATTCCAAAGCTGGCGGGGGCAGCAGAGACTATCATGCATCCACATCGATAGATTGCAGTATAGCATCTAACACCACTGTCGTATCAGTACTTAAAGTACACAAAGAAGAGCAATGCTAACACTAGCTAAAAAATAGTGATGGGAAGATCAGCTCATTTTACTGACTTGATTCTTTGAGTCTCGTTCAGCAAAATGAACGAATCTTTATTCAAGTCATTTCGTTCATTTCATTCATTTGAGCAGAATTAAATTAAAATATTACATTTTCAATAGCCAAATCCCCCCCAACACGTTTACTGAACATCTACAAACTTTAGTTATAGTCCCAATAAGGACAAATTTATAATGCAGCCAAGGACAAATTATGAGAAACAGAAATGAATAGTTGACCTCTGGAATCTTCTTGTCCGAGTCGTTCGTTCTTTTGTCACGTGACAGCCATATACACACATACGGCTGTTACGTGACAAAAGAACGAACGACTCGGACCAGAAGACTCAAGAGGTGAACTAATCATTTCTGTTTCCTGTACAGCGCCTATGCGGTTTTCACGTAACAAACGAACGGAGGTTGCACAATGCACAGCCAACACAAAATGAACGAATCGTTCATGAACGACCCATCACTACTAGAAAACTACTGAATGCCCCTTTAACATTAGTTAACAACATTAGCTAACATGAACTAACAATGAACAATACTTTTACAGCATTTATTAATCTATGTTAATGTTAATTTCAACATATACTTATCCATTGTAAAAAAAAAATTAAAAAAAATGAAAAAAAAAATGTAGGCTATATATTGACATTGGTTAATGCACTATGAACTAACATGAATTAACAATGAAAAACTGTATTTGTTAACTAACATTTATAACAACAAAAATGTATAAATGCTATACATTTTTTTTTTTTTTAAATTGTTAGTTCATGATACCTAATGCATTAACTAATGTTAACGAATGGAACCTTAATGTAAAGTGGTACCAGTTTTCTATTCCAAACATAGCCTTTAGTTTGAAGAATTTAATATATTAGATTTATAAGTAGATATACAGAATTATAAATATATTATTCAGGCCATGTCCACACTAATCTGTTTTTATTTTTATAAAACTCCATTTTCAGTTTCCCAACGTCATAATTTTCAAAAGTATGTGGTTAAGGAAAGCATGGTCAAAAGTTTTGGTGGAAGAAACAAGTGTGAACAAGAGGCGTTAGTTTAGCAAAATTCATGCGTTTTCAAATGAAAAGCCTCAGATTTACGAAATATTTAGAGCTACAGTGTTATGTAATAGTTTGGCCCCCATATATGATGTCTTCCATATAGAGAGTAGTGAGTTCATAGCATGCACACTAACACAACTTCAACCGCTTTGCACATCCTGTAGGTGAAGGTAACTGGATGATATCTGATGCGCTAAACTCTTCTAAGAATTTCCACGTCATTGAAGGGCTCGAACCTTGGACTGAATACACAGTGCGTCTTATGACTAAAAGCTGGGTTGATAATTCTAGTATTTTTGAAGACGTTATCAGGACCAGGGCCAAAGGTGAGAAGGAAGCTGTCTCCAAGCTGACAGAGAAGAACAATAATTTGTCTTTGTCTCTTCTTATTTCCATCTCCTCAAAAGTGCAAGCAACAATCTTTAATAAAATTATAATGTATGGCGTGCTACATGTCTATTCCAGAGCATGTATTCTGTGGACTTGATAAAAGGAATTATGCTTTATCAGCCTCTGCCATTTATTAATTAGCCAAGCGGTCAGTCAGTTTAATATTAATATCCGCACATTTCCATTCTGAGTGTTAGCCTGCTGTTTTTCATTTAGTGTCAAGACATTCTCAGTTTAAATCAACATTAAATTATGTATCCTTAGGTAATGTCAAACACAGTGTATGAAAGAGAATCTTTTGTGTCTCGCAGGTCTGGCCAGTATTCATGGTGGCATCTCCAATCAGGGCTGGTTCATCGGGCTCATGTGTGCTATAGCACTACTGACCCTAACGGTACTCATCGCCTGCTTTGTACACCGAAACAAAGGAGGAAAATACTCAGGTATACTCTTACATTCCAAAAACAAATCAGTTGCTGTCGAAATTTGCAGAAGTTCCTTCTTAGAGGAAGATTTTATTGCACAAGAGGTTTGCTCTTTTATAGATAAGTAGACTTAAAGATTCCCATTTACTCACCCTAATGCTGTTCCAAACCCAAAGGAACACAAAAGCAATATATTTAGCAAAATATCTAATTAACTTTGTCTCAGATGTTTCTCCTAAAAGAAAATAGACACAAATTAGACAATTTTTGAAATCCAGTAAGAGTATATAACTATAAAGTTGATGTAGATAGCAGAGGTCAGATGATTTGGACTTGGAACAATTTGATGAGAAATGTTTGAGTGCAGATTGAAATCTCCGACTTTGAATTGCAGATCTGAATCTCTAAGAGATGAGATTATTAAGGTGTATTTGTCATTACAAAAATCTGAGATGCATGAGGCTTAAAGGAATATTCCAGAATTCAATACAAGTTAAGTTCAATTGACAGCATTTGTGGCATAATGTTGATTAACACAAAAATAATTTCGACTTGTCCCTCCTTTTCTTTACAAAAAAAATAAAAAAAATAAAAAGGCAAAAATCGAGGTTACAGTGAAGCACTTACAAAGAAAGTGAATGGGACCAGTTTTTGGAGGGTTTTAAGGCAGAAATGTGAAGCTTAAAATTTGATAAAAGCACATTAATTCTTCTGTTAAAACGTATGTATTATTTGAGCTGTGAAGTTGTTTAAATCAAAGTTTTAATGGTTGTTTTAGGGTTTGCCGGTTTATGTCGCCATGGCAACGATGTTATTACAATAAATGTACTGTAACTTGACACAGAAAAGATTATTAAGTGTGGGTTTTTTTCACGTTAAAATCATGTTAACAAATTATTGTTTATGTCTTGTCGATAAACTTTTGGAAACAGTGAATATTTTAATGTTTACAGATTCACCCCATTGACTTCCACTGTAAGTCTCTCATTCTAACCCAGATTTTTGCTTTTTTTAAAGAAATGTGTAACAGTCACCATTGTTCTAAGGACTCTTATTTTGAAATAGTTTTTGTCTTGTCAGTAGTTTCCCCTAAACTACATTTCCCAGGATGCACTGCCCTCATCACAGCCATCTGTTCCCCATCTCCCTCACCTGTTCTCCATTCTCTCATCAGCACCTTTTTATATAAATACCCTCTAGTTTTGTTCCATGATTGTCAGTTCTTGTTCGTTGTTGCATGACTAAATATCTTCTTCTTCTTCTATGTATTCTCGTCGTCGTCTTCTTCTTCTATGTCTTCTTCTTCTATGTCTTCTTCTTCTATGGCTGTGTCTCATTTGGAAGGACGCGTCCTCCGGAGGTCGCATTTGTTGGCCGCATATGTCATCGAGGCTGTCTCGTTTCTTTTTCTTATTTATGTATTTATTTTTATTTATTGGGAATGCAAAAAAGGTTAACAATTGTATAAATGTAAGTACATATACATAAAAGGCATTGACAATAGATAAAAAAAATAAAATAAATAAAAAACAAAATGAAACGACATAGCCTCAATGACGTATACGGCCGACAAATGCGACCTCCAGAGGACGCTGCCTTCCAAACGAGACACAGCCATTGTATTCTCGTCTTCTTCTTCTTCTATGTCTTCTTCTATGTATTCTCATCTTCTTTCGATTGTGGATTAAAGGATTGCTGCACTTAGATCCTGCTCTCTCACCTCATCTATACAAAACATGACAGGAAGGGTCTAACTTTATTTTTTGGTAGTCAACATGCCACAAATGCTGTCGATTGAGCTTAACTTGTATTGAATTTGGAATATTCCTTTAAGCAAAAGTCTCCCTTGCTCTCCATTTAATGGGTTTGTGAATGTGAATTGAATGCTTTAAATAGCAGTCAGATTTTATTTTATATATATATATATATATATATATATATATATATATATATATATATATATATATATATATATATTAAAAGTAAAATAATAAAATAACAAATGTTTAAACCATTGGAGATTTTCTTTTAAGAATGAAAAACCAGTCGGTTTAATAATTAGAAAAGGAAGGAAAAAAAATTCACTGAAATTAAGAAAGGAAAAAACATTGAATACCATATTCGCACCTTGATCATCACAGTAGCATTTGGAAGGTGTTAATGCGTTTATTTTTAGAACATTTTCACATTTTGCACATTCTGATGGGGGCTGCAAATTGGATTTGATTCCAGGTTCGAGCCAATAACATTTTTGTATTTTTAACCATGCTACAACCAATCCTGTACCACTGTAACTTTTAAAACTGTGAAAGTTTTGTAATTAGTATAGAAACAGCATGAGCCAAATGTATTAATTTACATGTTAATATGAACTTGATTCGCTTGCTGAGCCTGTATAGTTTTTTTTTTTCAATAAATACATATTGCTGTAATTTCCTAATAAACCCAAATAATTGAGATGCTCAACTGATTTAAATATGTTATATTTAACTTAAAGTTTAACTTTTTGTAATTAATGTGAATATAAGGAGTTACTTGCACCATATTGTACAATTACAAAATGAGAAAAGAAAGACTGGATTCTCCCTTAAAAGTAGGCTATATAATGTATAATTCCAACATAAAGTATATAATTGATTCTATTGGCTAATAACCCTAAATTGTAAAGCTTTAATATTTGATAGGTGTAAAGTGTAATTTCTGCACCACTGGCAAGAGCAAATGGAATTGCAAAGATCTTGTTATACGAATACTCCCACAGTCTTCTGTTGGTTGAAAAACTCACAGCATTGGTTGGGCCAATGTTGCTATCGGGCTGGTTGGGATTCTCATACAATCAGAACAGTGTTTTGATATTATTGTAATATTAGTACGCTGAGTTAAAATAAAATATTGTTACAATTAAATTCCACACATTATCTTTTACGGTATATTTGTTACTCCACCACACTGCACCACATAGATCTTTATAGCAAATGCATACTTTTCTATTCTTGGCTAATTTATTTGTTTTTTACTAGAAAGACCAAAAAATATTCCATCTCACTAAATTATTCTCTTTTTATTTAGTAAAAGAGAAAGAGGACCTACACCCAGACTTGGAGTCCCCAGGCATAAATGACGACACCTTTTGTGAATACAGGTACATCAATCTGCCAGCAATATAAACTGCTCACAGCTCAAATAGGGGCAGGAATGACAGCAACTTTTGACACTATTTCCTTTCATTTGTGCATTTTGTTTTCTGGTTTGAAAGCGAGCACCAAACCAGCCCGAGCTCTGGACGTGCAGTAAGCTAAAGTAACCACCACACATATGTGCTAAACAATAACAACAGATACAGTGTTGTTCATACATCTATGCATTGATGTGTTCCCTGTTTTACATGGTACTTTGTGAGTAGCATAGAGTTGCACATGTAACACATTAGGATTGTTTCACTTTTAAACTGGTAAAACACCTTTGCCGTTTGATCCCTGCTGCACAAAACAGCTAAGCTGAAGTTTCATGGTTTGAGTTGGTCTTAGCTGATTTAAAATGGTCTTGGCTGTTTTAAGCTGCTCTCCTAGCCTGGTCAAGCTGGTGTTCAGCTGGACTCCCAGCCTGACCAGCTGAAACATGGTCCCTGAAACCCTACTAAAACCAGCCAAAAGAACTTCTTGGCCAGGCTGGATGACAAGTAGACCAGCTTTGGCTGGCTTAAGATTTTTCACATATATAAGGACATTAAAAAAAATGCTTAAACCAGCCTAAGGTGGTTTGAGTTGGTCTTAGCTGGTTTAAGATGAGCTTGGCTGTGTTAAGATGGTTCCCCAGCCTGACTAGCTGAGAAGTGCCCATGACTCTTCTAAAACCAGCCAACGGAACAGCCTGTCCAGGCTGGGAGACCAGCTAAGACCAGCAAACTCTAGACTGTTTTTTTTTTTTTTTTTTTTTTTTTTTCATATTGTACATGTGCAGTTAGTAGTACATTAGGAACAATTTCTTGCCCCTTAAAACAAAAAATATCTTTGATGTGAGATACCTGATGAAAAATTAAATCTCAGCTGTGCTGGTCTAAGCTAATCTCCCAGCTTGGCCAAACTGGCATTATGCAAAATATCATTTGCATGAAGAAAATGAAGCCTATTTTTGATTGTTTGCATTGTGACTTTTAAATGTTTTTTTTTTTTTTTTTTTTTTTCATGACAATTAAGCACATTTTCCCAAAAAATTCTCAGTACTGGAATGTGTCCATATTTTGTTTATATATGTCATGATTCACTGTTGTTTTGCCTTGTGTTTAGCCTCTGTCTTCTGTTTCCCCGACTACGTTTCCCATAATTCACTGCCAGCTGTTTCCAATTGTTCTCACCTGTTTTCCATTACCTCATTTATCCTTGTGTATATAATGCCCTGATGTCTGCTCAGCCTTTGTCAGTTGTTGTGTTTCTCTCATGTTCATATGTACCTGTTCTCATCATGGATGTTTCGTTTGTTTTATGTTCCAAATCCTGCCTTGTTCCTGTGTTGACTGAGTTATTTTATAATTAGCTTATGTTCTTTAAACTTCTTGCTGCATCTAGATCCAGCTCTCATGACTTCCTTCCAAACGTTACAATATATATAAGCTGTCAATCAGTTAAAATTGTAATAAAATTAATTACAGGACATGCTGATTAATTAATCACATTTAATCACATACATCATTATTTGCTGAGAAAGGCCCCCAGTAGGGCCTTTAATAAATATATAATGCAGATTGAATTTCAGTTTGAAATAAATTGCATTATTGTGGCAGAAGAATAAAGCATTGATTAGATAATACAAAATGTGGCTTAAGAACTCGATGTAGTGTTGTGATGTAGTGTATAATTGTCATTCAAATAAAGCCATAATGCAAAAAAATAAATAAATAAATAAAAATAGTCCTAAAAAGGGTTTATTTATAAGTTAAAGGGATAGTTCACCCAAAAAATAAAAATTCTCATGATTTAGGCTACTCACTTTCCTGGCATCCCAGATGTGTATGAATGTCTTTCTTCAGCAGAACACAAATTAAGATTTTTAAAAGAATATTTCAGCTCTATAGTTCCTCACAATGCAAGTGAATTTGTGCCAAAATTTTGAAGCTCCAAAATCCACATAAAGGGAGCATAAAAGTAATACATATGACTCCAGTGGTTAAATCCATGTGTTCAGACACGATATAATAGGTGTGGGTGAGAAACAGATCAATATTTAAGTCATTTTTATCATAAATTATTCTCTCTGCCCAGTAGGGGGCAATATGCATTAAGACTGTGAATCACCTAAAAAAGAAGAAGGGGAAAGTACTGAAGTGGGCAGGTACTCACCAGTACACAGTACCTGCACTTTTCTAATTTAGTCTACAGAGGATCTGCAGTTTTTCTAGCGTATCACCACTTTTCAGAGTCTCCTGGTATGACGTAATGTCTTTATTTAATGTAGATCAGTGTTTTGATGCGGCCCGCCAATCACTTTTATCTGACCCTCCAAATGATTTTGATAAAATCGCAGTAAACATCTGCTCACACAGTGGTGACTTTAACAACACTCAACACGTGCAACAGCATCTGTACTTGTCAAGTGATCCGTGGTCCAGTTCCTGAGGAGTGCGCTTGTTTAAGCTTGTCTGGGCAGATTTCAATTGCACTCTTCTCCAAAACACGAACCAGCAACTTTTGGGTGAGCACATTTTATCGCGTCTTATTCACTCAAATGTATTTATGCAAATTGTTTAGCTGCTATGTGCATTCAAAACTACAGACTTAAAAAAAAAATAAAAAAATGACAAAGCTGTTACAGAAGTGATGTCAGCTCATATACTCGATCTCGATGATGAAAACCAAACCTTCAAAGAAAATACACAGGAAAATGTGCTTTTTACTCCCCATTCTTTTCTGTAGTGCTTGTAAAAAGATTATGTGAAGTGTCATTGAACTTGCCTATGCATATATCCTGACAGTGTTTGGTTCTATATACAGATGTGTGTCAGCATTCTCAATCCTGAACATCATCAGTTTGTTCACAATTTGTAATGATTATTATCTGCACAAGTATTTGGTTCCTGTGTACAAATTAATGTGTGCAGGACAAGGCAGGCAAATGTTGCCCTCATTGAGTGGGAGGATAATAATACATTTAAAAAGGAAAAACGCACATAATTCTCTTTTTCAGTTTTAGGCTAAATTTATTTGGTGTAAAAAGAGAGTTCTAAATAAGATTGACAATATAAACACACATAAGAGAACATTGGCAAATTAGATCACCAGATCAGTCCATTAGATTTGAGACTTTAGCAGGTCTAAATATTCTTTCTCAGTTTTCATAATAATATTCTTACATTTTAGGCTATGTTTTTATTTTCAAATTAAAGTTAAAAGTTAATAAAAACCTAATTGATATCATATTTGTTCTTCAGCCATAACTTAAGAAGGAATTTACAGCCAGACCTTGAAAATTTTATTTAAATGCCTCTTTTAATGTAATTAAATACTATTTTCATGTAAATAAACACATTATCAAAAGTTTTGTTTTTACACATAAACATGTTAGTTACAATAAAGGTGTTAGGTAAGATAAATATGGAAAAAGTTTTCCCCCAGTTCAGTTTATAAAACCCCAAGTTTATATACTATTTTTAAATAAACATATGTTGTGGGGGAAAAAACAAAACAAAACATATGTTGTCGTATGTAACATATGTTTTTACCCTTATGTGGATTTTGGAGCTTCAAAATTTGGCACACATTTATTTGCATTGTATGGACCTACATATGTAGAGATATTCTTCTACAAATCTGTTCAGCAGATGAAAGAAAGTCATACACATCTGGGATGGCATGAGGGTGAGTAAATGATGAGAGAATTTTCATTTTTTGGTGAACTATTCTGTAAAAGGTTCTCAGTTCATGGGCAATGGAGGAATCAGGAGACAGCGAAGCAGGTTCAAGGTCAGACTTTTAATCTTTATAATTGTTCAGACATCTGACGGTAACCGTCAATACAAAATAAATAAAACACAAAGTAATGGGGAAAAACACTCTCTATGCTTGGTGTCGGTTTGTGGGTCTCTCTCTCTCTCACTGATGCTCTGGCGTGCCTTATCAGGTCTCCCTCCGCCATCACTATAATGAGAGACAGGTGTTAGAGATAATTATGACCCAGGTGACGAGCCTTACCGCTCTCTCTCTCCCGTAGACCGACACATGACCACGCCCCCATGCCACATATTCCTTTAAACATAATTCATTTATTTTAATTTTTGGGGTGAAATATTAGGCTACCTGGACATTTTCTTTTCAGGTTTTGTGAAATCCACCCAAATAGTCCATTAGATTTGAGGCTGGTGGTCCCATTGGCACTTGCACATAGCTGTGGGTTTGAAAAGGCAGTAAATTGTCATAGATTATCATTGTTTATAGACATGGAGGGATGTTTCTGCATTGCATTAAATGATTCATTTTCCTCTGCATGCAAATTATTGGAATTTGAATGGGATATTTGTTTTGTGTAAAAGTGCTGTAGACTGTTCAGAGAGTAACAGGAGTAGAAATCTTAGCTTACTGTACATATTATCCAGCTTTTTAAAACATTCTAGAAAATGGTCTTGGTTTAGGCTTAGACTAGGTCAAATAAACTTTAGTAGGACCAAGACAGCCCTCTAACTTTGTACTATATTTTATGTGTTCCTGTCTTCCACAGTGACAATGATGAGAAACCGCTGAAAGGCAGCCAACATTCCTTGAATGGCGACTTGAAAGGAGGGGACAGCGGAGACAGCATGGTGGACTATGGCGACGAGGATGCTCACTTCAATGAGGACGGCTCTTTTATCGGAGAATACTCTGGACGCAAGGAGAGGGTCTCCACAGAAATCAAGGGAAACAATCAGAGCACAGCGTAATGGACCACCGACAAATAATTTCTTGGACAAGCTCTTGCAAAAGGTCAGTCAAAAGGGAGCAAAAGGGAAAAGCTGTAACGCAACGGAACGCGAAGGACATTTTTGCAATTAATGTGTTATTGTCCAGCTCTCAGTCATTCTTACATAATTTTACAATGCTTAGTTTTTTTTTTTTTTTTCTGTGTACCTTAACTGATCAATCATGTCAGTTGTGTATACTTTTGTGGGGTGTTTTTGTATTAAATATTTGCAAATCTTTGGTGACTGTGGAGCTGCCGCAACATTTTTATTTTATTTTTTTGTGTAAATTTTGATGGGAGATAAGAGGAAAACATTCCTATTTACACAATTCTGGTTTCTTCAATATTTGTGTCATCTTGTAACCAATCAAGATTTATGTCAGGGTATGAACTTTGTATTTTTATTTTTTTGTTTAAGGCAAATTTTATTGACATTTTATATTGCAGATACTGTATACTGTTCATTCATAAAATGTGGGTTATTATGTGTACAAAGGAGTTGTTGCTAATGAAAAAAAAAATCATAATTTCGGTTTAAATCCAAAAAGGGCAAGGCAACATATCGGTTGCCTTGCTACAGTTAGACTCAAATGCTTCGTTGAACATTTACTGTGCGCATTTTAATTAACGGTTCAGGCTATACTAACAAGCTGCATAGCCACATTCAATACACCATATACATTACAGTGAGTCTGCTGCTGTTAACTCATTAGCCATATTACAGTATATTGTCAGATAGGCACATATTCAATTTTCACACATAAAAAAAAAAAAAAAAATGCCTCTTTTGCCTTAGAGTGACTTTGATGTACTGGTAAGTGGAATTCCACGATTCCATATCGACTTTAAATCCTTCAAACATAAATTTCACAAAGTTGGGAAAATCAAAGACACCATATGCTGTCAAGAAAATACAGTTATGTTCATTTGGACATACAGTATAAGAATTAAGCAATGGTCTTTTTAAGAAACGGCTTCACTAAAAGTCATACTCAGATAGGTTTTTAAAGGAATTCTGAACAATGTTTCTGTACAAACATTCTGTTTGCATGTTGAATGAGGTTTGTGTGCAGATTTGACATTAAATTGTATAATTTTTTTCTTCATAATGGGTTTGCTGTCTCAAAACATCATGGCCTTTTTGTTTATTGATGCTTCTATTCAGATTAATGCCTGAACGCACGCATCCTATTATGGTGCTTTTATGAATACATTGTAAACATTTTATGCAGCTTTCATATTTATGCTATACATCTGCTGGAAACATTAAGGTAAAAGCTTACTGGGGATGACAAGGACTTTAAACAACACTGGAGTTAACACACCAAAAAAGTATTGGATACTGCAGGCATAGTCTTTGAAAAGATATATTGCAAGTTAAGATCTATAAAACTGTTCATATGTCTGAGAGCTATACACACCATAGATTCCCCTGTATTCCTGGAATATGGTTTTACCAAGCATATCAGACATTGTGCTCAATATGCTTTGATCCCGGAGGAAATCTATGTATTTGGCTGTAAGAACACGAATGTGCTCTGTCAGGGAAATAACCTTAGAGAAAGTGGCAGAGCAGTTGGAAATGAGACAATGAGAATGAGAAGAGAGGGGTCAGCCACTCTGAAAGTTATGATGCATTAAGCATATACAGATAAGGCATCTCAGCATAGAGATATCAGTAATGCAACATTTTTACTGAGTGGGCAGGCTGAAGATACAATAGATGGATTCCAAAAAAAAAAAAAGAAAAAAAGCTGTTATTGCATTATAAAGGATGTCTGATCTGTCTTTTATGGAAAAAATTGTGATGCTGTCTGCAACTTTTTATACATTTTATACATAATGTTGATACATTGCTTTTTTTTTCATGGTGGGGTCTTTCCATTGGCTTCTGCTGTTTTTATTCTGAGCTAACTAACCCTACCCCGATGGATGGATGGATAGCATTCAAGTAGGGGTGGGCGATATATATATATATTAGACATGATAAACCGGTAGAAAATTGGCAACCGGTAAACATTTTGGATTATTGTCTGTATCGCGGTAACGTAAAACCGCCACCATGTGCAAGAAATGTGCACTTCATTCGTACGTGGAACGCATTCTGTCTGAGAAATGGAGGAGGAAGGTGGAACGGCTTTATGTGAGACAGAGATTTGAAGAAACAGGTGTTTTCAGGTACTGATAATTATTCAGCAGAAGCTAAATTTCAGGCCGCAAATTCAATGACATTAATCTTGTGTTCTGAATATTAGAGGTCGACCGTTAGTGTATTTTATCGATACCAATAACTAAGTTGGGCAGTACCTGCCGATAACCGATTGATCAACCAATAGTTTAAAAATTTGTTACTGATATGAAAAAATGACACTAAAAGTAAAATAGTGCTGAACTTTATTTACAAAAATAAACTACTGACTGAACCATGAAAAGGTATTGTACTTTTTTAAATGAAATAAATATATAAATATTAATATATATTAACTAATATTCAAAATTTTAAGTCAGCTCATTTTTAAATTGGTGTTGTTTCCTTGGTCCACAAGAGGGTGCAATAAGTACATAAACCATTCAGCACCATGATATTATTGCATAGAACATTACTATCCTGGCTGTTAAAAAAGAGCATTTCATTTTAACTAATGTGCATAAGATAAATATGGACCGACTAAAATAATAAAATTTTAGTCGGTCCATATTCTCATGTTAAGTCAAAAGTAAAATGAGGGGGGGAAACGCTTCAATAGACAGTTCACATGATGTTACACTTGCACTGATTCCTACTATTCCAGACTCAAGCTTCATAATAACAGCGAATTACCACATTGTTTTTTATTCATTACAGTTGTATGTAGAGTAGCAATATTCACAGATAGCAGTGGTATTCGGCTGAACTCGGTGGTGAAGTGGCTCAGATTATGAGCACAGGCAAGGGGCTGTTCAAACAGATGGAACGCAACAGAATGGAACAGAACGCGAGGATCTCGAGACACATATTTCCAAGTTGAACATCTTTCCTGATAAAGCTTTTAAACAACTCATTGCTTAATCTGAGAAACGCTTATAAGAGAGCAAGACGCAATGGCCAAAGACCTCCACCAACTGTAATGGGCTGTTCACACTGAACGCTTTTGCAACCATCCATTTATTTTTACGTAAACGTGCGCTAGACGAACGTCTTTGTTTCCCTTTGTTTTTGTTTATTCAGTGTCTCGTGCAGGAGTGCTGTTATTTAGATGATGTGTCTAATTAAAAGGAACTTTAAAAGCATATTGAGACACCTGCTTTCTGTTAAACTGTATTTGTTGCACTGTGTCTAGCCTTTTTAAGTGCAAGAATGTCGATCTTAAGTCATATTACAGTGAGGATAAAAAAAAAATTGAATTGAAATTAGATGCGTTTCTCTAGGCTGCATGAAGATATTACTTTGCTTTCTCACATCACTAACTTTAAAAATGCAACATAGCTGGCTAACGAATGCATAAACGTGACCAGCTGGATATAAATGAATGCAAATAGATGGTAATAGATGGTAACAAAAGTGACATTTAAACATCTGGGTAGGACTTGTGTGTATTTTTGTCACATTGTTCTAACTGCTTGAGGATATCTTTAATGTTAGCATCCTCTCAGCCTTGTTGGCAAACATACTGCTGTTCTCTATTAATGCAGCATCTAGTCAACAAATTAATTAATTTATAATGATATGACAACATGTACTTTAGTGTACTGTATACATACCTTTTCATTGTTGATGTTTTAAATCCGCATCTGAAGTGTTCTGCTCCATGCAGACTGTAGTCTCACGTGTCAAAACAAACACCACAAGGCATCAGTGAAGTGATTTCGCCTCTTGAGGCCGCTCTCATACTATATAACGACAGTGGACCCTTCCCAGCCGCTCCAGCACCGGACGCAACGGGAAAAAACTATCGGTGTGGATTTTTGCTGAAAATTGATAGTTCCAGAAATCTGTTATCAGTGCCGATTAATCGGCAAAACCGATATACTGGTCGGCCTCTACTGAATATGCTTCTCATCAGACACACGCAGCTGTGTTTCATGTGATTTTCACACGCGCTATCACTGAAGCATGAAAGTGTGCGCGAGTCAAGCAGGCTTCCAGATTGATCTCCACAGACACTTGCGCTGCTCAACCCGGTTTCTTTCTATCGTGGCACAAACTTCAAATCTTGCGTGACCCATTTTAATTCTACAAAGTTTTGAGTTTTTTTTACCAGAATGCGCTATGGAGGAAGTCAAACATCTCAAATGGTAACCAACACTGACAAGGAAAACAGCTAAAACTATGTGGCGCGCCAACAATTATATGTCATCCGTCATGCAGATTTTTTAAACTTCACCTCATCACACTTAATAAAATTCAGTTCAGATGATGTTAGATATTAGAAACAAACCAGTTTTGCTTTCGGATATTCAAATATTGACTTAAACTATTAAAATGAGATGACTTAAACTGGAGCCTAATGAAGTGTTTTATAATAATAATAATAATACTAGTCAACAACATCAGACTGAAATGTGAAATTTAGCATTGTAGTAAGGTTGATTACCACTTTTTGAATACCACCAATGTTAGTTTTTTTTTTTTTTTACTCTGACTATTTGTCAAGTTCCAAATAAAGAGAAAATTATATAAGAGGAAGTAGTTTTCATTAATCAAGTATTTAATTAAATCACTGGATTTTTCAAAAATAGGTTTTACAATATGGTTATTTAATATATAAACCAAATTTTATTGATTTTCTTTCTTTATTTATATGATATTAACTATATCATGATATACCCTACCGGTCAAAAGTTTTGAAACACACTCATTCTTTATTATATATATATATATATATATATATATATATATATATATATATATATATATATATATATATATATATATGATTTCTTTTTCTTTTTTTTTCACATTTTAGAATAATAGTCGAGTCATCAAAACTATGGAAAAACATAAATGGAACTATGTTGTGACTAAACAAAATCCAAAATAAATCAAAACTGTGTTATATTTTAGCATCTTCAAAGTAGTCACCCTTTGCCTAGAATTTGCAGACATGTACTCTTGACATTTTCTCAACCAACTTCTTGAGGTATCACCCTGGGGTGCTTTTTAAACAGTATTGAAGGAGTTCCCATCTATATGCTGGGCACTTATTGGCTGCTTTTCTTTATTATTTAGTCCAAGTCATCAATATCAAAAACGTTTTTTTATTTTTTATTTATTTTATTTTTTTATTACATTTAGTTTTATAAAGAAATTAATTAATATGGTGGCACAATTATATTTTTGTCTACAACACTAATTTCAAACATTTAAGCATACACCTTCAGATTAAATGATTTTTAAGATCATGAGAAACATTTCAGTCAAGTGTTTCAAAACTTTTGACCGGTAATGTATATCGTTATCATGATATAAAATTAGTGATATTGTGATATAAGATGTTGGTCATACCACCTACCCCTACATTCAAGTTACATAGAAAGTATACAAAATGATCTCCTCACCCCCAAAACACTGCTTATGACAGAGAAATTCCATTTCATTGTATTACTTTGATTTCATCTCTATTCCTTCGACTTCAGAATTAAATAGTGGAAAACAAGGCAGAGAGGCAGATGGAAAGGGCCTCATTAAGAATGTGAGTAAAATCTCAATATGGGCAGACAGTACCCTCCTCAAACCCTCCAACATGGTTATGGGACATCTGAAAGAATATTCTCGGCATATTGCAAGTTTGCAGCAAATGAATCAGTCCCCAAGTCTCAGGGGCCATCAGCTATTCGCTTTAGATGAAGCCTTCATTCATCAACATTTTTCTCTCAAGTGAAGCAACTTCAGCAAAGAAATAAAGACAGAGTTAAAGCTGAAGTGTGTAATCCCTGTGCCACTAGTGTCATCAGACACAATTGCAAAAATAATGATTTCAAACAGGTTTCCCAAACACTCCACTATTGGTTGGACAAAACAGATACAGTAGTCCTTCCCAAACTGACGCCATTGGTTGTGCCACTGTTGCTGTGCCATGTCTAAGGCAAATCAGTTCACCCGGTAATACTTTAGGGCAGCTATTTCCATTCATGCAAGTATAGCTCTACTTGAATGACGAAAAAACAGACCGAAGTCTCCAAAACTTTTGGCCAAGGTTACAGTCTAATAACATATTTCAAATCAAGAATAAAATCTGACAACAAAGGTATTGTAATTGTGCTTTTTTACTTTAAATCAAGAAAACATGCATTATTTTATGAGCTAGTGTAGCTAATTCACATGCAAATTCCAGAGTAAACAAACATGCTCTTTAAATGTAATGTGGGATTTCCTACAGATGCCACATTGAGCGTTGTGAGTCCTCTTTCAAAAAGGCAATTTACTTTTTTAAGGGCATTTTTAGTGTTAAGATTTCTTCTATTCAAACACAAACAGAGCTATGTTGTGGTAGCGCCACAGCCTTATTTAGCAGTGAAAATCTAGCAATAGATCTAGCAAAAATTTCACAATTTATTATTATTATTATTTAGTGTACATTTATAACCATATATTACCATGGCATTAGTTTGACTGTAAATTTGGCATATTTCTCTCTTCGGACTGCTGAAATCCACCATCCTCCCTTTTTTCATCTTTTGTAAAGTTGTGGAAACATAATAGTGGTATCTTTCTTTTGATGTTGGAGCAAATGGGTAAGCAAAATAATATTTGATGTGGTCTCCCATTTACCACTACCGAAGTTTACCCTGCTTTTGTTTGCTTCAGCGTTCCAAAACCTGGAGATGTGAAAACGTTTCATTATCTCTGCATATTAAGCTGGCATGGGAGAAAGTTACACAGCTTTAAGTGTTTTGGTGCATGAATGAATCATACGGTATTCTTAATTTCCTGCACGTCATTGCATATACTGTTGTGAAAGGTAAGTGAGTTATGTTATACAATATAAATTCTTTGCTGTTGCAGAAATCACTGAATATTTAACATTAAAATACAGCTGCCCATGACGGATCTTACTGCAAAGGGCTGCTGTCAAGCACTGAGTCAACTGTTTGCAAAAAACTCAGTACTTAGTACATAAGTCTGCATTTAATTTTCTTCATCAAACCCCTAGCTAGGGACCTTTGCTTATATGGTTTTTAGTACAGGAGATCTCTTTATATCTTTATGATTCATAACTTCATATTTTACACTTGACAAATTTTCACATTTTCTATGTGAACTGAATTTCATAAGTGCTATCTTTCAAACTATGTAAACAGTTATAATTGCCTGGTCCCCTGTTAAAATCATGTCCTTTAGCATTTGGAATCTAACTTAAACTAGAGCCTCAACATTTTAATGAGTTTTATGTTACATAGAGGCACAAGATGAAGTTTCTGCAGCGTCTGCCCAATCAACAGCCATCTTGCTCTCACATGAAATAGAAACACTGTGCAAACAGGGACTCTGAATAACAGCACTGACCTAGAGATACTGAGACATTTGTGCATTTAATTAATTTCAGTTTCTCGCATGTATCAGCTAGAGACAGACTGCAAATGAAGATGAGGACCGTAGCGCAGTGCTCAGAGAGACAGTGTATTGATTATATTTCCTGCAGTCTATGTCTGCATTTCTTGCTGAAGCTTTAGCTTTGCTTTAAACTCAATACCGTAAATAAAACTGAAAGCTGCGTATTAATGTTTGATAAGGCTTTGCAGCTATAATAATTAATGATAAAAGCCAATATGGCCAAAAACAGGGGAGTGTTGTTTACAGAAGCATAGAAGTCTGTGTAGCTGGTATAATGAATAATTTTGTGTTTTAGAGCTAAAAACAACAGATCTAATATGAAAACACACGCCATTGAAAATGAGCTTCTATAGTGCTCTTGAACAGTAAAGGCATACATTTTTCCTTAGAATCCTCATTTACCCTCAGAAGACATGGAATGTGATACACAAATCACATGGACTACTTTTATGATACTTTTGGGTGCTTTTTAAGCTTTAAAGTGAGTCGCTATCAAATGTCATTGTATTGAAAAGACTGACCGAAGTATTCAGTGGGATTTCTCCTTTTGTGTTCCGCATATGAAAGTCATAGCGCTTTGTCTGCACTATGCAATTCTTGCTGAAGCAATGCATGTTTTATTTTCTTTAAATTGTGATGCCAAAGGTTCACAATGTTTGATATTGCTTTGCATTTATAATTACTAAAGGGTTAGTTCACCCAAAAAATTGAAAATTCTCTCGTCATTTACTCACCCTCATGCTACCCCAGGTGTGTATGACTTTCTTTCTTCTGCCAAACACATTTGAAGAAAAATGTAAAAATATAATTGCTCAGTGTGTCCTTAAAATGTGTGGATGGTGATTTGAAGCTCCAAGTAGGGGCTGTTTAGGCCTGATAAATTACTGATTGATATGTTGATAGACAACCTATTACAAATCCCATAATGATGGACAACAACTAACTCAGTGAAAAGTGGATTATAGAGCTTGCATGTTTGTTGTTGCATACATTCATTAATCCAACCAATGCCTATATCTCATAATTATGAACCCTTTTTTTGCTACGGTGCACAGCATATAAATAACATTGTCAGTTGTCACCCACATGTACATCTAAAATAGGCTTTGCAACAAGACTAGTGAATTATTCCATTACATTGCTATTAAAAATAATGGGGATAATATATAGCTTTATATTGCCATATATCTCCAATTTTTCACTCCTTGTTGATTCACAGGGGAAAATAAATGAAATGAAGTCAGGCTTCGATGCCATGTGCATACCTCACTGCCTCTACGGAGTGGGAAGGGCAGGCCCAGTAAAATGCCATTACTTAGATAAATAGAGCTAATTGTGCAAAACAGGTCCTGGTTTTATTGAACAATAAATCAGTCGTCCTCCTTCCTCCAAGAAGCAAAGGAGGACTTTGGAGACCACAAATAGCCGCGACAAGACTACTTAATTTGTGCACTTAATGTGTGTGCCTAGTCACAGTATTAGATGTTTATGAATGTGATATGGTGGGACAACTAGGATATATGAATCAGAGAGCAAAGAGAATCACCAGAGTGTGTGAATTTGAAAGCAAAGTACCATAGATAGCAGCATAATGTATGTACTGTGCAACAGTGTAAGGTGTAACCAGATTACAAAGTAATTAGTTTCTGTAATCTAAATAATTTTTAGTCTTAAGTAGTGAACCATATTACATTTAAATTCTTGTAATCAGATCACAGTTACTGACTTTCAATTAAGGTACATTACTTGGGTTACACATATTTCTAAAATAATACTATTTATTAGTGGTCGACCAATATATATCGCAGAGGCCAATAAATCGGCCAATATTTGGAATTTTTTAATTATCAGCATCGGCCGATAAATTTTCCTGTTTGGCCGATTTGCATGTGAAGCAACTGAAACATCTAAACGAACAGTCACATCAATAATAGTGCACCGGTGTGCAACACAGACTCATTTAAATGGTCCACATATCAGAGCCGCGGCAGACACCTTTGAGCTCATTATGTTGAAGTGCTAGCCTGTTTCATGCTCCCTCTCTCTTCTCAACAGTTCCCCGTAACTTTCAACTGTCTAGTCTAATGATAAAAAGGCAAATATCAATACAACTAATATCATATACTGTCTGCAAATATGCACATATCTTGTTTAAACAGATGTAATAAACCGACCTCACACAACTTGAGCAGATCCAGCGTCCTGTGGAGCGCTAATTTATTTACCTCTAAAGCACGTATTCTAACAGCCTCTCCTCAGCAGTTCCCTATCACTTTTAATTTCTTTCCTAATGATAAAAGGCAAATATCAATAAAACTTCTATTATATACCGTCTGCAAATATGTGGACATCTCATTTAAACAGATGTAATTCACAAACCTCCAGTTTCCACAAAAATCCAGTGTTTTCTTCCCTTCGAGTGCTCATCTAACATCTTCCTCTGAAGCGTGTATTCTATAAGCCAGAATCAAAACTTCAGGATCAGGATCAAAAGTTCCTCTGATTCACAAATCATGACGGTCACTCCGTGACAATCCAAGCAGGCAATCCATTCCGTTTAAACTGTCAGGAGACAGTTTACCATAAGATCTGCACGAGCGTGTGAGTGCAACTTCAAAGTAAAAGCGCTTCCCATGTGCTATAAGTAAATGTCTTATTCACTATGCACTGTATGTACAAATGATTTGATTCGGTATTTTTTGAGAAAATGCGATTGTTAATGTGCGCATGCCATCCATGGTTGCTGGACTACTGTGTGTACTGTTATTTCCTTCTTCCTAATATATTAACAATTTCTTCAAGGGCAAATTAATGATTAAAATCTGATGACTAAACAGAAATCAGAAGAAACTGCTATCTACTATTTAAAATACAATATTATTTTTTTAGATTCTTTTTTTACAAAGTTAAAGTTTTGTGTGAAAATGAGTAAATATAGTACTAAAAAAGAGTTTATTATTTAATTTTTTAGCAATTTTATATTTATGTTATTTACTATATTAAATTGTGTGATATATCAGCATTGTAACAGCCTATCAGTAACCCTGCTCTCTGTATATTGGCATAGGCACTTGCCATTAAAAAACCCACATCACTCAATCACTACTATTTATGTATAAGATATTTAAAATATTGAATGAAATGAATTTAATACCTATGTCTGTTTGTGTTTCTGTGGTGGCAGAAAGATGCGTGACAATGAACAAGGAGAAAATATAATGTAGACATTATTTTGAATTCTTTTAGACTTTTTAGAAAGTAACTTAAAATTAAAGTAATAACTAATGTTATAAGTAGTAATTAGCAGTAATTAGCAGTTTTTCAATGAAGTAATCAGTAAAGTAATCTGATTAAAATTTGGAGAAGGAAAAAATTTAATTTGTAGTGAATTTCTTTTTGAGTTATATTTCCAAAACGTCTGTGCAATGTGCAGGTAGCAGTATGTTAGTATTCCCATCCAAACATAGCTATGTACATTAATTTATAAGATGTAGGAAGTGATGTGGCTGCATTTCATGAAACAAGATCTCGCCTCAACTTCTTCACTGATAACACAACACTTCATTTCAAGGTAAATGACAACTCTGTTTTGTGTACACTCCCTTTCATTGCAGAAATAATGGCACCTGAACCCCTGAAATTACATTTATAATATAATATTTACAACATAAAGGCAGTGTGCAAGTGTCACATAGACATCCATGTCAGCTTCATTATCTCTGGTGCCCTTTTTCACAGGTTGGAAATCATGCCTCTGACCTTCATGGTGAAATGATGCCATTACATACAACAAAACCATCATAGAGAAAATAGCTGGGAAAATGGAATGTAATCACCCTGGATTACATAACTGAATGCCTTCACCCACTGTCTGCTTCCAACATCACACCACAAGGGAACATTCAAGAATGTGGTGTGTACATGAGCATACATGGTGAAATAACAGGCAAGAGCTGTTTGTTTGCTCCAAGAAATCTCAGAAATTAAAGTGGGACTGCAGGGACCAAAGAATCAAATATCTCAAACACCCACATTACCGTTTTTTTCTTTTCTTTTTTCTTCTTCTTATTCTTTCTATTTTGTGCTTTTAAATAGCTATGATATTAAAGGAAACAAAATAACAGCATGTTAGGGAATTTAAGGCAGATTCGATGACAAAAATTTACAGTATGGAGAGCCGTTCTGCTACAAGTTTTAGCATTAAAAATAGCTACTGTAGATGAAACAACGGAATCTGACACTGTGACAGACAAACATTATTTTGGCCGAAATTAAGATTGTGTGCAACACCTTTTGTTCCCCAAGCACCACCCCCTGCCATCCCAGTCAGAGGGTGAAACGTCCTATATTAAATCAGAAAAATAGTCAAGCTACCCACATTCGTGTGGGAAAAAGTTTGCAACCCTACTATATAAAGTTCTGCATATGTAAATATGCTTTCCCCAACATCAGATTCATCTGATTGGTCCATTTTATCAAAGTGACATTGACCTGCAGTGCTGCAATAGTACACAAAATTTGAACTTGATGCTTCTTTTTAAGAAACACAGCGCTCATGGCACAAGAGGCTAAAAAAACATCAAGACGCTCAAAGATGTCCGTACATGTTCATATAGACCAACAATTAAAAATAGCTCAAATGAAAAACAAGAATGTGTCCTGTGTGAAATGCCTCCACCTAAAGGTTGTTGTCATGCATATGTATGCAATATAATAAGGATTTAATTTCCTGTAGCTCAACTGGTAGAGCATGAAACTAACCAGGGTTTGAAATTAACATTTCCAGGGTTTTTTCTGTATAGAAAATTCTATGAATATCGGACAATTCGGAGCTGCTGCCAAAATAATTTAATGGTTTTATGCCTCTCATAACTTACTAATGAAGCGTGCTTTCACATGACCACCGCAGTGCACATCAGCAGGCTCCACAGATCATACCACTAGAGATCTGGGACAGCGCAGAGCGAAACTTACGTGATTCAGTCGGGCTTCGCTTAATATCGTGGCGGTCAGTGGTGACCCATTTGAATTCTACAGAGAACCTTGTACTATAAAGCATTGTATAGAGGAAGTCAAACCTCTCAAACTGCTAGACAAACCCTTCATTATAAACAGCACAGACGAGGTAAAAATGAAACAAATAATACACATGATTATTTTAAATGCACCCCCCCTCCCCCGCCCATCTATTAGGGCAAATCTATTAGACTTGATTTATATTACAACTGTGAAGAGCTATTAGTTGTGTGATTAGGCTGTTAGTTTATATATATATATAACAAATGCTATAGTATGTATATATATATATATATATATATATATATATATATATATATATATATATATATATATATATATATATATATATAAGACTATCAACATTAACCTTACCACAGTAATGTGGAACCATCCATGTCTTGTGGTTATGGCCTTTTCATTACAAATGCCTCTGCTAAACAATGGTAAATTTAATGAAGGGATTAAAATGTCCATGAATTATGGACAAATTATTGACCTCTTTTATCCTACTCCTGTTCTGACTGTTCATGTTTGCCTTCAGACATTCTAAAAATATTCTTAAATCATTAGGCTTGTGTCCTTTTCAAACTAATATCTAGGGATGGGCAATACCACTTATTTTCTTATCGATACCAATAACGATACCTCTATTAAATTGAATTTTTACAAATTATTTAGATAAAATGAGTAACTTAAATTGTTAATTACATTTTTTATATATTTATATGCCTAAACAGAAAATTATTAGGCTGCTTCATTTACCCTTTAAAAATTAAAAAGTATAAGCCACATATAAAACCGCAAAATTAACCATATATATTATTATATGGTTACTATTACTAAAACCAAGTAACCATATGGATGCTACAGTAATACTGTAGTAAAACCATGATTAATTGTATCAAAACCTTGCTTTCTACCAAAATAAATAAATAAATAATAAAAAAACATGGTTACTACAGTCGTGGTTACTATGGTTAATGCAGTATTACTACAGCAAATCCATGGCAAGTTTTCATAAGGGTATCATTTATTAATGATGATTACAGATCATTATCAATGTTTTAACAACTCTGAATGTAAATAAACCTGTAAAAATGGTCACACAAGCCCATTATAATACATGTCATGTCTAGGTTTGTTATTATTTAGTGTGAATAACTCCAGATGCAGTTTTTCTTTCATTACCTCAGGAAAGCACTGCTCCCTCTTTGAACGAGCGCTATGACTGACAGGGTGAGCGCTGTCTGACTGCTAGTGTATTTTAAAATTTTTGCGTGTCAAGATGAGCGGAAGAAAAAATAGTTCCGGTGCCATGCAACTATTCACTATAATATAATATTTTTTTTTCCACTTCGAAGCTTATGAGATGCATTAATATTCATGTTATCTAAATAATAAGATCACCAGTAAAAAAAACAAAAAACTTCAGAATCGATATTTTTATGTGAGGATCGATATTCTTAATACCACATCAGTACTGGAAGTATAGATACTTTAGTATCGATCCGCCCATCCCTACTCGTTCAAATAAAATGTCCAAAACACTGCATGCAGTTACAGTCTCCAGTTACGTTTATCACTTTTTGAGAGGCGGGGGATTTTGGCTAGTGAAAATGTTGAGTGACTAACGAACTACTTGCCACTGTGAGGCAAAAAGTTAATTTCAAACCCTGGCACTAACACTGCCAAGGTCATGATTCCCACTCGCCACTATGCACATGTCTATGATTATTATACTTTATCTTTCATTCTTTCCAAATTAAATTGATATTCAATACAAGGAGCTGTAAAAACAAATTACTATTACCCATCATGTTAATTTCAGCTCTTAACTTTCTGCTAAAGATGTAAAACACAATCTGTGTACTGCCACCAGTGTTGGGTAAGTTACTCTAAAAAAATAATTAATTACTAACTACTAATTACATCTTCTACAGTGTAATTATATTACTGTACTAATTACTCTGTCTGAAAAGTAATTGCATTACTTATTACTAATTACTTTCTAAAACCCTTATCAACCTTGACCAGATGAAAAATACAAGGACTGACATGAAATTGTTCTTTTTAATTCTTTCAAATAAATCATATAATATCAAATAAATTATTCATGAACTGGCCAAAGAATTTAAGAAGGCTGTATTCAATTAGAAAACATACATTTTAACATTAGACGTTACATTTTGTTTTTAAATTTACTATTGTTTTATATAGAATTGTTCTATAGTCTATACAGTATAACACAATTACATCAGAATTAAATTACTGAAAAAATAAGAGTAATCCATTTTTCTATTAAAAAATAATTTACAGTAATTACAGTAATAAATTACTTAATAATGCATTACACCCAACACTGACTGCCACATCCCAATATCTTGGGAGACTCCTGAGGGTAATGTCACAATAGCCTGGTGCTACCTGGTGCTGTCAATATTGTGCCAAAGCTCAAAGCATGTTTATACCTATACATCAGCATTTCCACATTAGCCAAACAGTCAGCACGGGGCAATCGCTGCTGAGAAAACTCCATGTCACCTGTCAGCTTGAGGCAAAAACGTCAAAGTAACAATGACAAAAGTATTACTTGTCAGAGCAGGAAACACTTCATAAGAAAAAAGAAAAACACTTTGTCATTATTTACTTCCCTCCAAATATGTATGACTCTTTTTTTGGCAGAACACAAAAGTTGCCTTACTGAAGAATATCCTGGCAACTCTTTTTCCTATAATGAAATGAGGATGAATGAGGATATAACGTTACAATTGTGACAAAGTTGCAAATGTGATATATAAACTTGAAACTGAGAGATATAAAGTCACAATTGTGAGATAAAAAGATATGAAGTTGCAATTGTGACATACAGTTTAAACTCAAATTTGCAAGATATAAAGTCATAACTGTGAGATATAAAGTTGCAATTGAAAGAAATAAAGTCACAGTTGTGTGACAAAAATTCAGAATGACCTTTTTTATGTTATTATTCTAAAGCGAGATCCCGCTTCCATATGAAAACCCTAGACCTCATTCAGTTTCATTATGTGGAAAAGAGTAGCCATGATATTTTTTCAAAAACCATTTGTGTTCCACGATAGAAAGACAGTCATCAGAGTTTAGAAGATATGATATAAATCATTATTTTTAATCTAAATGTTTATTTTTGCCGAAGTATTCCTTTAAATGCACTCTTATAACATACTCTCATCATCCACTTTTCCATTTCCCTGGATTCTCAGTAGAAGAATTATCGTCATTACATACTGTGTACAACAGGGCCATCTATTGAGCTTCCATTTGATCTCCCTTATGACAGACAGCTCATGTAAGCTGTGATACATCCGCCAACAGATTTCAAAGGCAGGGTGTAAAAGTTCAGCTTTAGCTTCAAGTTTGGGCCCATTAGCTTTGCACGGTGACATTCTTCATTTTTCATACACGGCTCTAAACGAGCCTGGTGCCCTGTGTATTCTCAAGAGCCAAATCTTTGGTGGCAAATTAAGTCAAATGTTTCACGTTAATGACCTCCAGCCATAATAACAGTCACAAATGCCATCTTGATTGGGAAACAGGGAGTTTCAAAGCTCACACGTAACAAGGAGTCTACAATGCAAGTCAGCAACGTGACTCAAAAAAAAAAAAAAAAAAAAAGTAGAATGCTCCAAATATAATCAGCATTCTAGTTTTGTCGTGTTACATCACGTCACATCACATGCTTGCAGTGTAGACACACATTATGTTCCAAGAACTGCCATGCTGTCACCTCAATTGAAGTAAATGATTAGGAACTTTCTTAGGCGTGTTCACACCAAACATGATTTGCATTGAAACAGTGCTGCTGCTTTAGTCACTGTTCTATTCTATTCTATTCTATTCAAGACACATTTACAATGCACAACAACCCTAATCAAATGTTTTCTCCTGCCTCAAGATTTAAGTTCATTTATAAACAAAAGCAAAAAAAGAAAACATCATCAAACATAATTATGAAGAGAATTGCTTTAGGTGAGAAATATTGTCTTCCCCCAATATTTGAGACACATTCCATTGATAAGGTAATGATGTATGACGTAGGTCGAGTGGAGAAAGTATTCTAGGCCACCATCTGCAAATTTTATGCTTGATATAGAGTCCCTTTATCCTCTCTATTCTGCTGAGCCTTCACTATCAAATGTGCATCAGGCCTCTCGGACGCAGAATCTGCAACAGCAGCAAGAAAGATTTAATTGCCATGGCAGAGGTGCTCAGTTCGGGACAATGCAGAGGACTGGCAGCACATGGAAATGGCTGGGAGGCTAGGCAATAATGTCAAGAGCAATGATGAATTGCGACTCTAAACAGAGTAACAGCTGATGGAGTATTGGATTTGTTTGTATTTGCAATGATGGGTATAATCAAAGAAATGAGGAGCTCAAGTGCAGAGTATGAATAGTAAATTCTAGACACATTCTCTCAATTGATTTCATAGAGTATTTTTTTATATTATTACTCAGCTATTGGATTACGGATGATTTTGATCCGGCTTTCCTGTTTTAGAGTTTACCCTTCTTTGCAATTGTGAAGAAAATGAGATTAATGTTTAAGGGTCAATGAAATATAAAGATGCTCGAGACAATGAGAAGGAAAATAAAAATAAAAAAAGATAAAAATGCATGTGCCAAGTTCTGAAATGTAATCTTTGTATTCATGTCGGTTTCATTATTTTTTTGAAAAACATTTATACTATTTTGAACAAAAATAGTATAAATGATTCTGAAAATGTATGTATATAATTTAATACTTTGCTTGCATCTTGAGTTCACATTTATGTACAAATTATTTTCAAAATAGTTTTAAAAATATTTTTCAAGGTATTTTTTTAAACATCGTGAATTTGTTGAAATCTTTGAATCGTTAAAACTTTTTATATACACCGATCAGCCACAACATTAAAACCACCTGCCTAATATTGTGCAGGTCCCCCTCATGCCACCAAAACAGCGCCAATCAGCATCTCAGAATAGCATTCTGAGATGCTGTTCTTCTCACCACAATTGTAAAGAGCGGTTATCTGAGTTATCATAGACTTTATCAGTTCGAACAAGACTGGACATTCTCTGTTGACCTCGCTCATCAACAAGGCATTTCCATCCACAGAACTGCCACTCACTGGATGTTTTTTGTTTTTGGCACCATTCGGAGTAAATTCTAGAGACTGTTGTGTGTGAAAATCACAGAAATATACTGGACCACTGCTACGCAACAATAAAGGATGCATATCGCTCTGTCCCTAGAGCAGCTTTGGGACTCTCTGATCATTGTCTGGTTCATCTTCTTCCAACCTACAGAGAGAAACTAAAATCTGATAAGCCTGTAGTAAAGACTGTAAAGAGATGGACCAGTGAAGCAGAGCTGAAACTACAAGCCTGCTTTGACTGCTCTGATTGGCATGTTTTTGAGGCTGCAGAAACCAATCTGGATGAGCTCACAGATACTGTAACATCATATATCAATTTCTGTGAGGATATATGCATTCCTACTATGACTTATTTAAGGTTCAACAATGACAAACCATGGTTTACAGCAGAACTCAGGCCAAAGAGGATGCTTACAGAGGTGGGGATAAAGTCTTGTACAATCAGGCCAGGAACACACTGATTAAGGAAATCAGAGTGGCTAAAAGAAGGTACTCTGAGAAGCTAAAAAACAAGTTTTCAGCTAATGACCCTGCATCAGTGTGGAGTGACCTAAAACAACTTACTAACTACAAGACTCCTACCCCCAACACTGTAGGGAACCAACACCTGGCTGACGACTTGAATGTGTTCTACTGTAGATTTGAAAGGCCCAATCTCACACCCCACACCCACTCTGACCTTCACTTCACACAAACACTAACACCTCCTGCAGCCCCCCTCCTCCCCCTCCTGCTACTCAACCTGAACTTAAGATCTGTGAAGAAGAGGTGTGCCGTGTCTTCCGAAAACAAAAGACAAGGAAAGCATAGGGCCCAGATTGCATTTCACCTACGTGTCTTAGATCCTGTGCTAACCAGATGGCCCCCATCTTTACACTGATCTTCAATAGAATACTGGAGCTGTGTGAAGTCCCATGCTGCTTCAAATGCTCAATCATAATTCCTGTCCTAAAGAAACCAAAAATCACAGGACTGAATGACTACTGACCCGTCACCCTGACGTCTGTGGTCATGAAATTTAGAGAGACTGGTGTTGGCCCACCTGAAGGACATCAATGAACCCTTTCTAGATCCCCTTTAATTTGCCTATCGTGCAAACAGGTCTGTGGAGGATGCAGTCAACATGGGAATGCATTATATCCTGCAACATCTGGACAGACTGGGGACATATGCAAAGATCCTTTTTGTGGACTTCAGTTTGGCTTTTACACCAACTCTCTGTACCCACGTCTATCTGTCAGTGGATTACCAGCTTACTGATGGACAAGCAGCAGCTTGTTAGACAGGGGAAATTCACTTCCAGCACCTGTACAATCAGCACTGGTGCCTTCCAGGGATGTGTGCCCTCCTCACTACTCTTCTCCCTGTACACAAATGACTGCATCGCCAAGGACCCCTCTGTCAAGCTCCTGAAGTTTGCAGATGACACCACTGTCATTGGCCTCATCAAAGATGACAATGAGTCTGCATACAGAACAGTGGTTGACGAGCTGGCTGTCTGGTGCAGTCAAAACAACCTGGAGCTGAACACACTCAAAACAGTGGAGATGATTGTGGACTTTAGGAGGAACACCCCAACACTGACCCCCCCTAACCATTCTAAACAGCACTGTGGCAGCAGTGGAGTCATTCAGGTTCCTGGGCACTACCATCTCACAGAACCTGAAGTGGGAGACCCACATTGACTTCAGTTGAGAAAATTCAACCTGCCGCAGGTGCTGCTGATACAGTTCTACTCAGCAGTCGTTGAGTCTGTCATCTGCAATTCAATAACTGTCTAGTTTGGTTCAGCTACAAAACTGGACATCAGAAGACTACAAAGGAGAGTTCGGACTGCTGAGAGGATTATTGGTTGCCCCCTGCCCTCCCTTCATGAACTGTACACTTCCAGAATGAGGAAAAGGGCTGGGAAAATCACTCTGGACCCCACTCGCCCTGCCCACTACCTTTTTGAACTGTTGCCTTCTGGCCAACACTTCAGAGCTCTGAGCACCAGAACTGTCAGGCACAGGAACAGTTTTTCCCTAAGGCTAACCATCTCATGAACAGTTAAAACTCCCCCATTGAGCAATAATTACGTATGTGCAATTCAGGGTTTAGTCTTTTTATATTATCCAACACATCCTACCTCTTCTGCCATTACAGTCCCTTGCACTGTATATAACAGATTTGTATTTAAATTTGCACTATGTATATATGGGTGTGTGTTTGTGTGTGTGTGTGTGTGTGTATGTGTATGCGTGTATTTATGTGTGTGTGTGTGTGTATGTAAGTATATATACAGTTGTGCTCAAAAGTTTGCATTCCCTTGGAGAATTGGTAATATATGTACCATTTTTAAAGAAAACATGAGTGAGCAAGCAAAACACATTTCTTTTATTTCTTATGGGATTCAAATTCAGCTGTAGGTTATAACAGAATGGCACAATCATAAAACAAAACATGGCAACAAAGAAAAAAATGAAATGACCCCTGTTCAAAAGTCTGCATACCCTTAGTTCTTAATACTGTGTATTGCCCCTTTTAGCATCAATGACAGCGTGCAGTCTTTTGTAATAGTTGTCTATGAGGCCCCAAATTATTGCAGGTGGTATAGCTGCCCATTTGTCTTGGCAAAATGCCTCCAGGCCATGCAGAGTCTTTGGTCATCTTGCATGAACCGCACGTTTGAGATCTCCCCAGAATGGCTCGATGATATTAAGGTCAGCAGACTGAGATGGCCACTCCAGAACCTTCACCTTTTTCTGCTGTAACCACTGGAGGGTCAACTTGCCCTTGTGATTATGGTCATTGTCGTGCTGGAAAGTCCAAGATTGTCCCATGCGCAGCTTTCGTGCAGAATAATGCAAATTGTCTGCCAGTATTTTCTGATAACATACTGCATTCATCTTGCCATCAATTTTCACGTGATTCCCCGTGCCTTTAGAGCTCACACCCCCCCCCAAAACATCAGTGAGCCACCACCATGCTTCACAGTGGGGATGGTATTCTTTTCACTATAGGCATTGTTGACCCCTCTCCAAACATAGCGCTTATGGTTGTGACCATAAAGCTCTATTTTGGTCTCGTCACTCCAAATTACAGTGTGCCAGAAGCTGTGAGGCGTGTCAAGGTGTTGTTGGGCATATTGTAACCGGGCTTTTTTGTGGCATTGGCGTAGTAAAGGCTTCTTTCTGGCAACTCGACCATGCAGCTCATTTTTGTTCAAGTATCGTTGTATTGTGCTCCTTGAAACAACCACACCATCTTTTTCCAGAGCAGCCTGTATTTCTCCTGAGGTTACCTGTGGGTTTTTCTTTGTATCCCGAACAATTCTTCTGGCAGTTGTGGCTGAAATCTTTTTTGGTCTACCTGACCTTGGCTTGGTATCAAGAGATCCCCTAATTTTCCACTTCTTAATAAGTGATTGAACAGTACTGACTGGCATTTTCAAGGCTTTAGATATCTTTTTATATCCTTTTTCATCTTAATAAAGTTCCATTACCTTGTTGACAGTTCTTTTCTGCTCCCCATGGCTCAGTATCTAGCCTGCTCAGTGCATCCATGTGAGAGCTAACAAACTCATTGACTATTTATACACATTCATTAATTGCAATTTAAAAAGCCACAGGTGTGGGAAATTAACCTTTAATTGCCATTTAAACCTGTGGGTGTCACCTTGTGTGTCTGGCCAAACATTAAAGGGTATGTAAACTTTTGAACAGGGCCATTTGGGTGATTTCTGTTATCATTATGATTTAAAAAGGAGCCAAACAACTATGTGATAATAAATGGCTTCATATGATCACTATCCTTTTTTTTGCATGATCAGTCATATTTTCAAAATCAATGACAAAATTTCAAAATTTCTGCCAGGGTATGCAAACTTTTGAGCACAACTGTGTGTGTGTGTGTGTGTGTCTATATATATATATATATATATAGACAAAAGTATTGGGACACCTACACATTACACCTACAGGAGCTTTTATGACATCCCATTCTAAATCCATAGGCAAAAATAATCCTAGGGGCAGTGGTGGCTTGGTGGTTAAGGCTCTGGGTTACTGACTAGATGGTTGGGGGTTCAAGCCCCAACACTGCCAAGATGCCACTGTTGGGCCCTTGACCCTATCTGCTCCAGGGGTGCTGTATCATGGCTGACCCCATGCTCTGACCCTAGCTTAGCTGGGATATGCAAAAATGGGGGCAGCAGGCTAAGGAGGTTAAGGCTCTGGGTTACTGATCAGAAGATTGGGGACCCTGCATTCTGACCCCAGCTTGGCTGGGATATGTGAAAAAAAGAATTTCACTGTATGCAGATGCATCTCAATAAATTAGAATGTTGTGGAAAAATTCATTTATTTCAGTAATTCAACTCAAATTGTGAAAATTGTGTATTAAATAAATTCAATGCACACAGACTGAAGTAGTTTAAGTCTTTGGTTCTTTTAATTGTGATGATTTTGGCTCACATTTAACAAAAACCCACCAATTCACTATCTCAAAAAATTAGAATATGGTGACATGCCAATCAGCTAATCAACTCAAAACACCTGCAAAGGTTTCCTGAGCCTTCAAAATGGTCTCTCAGTTTGGTTCACTAGACTACACAATCATGGGGAAGACTGCTGATCTGGCAGTTGTCCAGAAGACAATCATTGACACCCTTCACAAGGAGGGTAAGCCACAAACATTCATTGCCAAAGAAGCTGGCTGTTCACAGAGTGCTGTATCCAAGCATGTTGGATACATGGAAGGAAAAAGTGTGGAAGAAAAAGATGCACAACCAACCGAGAGAACCGCAGCCTTATTAGGATTGTCAAGCAAAATTGATTCAAGAATTTGGGTGAACTTCACAAGGAATGGACTGAGGCTGGGGTCAAGGCATCAAGAGCCACCACACACAGACATGTCAAGGAATTTGGCTACAGTTGTCGTATTCCTCTTGTTAAGCCACTCCTGAACCACAGACAACGTCAGAGGCGTCTTACCTGGGCTAAGGAGAAGAAGAACTGGACTGTTGCCCAGTGGTCCTAAGTCCTCTTTTCAGATGAGAGCAAGTTTTGTATTTCATTTGGAAACCAAGGTCCTAGAGTCTGGAGGAAGGGTGGAGAAGCTCATAGCCCAAGTTGCTTGAAGTCCAGTGTTAAGTTTCCACAGTCTGTGATGATTTGGGGTGCAATGTCATCTGCTGGTGTTGGTCCATTGTGTTTTTTGAAAACCAAAGTCACTGCACCCGTTTACCAAGTAATTTTGGAGCACTTCATGCTTCCTTCTGCTGACCAGCTTTTTAAAGATGCTGATTTCATTTTCCAGCAGGATTTGGCACCTGCCCACACTGCCAAAAGTACCAAAAGTTGGTTAAATGACCATGGTGTTGGTGTGCTTGACTGGCCAGCAAACTCACCAGACCTGAACCCCATAGAGAATCTATGGGGTATTGTCAAGAGGAAAATGAGAAACAAGAGACCAAAAAATGCAGATGAGCTGAAGGCCACTGTCAAAGAAACCTGGGCTTCCATACCACCTCGGCAGTGCCACAAACTGATCACCTCCATGCCACGCCAAATTGAGGCAGTAATCAAAGCAAAAGGAGCCCCTACCAAGTATTGAGCACATATACATTAAATGAACATACTTTCCAGAAGGCCAACAATTCACTAAAAATGTTTTTTTTTTTATTGGTCTTATGATGTATTCTAATTTTTTGAGATAGTGAATTGGTGGGTTTTTGTTAAATGTGAGCCAAAATCATCACAATTAAAAGAACCAAAGACTTAAACTACTTCAGTCTGTGTGCATTGAATTTATTTAATACACGAGTTTCACAATTTGAGTTGAATTACTGAAATAAATGAACTTTTCCACGACATTCTAATTTATTGAAATGCACCAGTATGTGCAAATGTATAATGAGTGATAAATAAAATTATAATTATAATATCGAGTTGGTCCCCCCTTTGCAGCTATAACAGCTTCCACTCTTCTGGGAAGGCTTTCTACAAGATTTTGGAGTGTGTCTGTTGGAATTTTAGCCCATTCTTCCAGAAGAGCATTTGTGAGGTCAGACACTGATGTTGGACAAGAGGGCCTGGCTCGCAATCTCCATTCTAGTTCATCCCAAAGGTGTTCGATAGGGTTGAGGTCAGGGCTCTGTGCGGGCCAGTCAAGTTCTTCCACACCAAAATCATCCAACCATGCCTTTGTGGACCTTGTTTTGTGCACTGGGGCACAGTCATGCTGGAACAGAAAAGGGCTTCCCCAAACTGTTTCCACAAAGTTGGAAGCATAGAATTTTCCAAAATGTCTTGGTAAGCTGAGGCATTAACATTTCGGAAAATTCTATGCTTCCAACTGTGGAAACAGTTTGGGGGAAGCCCTTTCCCTATATATATATATATATATATATATATATATATATATATATATATATTATAGAGTTTATCAATCGAGTGCAGTTTTATATAAATGTTTAAAGATCATCTGTTCGTTTTGAAGTATAATGACAGCAGTCCAGTATTTGTTTGAATATTTTTACATACAAATTATTTATTTTTATATTTCTTTACATTCAGATACCCAAGCCCTTGTGACTGAGGAATGATACTGTATTCGGGTTCAGTGGTATCCCCTGAGAGAAAATTTTGAAAATGTAAATGTTTGAATGGGCCATTTTTATATTTACAAGTTAGAAAGACTAGGCTACCAAATTGTCTTTCATTGTCATCCATGCCAGAGATGATGACATCTGATTAATTTTCACAAAATTAGAACAGAAAGCAAATTGTTTATTCTTAAAGGCTTATAACATGCTGATTAATAAAGCTAAATTTAGAAGGAAAAAACGTTATGGTCTAAAGGCGCTTTGGAACCACGTTAACTTATGTGGCGCCTCATCTCTGCTCACATGCAGATGCCAGGAAACTAGAGGAAACTAGTGTGGAGCGAGACAGGGCATAAATGAAGCGTGTTCGGTGCTTGAGAAATATTAAAGAATACAGCGCAGAAAGATCAGAGCTGGTGTACACGGCACTGTTGTTTTGTCGCACTACTCACTAGACACGATGAGAGTGTGCATCCGTCGACATAAAGTCTTGAGGTCTGGATGGAATCAACACGGGGTCAGGACCCGGACTGTGGTGACCGGCGTAGCCTAATCATTAGCAAGGCAGCTAACGTTAGCAAATTCATACAGTCTGACCCTACGTTTCCACTGGCGTGTTGTGAGCGAAGCAGAGCAGGCATTTTCAATTCACTCCTATGGAAGTCGAGCGCCACGCTCACAAGGTGGGTTGTAGGATTGACAGCGGTGCGGAGCAAGCTGTTCCCTAGCGTTGTGAGTGGCTTTGAGCGGATTTCTTCCGCGCCAGTGGAAACGTAGCCTGAGAAAGCCAAACTGCTTGCATTTTAGCGACACGCACCTGATTATCTAGACGTAGAACATAGGCTAAATATAAAACATTACTTAAAAGCTTGTTATAGATATATCAAGGATTTTTTTATCGCAATAAATATCAAGATCATTTTATCACCCAGCCCTATATCACACACGTATTTTTTTCTCTTTCTTCTTTCGAAAAACAGGCTGATTCAAATCACAGCACAGTATGAAAACGGCATGAGCCAAGCAAGACATAAAAATCAGTCATCATTGTCTAAACCACACAGAGAAATTAGCTTATAGCCAATTCCATTTCAAACCAAGATCTTCAATAAAAAGGCTAATGGAAAAACATTTTCAATCAAAAATCTCTCTCTCTCCCTCACTCTCTCTCTCTCCTCCCTAAAACCCCCCCCCCCCCCCACCTCTTTCTGCTCATAAGACACTCAAAGCCAAAGCTCATTTTGTGTGTGGTGTGATGCTTGACTCTAGAATGATTGTGTTTACCATCCTTATTATTTCCTCAACAAATAGCTAAATATTAATCATCCTTATTTGCATGACTCGCAGTGGGATTCCATACACGTCTAATGAGATTTGATTACGAGAGATGCGGCTCTATGGCACCCCGCCACATCTATACCTTTCACAACTGCTTACTGTGTAAACGCCTTGACTTCTGATTGACATTACAGAGAGAAATCTTTGCATAGAGAGTATAGATCAAGCAGTAAATGGAGAGAATCTTGTAATTTTGGCATGCTGACACTGGGTTTAATCAAAATAGTTTGTTCTCTTACTGTAACAGAGAAGTGTTAACGGTGTAGTCAGAGACTATTTAGCAGAGATGGGTCACTTCTATTAAAATAAATGGAAGGAATTGGAATGCCCAACGGTCAACGGAAGTGGAAAGAAAGTCCTGCCCTCTAAGGTAAAAGAGCCAATCACCTTAGATACAGCCATCGCCTGTCAATGAAATCGAGAATGTGCATGAGCATTAGCTATACAATACATTTTGTTTTTTAGCGTGATCTGAGGTAAAGAAGCACAATTTATGATACCAGTGTTGTTAGATTTTACTGCTGATTTGAAATATGTTCTTTGATCGCAATCTTGACCAGTTGTTTTGGAGCTTTTCCCCATTCAAGTAGATAGGAGCTGCACTGTCATACCGCTTGTTTACATAGAAAATAGCTGCCCAGGAGCATTCCAAAGATGGCCACCGTGTGACCTGACTTGCTAAAAAGACTTTGATTTACCAGTTGCTTATTTTAAAGGAATGATCTGTCTCACTATAATGTAAGCTGAGCTTGATGGAAAGCATCAGTGACATGCTGTCGAAAAAACACAGTAATTTTGAATATTCAACATTTAGATACCGGATGTTCCAGACATCAACCCCATTCTCTCAAGTTACTTACAAGCACCATCTCCCATTTTTGCATCAATTCTCTCTCAGCAGTGTCACAGACCTGGGGATTGCATCCCACATTGAAACCAGCAGGTAATCACATTTACATAATCAATGGCAAGAGTGATTTGGAGGTTCTATTGTATGGTTTAGGGGGTAGAGCTGAAATATGCATTCTTTTTCACAGTATTGCATCATTTAAAAAAAAAAGGAAAAAAAAAATCACATTACAACTCGCATTTTGAGCCACTCTGTGGGAATTTCACCAGCAAACTGGAGCTCACACATACTATGCTCAAAAACACTTCCCACTTCAACCACTAGGGGCAGTAGTTTGAGATTCGGTAAGCAGAGACAGATTTCAATGTATGTCTTCAATAGAACACTATTCCTTACATGATGTTCCCTACATATCAAAACATGTTTTGGACTTTAGTGACTCTCTATAACCACATGTTGGTTACTAGGTTCTATCAAACAATTAATTGCACGACCACAGGTGGAATAAAATAGAAACTGTCAAAATGGAGTGATGGGGTAGTTCTGTTTTTTTTCCATAATTGGTCTGGGTGCATGGCTAATATATATATATATATATATATATATATATATATATATATATATATATATATATATATATATCTTTTTTTTTTTTTTTGTTTTTGTTTTTTCTGTTGAAAGTGGGACCTATACAGTCACCCTAATTATACTTTCTAAAGTGCTGCGGCAAAAGACAGTTCCAATGACATCACTTTTCTCTGGTATTATTTTCATTTTTGCATCTCAAAGATGATATGGCCTTGCCCAGATAGCCCTAACTGGTACAGACAGGAGCATCCTATCTCTTTGGAAATGACAGCGAAAAAAAACAACATATACTGTATATATGGTTTGCTTAGCCACTTTAGCTATGAAATATAACATTCAGGGGAAAATTACATTGTGCCATTGCCTACTAAGGCAGAGAAATGTGAGAATCAGAATCAGAATCAGAATTGACTTTATTACCAAGTTTTCACATACAATGAATTTGCCTTGGAGTTTGATGCATACAATAACAATAAACAATAAACACAGTAAGATAAATAATAAACTATATTTAAGATACAATATATAGAGAAAAAGGAGCTGTACAGTTGTGCAAAATATGTGCAGAATATGAACCAAAGAATGTGCAAATGTTCACTGTTCACAGTTGTTCACAGTTCACAGAAAAGTTCACAGTTTGAGTATAATAAAAAGTGCAATAGACCAGATAAATGTTCTTTAAATAAAGGTAAAGGTAGTATATAGGTAAGGGCTTCCAATAAAGCTAAGTCTTTAACAAAACAACTGTGATCTTTTGCTATATGTGCAGACAAAATGTACTGTATGTGCAGAAAGTTATGCCACTATTGTTTATGCAAAATGAACTTTTACAATAAAAATTTACGTACATGTTCTGTAGCATTTTCTAAATGCTTCTGAACTTTTTTCTCAAATGTCTGACAATGACATTAAAACAACCATAAAAATGCCTCTCTCCAAGCTCCAGCGGAGTACATCAGCTATCGTAACAGGATATTGGGTCATTTATTGTCTGTGCAAAAAAATAAAAAAATAAAAAAAAAAAAAAAAAAAAAGAAAGAAAGAAAGAAAAAAGCTGAAAGTATTGAGGAACTGAAAAACTGCAGTACGTTTTATCACACAGATTACACTGTTTCGAAATGAATGCATCTTAGTTAGGTCTACATTACTCTGTTATATGCCTTATATTATTTTTCCTTAACCCAAGGATAGACATTTTCTTTTGAGAACAGTTGTGCTATCAAAAGGCATTCATTAAGGTATCCCCTGGGACTGGAAGTCCTCCAAAGCTTGTCTTCAAAAGTAGCTTTTCACAACTTCTCAATATGGCAAAATGTCAAACATTCATCCTGTCTTGTTTCCTTTCTGTCACTTGTTTGAGATGGTTTTGAGACGCCTTTATTCCTCTCGGGCTTGATCAGCCTGATTAGGGACTAGGTGTGCAGCAACATGGCCCGGCCCTGCCCTCCACCCTGCCACAATCTCCCTGTAGTTTGTCTCTTGTTTTATGCTATTCTTTCACTACTTCAGTCATTGATGGAAATGAAATAAAATGAAAGTCTATGCAACTACACATACCACAATTCAGACATTCCCATCAGTCAATCAACTGATTATGCAGGCATGCAGGCAGGCAGGCAGGCAGGTTTAAATTAGGTTTATTTAAATATGCTTAACTTGGCTATAAAATTAGGTCAATAAATGCCAAAACAAGCATAGTTGCTTTGCCATTTGCCAAACTGTATTGTTTAAAACCTATGAATGGTGTTTAGGTTATTTTTTTAAAGTTCATACTCATTATTAACTTCAATGGAGTCAAATGGAGTTTATTCTGACAGGCTTGCGTTTGACTGTATGCAGACACTTAGCGTTCACGTCAAAATTGAAGTGTAATCTGGGCTTAAGTTGAACTGAGTAGTCCTTAATATTGTTCAATAATACACAATTCAATTCGATGGAATTTTGTTTTGAAACTGAAATGAGCAAATTTAAAATTTAAAAACAGTATATATTCCAGTTTCAAGGCATGTTTAATGAATAGATTGGTTGATTTCAAAGCAGGTTCATATCAAGACTTAAACTATTTTAGTAAAGGCCTTACATTGCTCCATGGCGAGATAAAGGTCATTTGCTGGACTAATCCTCACATTGTTGGGGATTGTGTAAAACTGCGTTCTCTGTGGTAAAGAGGAGCTCGTCAGATCCTGACAAGAGAGCTTGCCCTTTAGCTTTAGAAGTTTGGCCTTGACTTTAATCTGGCTAGTTAAAAGATCAAGTCAAAAATCACAGCGTTGCCTGAAAATCTTGTGATCTTGTACCAAGAGTAGCATGTCAGTGCTTCATATTCAAAGGCCAACTCAAAATGAACTAATTGCTCTTCATCTTAAACTACTTTTCTTTGCTGCTGATGTTACCAAGTCATGTTACTTTTCTGGATAATGGTATAGTCTTCCACAGTAGACTACACAACATTTACTCAAAATTCACATATACAAAAAGAGTAATGACACACATATTAGATAGTTCATACTAGATCTTGTGTGGATAGTAGTATGCATAGAAAACCATATTAATTAATGAATCTTCATAACAGGTCACCTTCCTTATACAAATTCAGTACCACACTTAAGCCTACAGGCATTTAATAAACATTTAGCAAACATTAACAGACACAGAGAGCTCATATTCCCCTGTACTGCCAGCTTTCTTTCAATATGTGACTCTGCATTCTTTTCAGAGATGATAAACTCAAAGAGATCTCCAGAGAAAATAATTTACTGAGCTGACAGTTGTCAAGAACATTGTTCTGCCTCTTTTCTGATGTAATCCCTTACACAAATGTTTGTGTAGGCATTACATTGTTTGTACGTGTCAGTTTGTGTGTGATATTTTGTAGTTATGGGACGATGATAAAATGAATAAAACTTTAGAAATGGCTCCTGCCTGAATGGGTGCAAGTGAAAGCGATGATAAATGACACCATACTTTAAGGGAACAATAGTAATTCCTTGGATGAAAACATTCTTGATCACTCATCAGCCGAAATGCACCTTAGAGATAATTAGTGTCATGCGACTGTTGATGATAGATTATAGGAATGCTATTGTTCAGTCATTATAATAATTTTAGAAAACACTCTCCACTCCAACAGGAATTTATTTGACCTTCTTCATATTTAATAAAGGACAAGTTATCTTTTGTATTTTTCAATCGCTAATATTTATTTTTGTTTTGGTCCAATTAGAAGTCTGACTCATAATTTATTTTACCAAAAATGGTTTGCATCATATAATGACAATTATTATTATTATTATTATTATTATTATTATTATTTATAAAATAGCTTCAGTGATGAAAAAAAAAAAGAAGAAAAAAAAATAGAATTCTAGTTAAAATATTTGGAAATTTGTTTTTGCCATATGGAATTGGTATATATACAATTAAACTCAAATTCAGTGTAAATCATTATCTTTTAAAATAAAATCATTTTTTTTAAAGCATTTTTATCCTCATGGTTAGAACCAATACTCGCCTACCTCTTTTTCTTGATCTTTCTGTAGAACATAGCTGTGTGGTTGCTCACACAAATGCATTATTCAATTGTTTCTCTAAGTAAACATGCACTAGACAGATGTCTTTGACCGTTGTGCACTGCATCTCGCTGTTTTTTCAGTGTTTCATGCAGGACCACCGCGTTTTTAGACACTGTGTCAGGTTAAAAAGAACGTCAACTTTTAAAAGTGTCTCGAGACACCTGTGTTCTGTTCTATATGTTGCGCTGCGTCTAACCTTATTTAGTGCAAGAATGCATTTAAACATCAACTAAGAAGATATGTCTGCACTTGCATCTCTTGTGTGCAGCCTATTGAAACACCAGTTGTGTCAAATATCAGATTTGCAGAGACATAACTTGTATGAAGAATTCCATTTGGACCTGTATTGCTAATATGGCAGTAAGCAGATTAGAAGTTTATTTTACAACCCAGAAGTGACATGGAGCATTTTGGTTGGCTAAAGACTCAGTGAATAATGTTATGCTTAAACTGTGGATGAGCAGGTTGACCATGGTAGAAAAACAGGAAAATAGTAAGTGGGGGAAAAAGTGATTCTCAGAATATACTATGTTATCTAAATTGCAAGCTTCCCTGTTCCCTGTCATCATCGTGATCAAAAACAACGTCTATAACTTTGGAACAGCTCAGTGTTTTTTTATTTTTATTTATTTATTTTTTTTTAATTATTACTATAAGCCCTCTCCAAGGCTATCATGCCACTGGTTGAAGTTAAACTTCTGCAAACAGATATTGTTCCATCTGAATTGGCTACTTTATTGGCTCTCCTTTGAGATCTTTATTTTTGTTTTATCTCTGTTGTAATGTTTCCTTGAGTTGTACATTTTTGCTTTAATACTACCTTCACTGTGGTGATCAGGTGGTTGATATACCTTACATTTAGACCCTGGTTGCATCTGTATTCCCATACTTCAGGTGTATGTGGGTCAATGGTGTGACCCTCATTTTTTATTTATTTATTTATTTTTGGTCCAGATCTATTAAATTATTCTAAAACACATTGCAAATGCAGTTCACACAAAGCAATAACTTGAATACACTTTTATGATGAACAGGTTTTCAACTACGGAGTCCAAGTCTCAATAAAAGGTGAAATTCTTTAAGAAGAAGAAGAAAAAAAAAAAAAAAAATGTTGGCATGAGTAGAACAGAATAATCGTAATCTTTTTCTTAAAAAAAATAAAAAATAAATAGAGATTTTCAGGTTGTAGTCCAAAAACCCGGAAAATAATTTGCCATTTTCAAGCCATGGGTTCCTTTATGGATTTTCCTTTGGGCTTTATAATGGCAGTTTTGGATTTATGTGTAAAATAAAGTATGTGGTAAACATTACATGAAGATACTTGGTCATACCTCAAAGTGAATTTCAAAGCTGCTGTGTTTTATTAATTTTTTAATATGTTGCTAGATAAGGACCACAGCAGTTTTCCATTTCGTCAGGCACATACACTCTATCATATGCTTGTGATAGTTGTAGTCTTTATTTAGTATCTTGTTAGCAACATACAATTTTTTTAAAACAAGGCCTCTTCAAAATTCACAAGTATGACTGTGTACAGAAGTTCTTTTCAACTGTTGGTTGAAATATGTTCTTTGCAGATGTTTTGTATACCTATTCGGCATGTTAGTATTGTCCTTCAACCAGTCCTTTGACCTACGACTTAATGTCTCATGTGTATTTAGTTTTTCAGGTGTAACAAATAGGCTACAGTTTAACCATGAGGAACAACTTTTTGGTACCTTTAGGACTTACACTTGATAAGAACCTCAGTTCTCCACCATTTTATTTCCTAATGCAGTATGTCATCCATATATTGTTTGTCTGCTGTATCATGAATACTAAGTATTATGACATCCTACTCATTTGGAATACAGGACTCTGTTGCAAGAAACTGTGCATATTTGGACAGTTTAGTCTTGCTTAAGACATGATTTTAAAAATCCTCTTCTTGGACCAAATGGAATGAGCCCTGATATGATATATCGGATGCCAACATATAATTGTTCTATGACTGGGAAAATGTAATTATTATTATCATGCTGATAATCAGATATAGGTAGACACAGTGAGCTGAAAATTATTAGTTATTGTCCCAAAAATTCTAAAAAAAAAAAATTTTCTCTCTTTTTTTTTTGCTGCCATTGATCGGCTTATGGAATATGCTGAATGAAAATAGACCTTTTCTATTTTTATGCAGCATATTCAACTGAAACAGGCCTTCTTGTTGCATGCCATTTTCAGATGTTAATCCCAAGGGCTCAGCTTTTTAATACTCTCCTTGACAACCCTCTTAACCAAATGTTCTTAACCAAACATATTTACTTCCAGCCTTTAAGAGATTTATGCATCCATCCAGCCATTTTACTGCATCATTTCAAACACACTAGCTCCTGGGTCCAAAATGCTGTTTGCATTCTTTTGATTATGTTGAAACTGCAAGCACCACTGTAATCTTGACTGTTTTTAATTTTATTTCCAGGCTACAATGTATTTGATTTTTAATTTATGGTCCATCTTTTATGTTGACACAGTGCAGTCAAAGTAACAACAACAGAAAAGCAAATGGCTTGCAATGTCTGGCAATGCCGTAAGACACATAATATGCCACAAAATTGCTGTGCCACATTTGTATGTATCTCAGCACACAAACCTGCGTCTTATTCACTAATCTGCCACATTCAAAATTAACTGGTACAATTAGGTCATCGTTCTTTTCAGCGCAAACACACATTTCTATATAAATGAATCTGAATATAGATAGCGCCCTACTCAAAAAACTCAGTACCATTTGCCTAGCGCAATTATCATTACTCTTTTACTGTCTGCGGAACAGCAAAATGTTTTATATAAAATAGTAATTTGTATACATTGTTTTGATGATCATTGCAGCAGTATTTCTCTGACCCAAAGAATTCGGAATTGTGCAGTGGAAATTGTGTTAATTTTTTCCCATGTTTCTGCCATTACCTGGTTTGCATAATTCATTTAATGAATCTGGTTTTAAAACTACACAGACAACATGTGCAAATAAACTGTGCTACCAGCAGGCACAGTTCTGTCCAACTAAAAATGTCAGCAACTAAGTCTGAATTTCCCAGCATCCCAATGATCCCATTCTATAGTTTTCAGAAAATGCTTGGGTTTTAATGTATGAGAGAGTCTCCCAGGCTGTGCTCATCATAACATCAAAAACTGTGACGAATGAGCCCCGGGCTGGTGATTACAAAGTACAGTCAGTATTGCTACTGCTGCCATTGCTTCATCCAGATGGCCCATCCCTTGGTCAACACCCATTCATCTTATTCATGCAATGATGAAACAGTTGAAAACATAAGGGATATATTGTGGTATAGCTCAAATGGGCAGAGGCTGACAGATGGACAGTCCATTTGTTCTCTAACTGCATGAACCCCTAAACTTGTAGCCATTTTCTAGTGAAACTAATGCAATGAGAACTAATGAGTGAAAATCTACTATTTTTATTTTCACAGTTAGAAAATATGCATAATATATTTCATAGTGCTTACATTTCCTGTAAAGGCTTGGGAAAGACCAAACTTCAAAGACAAATCAATAAGAATAGAAATATGACTTTTTGGTCATTTTTAGGCTCATTGGGCTTTATAAAAATCACATTAGAATAGAGGGGTAGCAGCTCGTGAATGGATTAATAGGATCAGTGTTGAAACTGGGCTTGGTGTTTCATCATGTTTTTTAAAAATCTCAACTTGGATGTATGTCTGTAATTTTTGTGTCTAGTTCTATTGCAGGCTTCTATTTCTTAAGGTGTTAAAGTTTAGCTAGTTAACTTCAGCAGTTAGCCCCAAATAGTAGATGTTGTAACTGCACCATTATGATGGCAAAAACAATCTTTCTCCATTGACAGCAATTTAAAAAGTAGCTGTGCACTCTTACTCAATATGTATGCGCAGTGTTTTTTTTGCATGCAACATATTAATTGTAAATATTTCATATTAAGTAGATGTTTTAACAGTGCCCAGTGCCATTTATAGCCTTTAATTAGAACTGAGGCACAAGTCTCCCATGAAGTAAAAAAAAATAAAATAAATATTCAGTGCACGAGGGAGCTGATTCAAATTGAGTACCAGACAGTTTAGCTAACCACATCCAATTCTACCAACTCAAATCTGCCTTGAGATTATCATATACTTGAGAAATATTTTTTACTGACAATATTTCAGCAATCATATTGCATGTACTGATTTCATAATTAGAAATGGTGATGCAGTTTCTTGAGTGAATCTCTCATTGAGTTGGTAGAAATCGATGTGGTTAGCTAAACAAACATTTTAATAGGTGCCCAATTTTTAAGAGGGCTCTTACAAGCCTGAAGTGCGTACTTCCAGGGCTGCATGTGCCAGCAGAGCAACTATCATTGAGATGAATGTAAATGCTAATGGATAGCTCTCTAGAGGTCATCTAGGATGAGGCCACAACATAAAATGTCTTCAAAACCAGACAGAAATGCAAGGGCATAGCAGCCACTCTTTAAAAAGGTGATTTTTTTGCCCCTCGCACTTTTCCAAGCAAAACCCATACCGAGTCCAAATTGTGGATTTGTATACAGTGTTCTTTGTGTTTTGTTACTTTGAGCTGATGGAGTGACCATACAGCCAATCACAGATGAGTTTCTTGAGCCGAAATAACACTTACGTAATAGACTGTCAGTCAGACAGTCTAATCAACGTGGCTCCGTTCATTTCTACAAATTTGCTTTCAACAATGCACATTTATCCATGTTTTTTATAGGCATTGATGTTGATCTAAATGAATAATCTAGAGATGAGGAACAGACAAATGAGAGTTATTTATCGACATATCATTCTTGATTGGCAGCATTACGTGAAACGTGTGTTAAATATTTAAAGCTATTTTTAATATCAGCTCCTGTTTTTTAGCTCTGTGTTGGTGTGCAGTCAACAAACTGTAGGGAAAAAGATAGATCTGCTGTGTTCTTAGAACACAGGTATTTTACTGAAGTGAATAGATATTTAGACACACATTTTTTAAACACGAAAACATATGGACGTTATTGAAACTCAATTATTATAAGACTATTATTGTTGTCTTTCGATAAAAGTCATTCTCATCAGCTCAAAAACTGTAGGGAAATTATATATTTGCTTTGTTCTTATAATGCTTAAAACCTCTACTAAATCTCTTTGTAGGTCTGTAGACATACAAATTTTAAAAAGATTACAATTTTCTTTTAATTGTATGTTCCGTGACTAACTAATTTCCACACAAGACACTCATTTGTCACCACCTTCTGGCATCACCAGAAATGGTCACTGAATCATTAAATGGATCTGAACGAATTTTGGTGAATGTAATCAAAACACTTGAGCCACTTGGATACATTTAAATTCCACAATGCAGAAGCACAGAGTAAAAAATATAAAATTGTCATTATTGTAATTGATTAAATAATTTATTCAGGACCAGCTTGTGCTCATTCTTTTGTCAGGTGTGAAACAGAAGCAAGTGCTCCACAAGATACCCTTTATTTTTGCAGCTACTTTTGCAATACTTGAATCTTTAAAATACTACAAATATTAAGAGTAAATGTGTGTGTGTGTGTGTGTGTACACACACACACACACACACACACACACACACACACACACACACACACACAAATACAGGTGCATCTCAATAAATTAGAATGTCGTGGAAAAGTTCATTTATTTCAGTAATTCAACTCAAATTGTGAAACTTGTGTATTAAATAAATTCAATGCACACAGACTGAAGTAGTTTAAGTCTTTGGTTCTTTTAATTGTGATGATTTTGGCTCACATTTAACAAAAACCCACCAATTCACTATCTCAAAAAATTAGAATATGGTGACATGCCAATGAGCTAATCAACTCAAAACACCTGCAAAGGTTTCCTGAGCCTTCAAAATGGTCTCTCAGTTTGGTTCACTAGGCTACACAATCATGGGGAAGACTGCTGATCTGACAGTTGTCCAGAAGACAATCATTGACACCCTTCACAAGGAGGGTAAGCCACAAACATTCATTGCCATAGAAGCTGGCTGTTCACAGAGTGCTGTATCCAAGCATGTTAACAGAAAGTTGAGTGGAAGGAAAAAGTGTGGAAGAAAAAGATGCACAACCAACCGAGAGAACCGCAGCCTTATGAGGACTGTCAAGCAAAATCGATTCAAGAATTTGGGTGAACTTCACAAGGAATGGACTGAGGCTGGGGTCAAGGCATCCAGAGCCACCACACACAGACATGTCAAGGAATTTGGCTACAGTTGTCATATTCCTCTTGTTAAGCCACTCCTGAACCACAGACAATGTCAGAGGCATCTTACCTGGGCTAAGGAGAAGAACTGTACTGTTGCCCAGTGGTCCAAAGTCCTCTTTTCAGATGAGAGCAAGTTTTGTATTTCATTTGGAAACCAAGGTCCTAGAGTCTGGAGGAAGGGTGGAGAAGCTCATAGCCCAAGTTGCTTGAAGTCCAGTGTTAAGTTTCCATAGTCTGTGATGATTTGGGGTGCAATGTCATCTGCTGGTGTTGGTCCATTGTGTTTTTTTGAAAAGCAAAGTCACTGCACCCGTTTACCAAGAAATTTTGGAGCACTTCATGCTTCCTTCTGCTGACCAGCTTTTTAAAGATGCTGATTTCATTTTCCAGCAGGATTTGGCACCTGCCCACACTGCCAAAAGTACCAAAAGTTGGTTAAATGACCATGGTGTTGGTGTGCTTGACTGGCCAGCAAACTCACCAGACCTGAACCCCCATAACCCCATTTTTTTTATTGGTCTTATGATGTATTCTAATTTGTTGAGATAGTGAATTGGTGGGTTTTTGTTAAATGTGAGCCAAAATCATCACAATTAAAAGAACCAAAGACTTAAACTACTTCAGTCTGTGTGCACTGAATTTATTTAATACACGAGTTTCACAATTTGAGTTGAATTACTGAAGTAAATGAACTTTTCCACGACATTCTAATTTATTGAGATGCACCTGTATATGAATACTGCTTTGTAAGGGTTGGGTCTGTGCGAGCCACCTACTCATTGCTGTGTCTCCTCACCCACTCTAAAATGTCTGGTACGCCCCTGCAGAAACAAACTCCTTACAAGGTTTATTTTCAAAAGTTTGGAAGCACAGATCTCTTCAGGAGGAAGCAAGGACAAAATAACAAACCAAAAAAGGTAAACTAAACCAATCTCAATTTAACCTATAAAGAAAAGAAAATTTCTCACACCCTAACAAAGAGGAAAAGGTTGTTAACCAAAATGACACTCCCACCCTACAGCTTCCCAAATTAAAGTTGTTACTGTAATATTAACAAAAATACAATTTAAAGTTGTGAAGGAAAAAAAAAAAAGACAAAAACTCCAAGAGCTACAAGAAGCTCATTAACTTTTAACAAGCTCAACAATAACAACTCTTCAACAACACCGTAGGCTTAACAACAAGAAAGGGACACTTCCTTACACAACAACAGCCCTCAACTAATACCAAACAACAACTCAGACAGCAACTTTCTTGCAGCACCTTTGTTCTCCCTTTTTATCTTCCTCCAAATCCAGGTTCCTGTGTCATCAGCCAATCACAGGAAATATGTGATAATTAGGGGGAGGAGCTCGGAATCAATCACACAGGCACCTAGAGAGAGAGAGTGAGGGATAGATAGATAGATAGATAGAGAGAACGAGAGAGAGAGAGAGAGAGAGAAACAGTTTACATCCACAGACATAACAAGAGGTTTTCCCATCACCTGTGAAGTATGTCCTTTTTCCACCCAGTAGAAGTATACAAATTGGGAGTCACCCTCAATAATTACCCAGGACACACCCTGCTTCATACACCAGTTAATAAAGAGATCTTTGTAGTCCATCCATTTGGAGTGATGCCTTTTTTTCAGACCCAGTTTCATTTCTCATTACCCAGCCTGCAGTGCACTGCATGTGTTTCACAAATTGGTTCGATAACTATCTGTCATAATTAAACAGATAATAACTGGGGTCAAACGTTATTGCAGTAAATATGAAACTGTATTGCACAAAGCTGCATTGTTGCCTAAAGATAAGAAAAGACCAATTACTAATTATTGCTACTCAGTTCATTTTGCTATTTATTTTAAAGCTTAACTTTCATTGCTTCCCCTACTTTTGACCAAGTGCATTGGATATGTGAAGTGATTGCCTAAAGACATCTTTATTCTCCTAATTGAAGTACAGTATATTATATATATACATATTCAACAATTTCCCTCCAAGGCATAAAGAATGGATTGTAATTGTGGTTTAAATTTATAGTAAATCACAATTTTCACTCCATGCGAGGATGCAACAATTGTGGAAAAAAAGTGTCATGATGCAACTTCTTTCATCAAAGGCAAAGCACAAGGTAACAAAGAACTGTTTTTACAAAGTTCAGTGTCCTTTGCTCTGTATTATGCTTCTTACTCAAGAGGTGGTCTTTTTATGGTTGCCTTTGAGATGCTAGACTGCTGTATTTTAAATTCAAGGCCCAGAACATGCAATCCTCACTATATATTGCCCATAGTGATACTCTGTGTGTGATCATACAGTAAAGATGGTGCTCTGCAATGATTACATAAGTACTTTGATTCATAAACAGTTATAAATGTGGAATGCCTAAGTATTTCTTATGAAGTACGTTTCCTGCATTCTGTCCCTAACACCCAAACAGATTTACCATTACTGTTTGTGGCAGCACTGTAGTGGCTCTTAAAATATTTGGATGCTTAAAACCACACTTTAAGGACTGTTCCAGAGTCAATACAAGTTCAGATCAATTAACAGCATTTACAGCATTTATGGCGTGTGGATTACCACAAAAAAAATAAAATTAAAATAAAAATGGATTCATCCCTCCTTTATTAAAAAAATACAAAAGCAGGTAAAAATCACAGTTACAATAAGGCACTTACAATAGAAGTAAATGGGGCCAGTCCATAAATGCTAAAATAGACATAGTTTTAGAAGTACATCCACCACAAGACATGTCACAGTAGGATTTTATAGTCAAAAGATGATTTTAGTGTAAAAAAAAAAAAAAAAAAAAAATAAAAAACACTTACTAATATTATCTGTGTAAAGTTATATCCAATATTACAACTTCATTGTCATTACAACGATACCCTGTAACCCCTGTACTGAATAAAACTTTACACAAATAAAGTTAATACACTCTCAATCTGGCCCAATTCACTTCTATTGTAAATGCCTTACTGTGACCACAATTTTTGCTTTTTTAAAGAAAGGGCAAGTTGAAGTTATTTTTCTGTGGTAATCAACATTATGCCACAAATGAATGGCGTTGCATTATATAAGAAGATATCAAACCATGTTGCATTTTAAAGAAATAATACACACTTTTCACGTAAGACATTTCATTTTTTATATGATAAAACAATTCAGTTCACTGTAAGGACAAAAGTATTTAGACAATTACTCGTTGCTAGATGTAGTGGAACATGTCTATATTAATGTAATGACCTACTCCTGTGGTTACTCTGCCAGGGAACTAGTGTGAACTTTATTTTAAAATCACTCTTTAACATTAAAATTCCTTTTAACGTGGTGGTTTTAAGGTAATTGCTAAAGATGGCTAAGAAAAGTTAAATTAGTTTTGAGATTTTAAGCAGGATTTGTTTGCAAATGTAATGCAATGGCATTCATACATTCAAAACTGTAATCAAGTAAAAGTACAATTACTAACATAAATAATTACTTGAGTAAGAAAGTATCCAATTATAAGAGTACTCAAGTAGTGAGTAACTCGTTACTTTCACAAATGACATAACAGACGTTAACTCCCCTATATTCCATTACATAATACACATTTAACATTCTGTAACACAGCTTCACAGCAGAAGGGAAGGAGAACACAGGGAAGCGGGCTTTCCAGGTTCAGGTAAGGCTTTTAATCGGCCACTTGAGTGCTTTACAACTTCACCAACTCATCAGCTTCGCAAACACTTAGTCACTCAAACACATCAGTTTCACAGGCACGTAGTTGCTTAAACACATCAGCTTCACAAACACAGTAGATTAAACACAACAGCTTCAGGAGCACCGTGGCCTTCCTTGTGCCAGACACTCTCTCCCCTCTGCTGGTGCCGTGGCTGCTTATATACCTCTCTCCCCATGCTCTCTGGAATTAGAAACAGGTGTTAAACATAATCTAACTCAGGTGCAAGCACCCTTACCGCTTTCTCTCTCTTCGGACGGATGCTTGACCATGTCCCTGCTGCCACTTATCCCCACCACCCGACTCAGGACGGGGAGACATCTGGCCTGTCTACCACTCCCCCCCCATTTCTGGAAAGGAAGTCGGCAACAGCCATCTGCACTCCTGGTCTGTGGACTACCTTGAACTTAAACGGCTGAAGAGCCAGATACCAACGGGTGATCCGTGCGTTAGTATCTTTCATGTGGTGGAGCTGTTGGAGTGGGGAATGATCCTACCAGAGGGTGAAGGCCCGCCCCAACAGGTAGTACCGGAGAGTGTCATCTTCCACCCCAATCTTCAGAAGTGTGGGTGGGGGCAGGGGGCTGTGGCTGTCTGGGGATGCTGCCAAGGCTCTCTCCTGGCTGAGGAGGTTCTGAATCACATGCCGGTCCTCTGCTTGAGCTCTGAGGATCTCAAAGAACTGCCAGTCTTGGTCTTGACGTAGCTCAAGCAGGGATTGTTGGTGCATCTGGTGTAGGCCGGCAAGGGACTTGAGGATCTCGGCCAACTGTGAGGACTCCATGGGGAGTATGTCAGGATCCTGGGTTTCGGCACCAGTGTAACACAGCTTCACAGCAGAAGGGAAGGAGAACACAGGGAAGCGGGATTTCCAGGTTCAGGTAAGACTTTTAATCGGCCACTTGATTGCTTTACAACTTCACAAACTCATCAGCTTCACAAACATGTAGTTAAACATAATCTAGCTCAGGTGCAAGCACCCTTACCGCTTTCTCTCTCTTCGGACGGACGCCCCCGCTGCCACACTTGTATTACAGAATTATTATTAATGGAAATTCTGTTATCATTCACCATCATGTTGTTCCAAACCTGTATGACTTAGGTTACCACAATAAGAGATATTAGACAGAATGTTTGCCTGAGTCACTATTTACTTTCAGTTCATTTTTTTTTCTCCATATTTTGAAAGTGAATGGTGACCGAGACTGTCAGCCCCTAACATTCTGTCTAACATATTTTGTGTTCCACATAATACAAAGGGCCACAGGGGTTTGGAACAACATGAGGGTAGGGAAATTATGACAAAATATAAAATTATGGCTAAGCTATCACTTTAAAGGGATAGTTCACCCAAAAATTAAAATTCTCTCATCATTTACTTACCCTCATGCCATCCCAGATATGGATGAGTTCATTTCTTCTGCAGAACACAAATTAAGATTTTTAGAAGACTATTTTAGCTCTATAGGCCAAAATATTGATGCTCCAAAAAGCACATAAAGGCAGCATAAAAGTAATCCATAATATGATATGATAGGTGTGGGAGAGAAACAGATCAATATTTGTCATTTTTTGCTTGACATTCTTCTCCCTGCCCATGTGAATCACCAAAAACACAAGAAGAAGAATGTGAAAGTGATCTGTTTCTCTGTTTCTCTTCCACACATTCTCACATTTCTCACACTTCTAAAGATACTGATTTAACCACTGGAGTCTTATGGATTACTTTTATGCTGACTTATGTGATTTGTTTAACTTTAAAATGTTGCCACCCAATCACTTGCGTTGTATGGACCTACAGAGATGAGAAATTCTTCTAAAAATCTCCATTTGAGTTCAGCAGATGAAAGAAAGTCATACACATCTGGGATAGCATGAAGGTGAGTAAATAATGATAATTTTAATTTTTGGTTGAACTATCCCTTTAAGGGCTCTTGTTAGACCTGAATGAATTTGTCAATAAGAAGAGAGGTTTGGAAACATTTCTAATAATTACGGTAAAAATGTGAAAATGTCCTGCAAGAACATTATATATAATGCTGAAATATAAACCAAGCAAAATTATGCTTTATTAATTCCTACTTTCACTATTTCATAGCTTTTAAAGTCCTGTGTGGATTCTTATTTAAGTGTAGTTACAGTTTTCAGTGTCAAAAGAATTTAGATAATTAGTTCTGTACAGCAGTACCGCCACTCTCTAAATGCAGAGTACGCAGCCTAGTGCGTAGGGCAACAACCCTGGTCGTGGAACACTCGCTGTGTCTGCTCCCTATCCACTGTATATTGCACTATTTCGGGTGTCCGCCATTTTGTAGGAGTGTCTGAATTCTGAGTGAGCCACTTGTTCCCTACTTTTGTTCACTCATTCATACCCACAATGCACTCTACTTTCGAGTGTACATTTGATGTACACTTAACAACGGTTAATTGCCCACAATCCACCATGGGGAAGATATAGGAGCTGGGAATTTACTGCTTCCTTCACTCCTGAAATGTTTTATTTCATGCTGAATGTATTGAAATACTTGATTAAAATAACATACTTACATTTATGCATTTGGCAGACGCTTTTATCCAAAGCAACTTACAGTGCCCTTATTGCAGGGACAATCCCCCTGGAGCAACCTGGAGTTAAGTGCCTTGCTCAAGGACACAGTGGTGGTAGCTGTGGGGATTGAACCAACAACCTTTCCGCTTACCAGTTCAGTGCTTTAATCCACTACGCCGCCACCACCACCACCACATCACATCACATATAGAGAGGCAAAACATACAGATACATTTTAAAACTCTTTATTTGATAATCTGTTTTTACTCTTTATATTAACACACATTATATATTAAAAATGACAAACAGAATACAAATTTATTGTCTTAATATATTATTTAATTAGAATAACAAGTAAGGCCCAAGTATTTTAAAAGTTCATATGTGACGTTGTTTCTGCGACAGTCCCAGAGCTCCAACGCTCTGTGTATATGTCAGTGTCCGAATTCACTCACTCATTTCATTCACTCACTGCTGAGATATAGTGCACCAACTGCCACTATATAGGAATATATAGGAATTAGTGAATGAGTGAACGAGTGAACGATTTCGGACACAGCCACTCTCTTCACCATACGATCCACACACATCTCATGCACGTGCCTCATGCCCCTCACTGTGCACGCACAGAAACGCTGTCTGTTCGCGTTCCAGTTGTCAGTCATGCGGATGGCATTTATACTTAACTTGGGTGTTTACAAGGATTTATAAAGATAATCCGCCCGAAGTAGCTGCAGTAGTTTCCAGTAAATGCGTAAATACTGCTCATGAAATGCGAGATGCGGGACAAAGCACACTGATATATTGCTGCACTGATATAAAAATGTACACATAAAAATGGATGTCATAAAAGCCCAGTTACATTATCACCCTAAAAATTACCATCACATTAGAGCCAAAACTTACCTCGATGTGCTACCTTAAGTTGAAGCTGTGATTTTAATCTTGGAATAAGTTTCTAAAAGGTTTAATCGATCCAGCAGGACACCTGCTTATTTCCTGCAGGAATAAAATAGTATTCTGCAAGATACACAGGAGGACACACTGATGTAATAACTGTAATACCATATATTAGCACTGCTGTTATATGTAAAAGTACCTGACTGTCTTTTATTAGACAGTTATTTATAAAAAAATAAAATAAAAAATAAAATAAATAAATAAAAATTAAGAAGAGGCAACATTTAAATTAAACAAATATTTTTACTAAAAAAAAAATAGTATTGAAAATGCCATTTTATGTGTTAGAGTGTGCAGTATATGCTGTAGTGTTTACCCATATAATTAAAACGATACATTTTATTAAGCATCAGACTACATACACAACCTGTTTATCTATTTACATGGTACGTACGTGTTAAAATCTGTTACGTTAGTCAACGTATGCACACGAGTTCAACTGACAAGAAGCATTCTGTGTCCATTATCGACATTTGAAAGAAGCCTTGTATCCACCTTATTTTTCAGTGAAACAAGGGCACTGCCATTATCAACCTTGAATGTGGACCACTTCCGGTATCAGCCACTTCCAGCTATTTTAGCGATACAAAAATACTACATTATGCTTTATATTACAGGCTGGCAACATATGTTGTCATATTATTATCATTAATTATGATATTCATAAACTCATTGGTTTTGAAGGCATATAGTTGAAGGCATTTTACCATTGTTTTATCACACTGTTGTACAGGCAGAATGAATGAGAGATCAGTCGCTGACAGGACAGTCCTCCACATCTTCTGACACGCCTCCTCAAATTTAAAACAACCAGCAGAGAGCAGAAAGCCACTGGACAAATGCTGCTTTAACTTTCTTTGCACCAAAACTGCATCTTGTTTCATCTTGGCAAATTAATAAACGCATTTTATGGTCCGTTCTTGTCAGAGAGCATTCTCTCTTTCTTAGCGGTGCATAGTAAAGGTGTACTCACATTAGGCGATCAGTACCATGCCCGAGCACATTTGACCCCCAAAGTCCAGTTCGTTTGACTAGTGTGATCACTCCATATGCTTGGCCCGCTTGAAGAGGTGGGCTCGGGCACGGTTCAGTTGGCTCAGGCACGGTACACATCTAGTGTGATTTCTAACCGTGGCCGAGCACGAAACTCGAAACATGACGTCAATGATGCGACTGTTCCATTTAACAAACATGGTGGCAAAAGGATCACTTTGGTCTATGGCAGAGGTGCAGTGTTTACTGGAAATTTGGCCCGACGAGAGTGTACAGGAACAACTGGATACAACACACAAGAACTCAGAGATATTTGGTAAAATTTGCGACTATCTTCGTGCTTGTGGATACCAAAGAACCATTGAGCAATGTTGTGACAAGCTGAAAAAACTGCAGGTTCAGTATCTGAAGATAAATCTGACAGCTCATTGGACGAAAAGGATAAATTCCAGTGGTACAATGCTGTCGACAATTAGGCATGTAAGAGGGCCGTGTGTCACCGCGCCCCAAACGACTCCAAATAAGCCACAAAATAAGTAACGTTAGAATGATGGACTCCATTTTGCTGTGCGAGAGCGCTTTTCTTCCTTTTTTTCTTCAAAACAAAAAGTTGCATCGTAATGACATAAGCGTGCTCAGGCCCGGAACGTTTAGTGCAATGTGAGTGCAGGCCAGCAGGGGAGTGAGGAGGGGGGACAATTGTGCTTGGGCACAGTACAAGGCATTCAGGCCTAGTGCGAGTACGCCCTAAATAAACACGCAGACCTCGCATTCAGCATGGCTTACGAAACATTGCCTTTGGAAATAAACAAATAAAGGCATCATTGGAGGTTATGCAGGTATGTATACAATGGCAGCCAAAAGTTTGGAATAATGAACCGATTTTGCTGTTTCGGAAGGAAATTGGTACTTTAATTCACCAAAGTGGCATTCAACTGATCACAAAATATAGTCAGGACATTACTGATGTAAAAAAACAGCACAATCACTATTTGAAAAAAGTCATTTTTGATCAAATCTAAACAGGCCCCATTTCCAGCAGCCATTTTTCCAGATAGAGTAATCATGCTAAATTGATAATTTGGTACTAGAAAACCACTTTCCATTATATCAAACACTGCTGAAAGCTTTTTGGTTTGTTAAATGAAGCTTAACATTGTCTTTGTGTTTGTTTTTGAGTTGCCACAGTATGCAATAGACTGGCATGTCTTAAGGTCAATATTAGGTCAAAAATGTCAAAAAAGAAACAGCTTTCTCTAGAAACTCGTCATTCAATCATTGTTTTGAGGAATGAAGGCTAAACAATGCTTGAAATTGCCAAAAAACTGAAGATTTCATACAAAGGTGTATAATACAGTCTTCAAAGACAAAGGACAACTTGCTCTAACAAGGACAGAAAGAGATGTGGAAGGCCCAGATACAATTAAATAAGAGGATAAGTACACAGGATAAGTTTGAGAAATAGACGTCTCACATGTCCTCAGCTGACAGCTTCATTGAATTGTACCTGCTCAACACCAGTTACATGTACAGTAAAGAGAAAACCCAGGGGTGCAGGCCATATGTGAACTGTACAGAAAAAGCCACTTTTGAAACAGAAAAACAAAGAAACACAGACATTGGAAAACAGATAATAGGAAAAGAGTGTTACGGATCTTAACTCCATCGAGCTTTTGTGGGATCAGCTAGACTGTAAGGTGCGTGAGAAGTGCCCGACAAGACAGCCACATCTATGGCAAGTGCTACAGGAAGCGTGGGGTGAAGTGTCACCTGAGTATCTGGACAAACGGACAGCTAGAATGTCAGGGATCTGCAAAGTTGTCATTGCTGCACATGGAGGATTTTTTGATGAGAACACTTTTAAGTAGTTTAAGAAGTTCTGAACATTTATTTTTTATTTTTTTTTATTTTTTTTTATTGTAATAGTAATTTTTCACGTTATTAATGTCCTGACTATACAATGTGATCAGCTGAATGCCACTTTGGTGAATAGTACCAATTTCTTTCCAGTAAGAGCAAAATCTGTACATTACTCCAAACTTTTGGCCACCAGGGTAAATGGAGGTTTACATGGAGACAAGAAACACTGCATCGTCACGATCTCGATAAAGTAAGAAGCAGATTTTATTACCGTCTCTTCAATACAACACACAGCAACAAGTGAATGATTTACTCACTCTTTTACTATAAATGCTGATGTTAGAAAATTATCTGACATTAGGCCATAATTTTGCTGTACATACTGTGGTTGTGTGATAGTTTATAAACTTATATCACTAAATTGTGGTATTATTTTCCTTCTATTTATTTTTATTGCTGTCAATAACAGCCGCAAATGCAGCCGCTGCTTACTTCCGCATGGCAAAATAAGGTGGACATTGTTAACAAAATACATTTGTTTTGTTATGCGTTTTCAATGGTCCTAAGTGATGTTAAAATACTTTTGATTACCTCAGGAAGAGTACGACGTGATCTACAAAGGATTGTCAAAGCCAGAAAAAAACAGTGAAAATGTAAATGATAACGTTAATTTTGTTTCATTATTTATGAACGTTAAATGCTTTAGCTAATGGTTTGATATTCCATTGTAAGGTAAGAATAATGTAGAAACAGTGAAGGTGATGCTTTATAGTTGGGTTTGTACCATTAAAGCCGCTGTTATCGCCGGCTCGCGTCATTAGCGTCGCGTGTTTCCGACGCGTCAAAAGACCGCTGTGTTCTGTTCCATTTCATTGCTCTCTGTATCGTTTTTTGAACGGGAACGCGTCCTGTGTGTACGTCTTGTTTAACGGTACATAAATACAGAGCTTCACCTCAAGACTATTTTGTACATACAGTATCATTCTAACCTCTTATCCCCTTTTTGTTGGGCTGTGTTGTAATGTCTAGATGAATAGATGTCGGGCTTTCAGCCACACCAATATTGACAAGATGGCAGATTGTGGATCTCATGGAAAAAGGTGATGTTATGAGCTGTTATGAGGTGTATTATTGACATGTCCACAATACCCTTCCTTGAATGCCTTAATGCATTCAACTTTAATTGAAATTTACTTTATGTTTTTCCCCAGACACATTGGACAGTCCTAAAGGGAATTAATAAGGCAAACATGAGGGAAAAGGCATGGATTAATACTTTTCCACCTTTTTTTTTTTTTTTTTTTACAAGATTTTTGAAAAGTAACAATTATTTTATACTAATCCAATATAAAGTTGATAACAGATAAGATGTTTGATTAGAATGATCTAATGCATACACCTTTATGAATATAAAAACCTATCAGTGGTGTGCACAGACCTCAGCAGGGACAGGGGTGGAAGGATAAAAAGGGCACTGATTATATATATATATATATATATATATATATATATATATATATATATATATATATATATATATATATATATATATATGAATGAATAGTACTTATGTACTAAACTAATTTCTTTGCTTTTAGAGTATTTAAGCAATTCCTTTATTATATACAGTATACATATCCTAATTTTGCATTGTTTCCTTTATCAGAAAATAAAAACCTATTCTGTTATATTTATCTCAGGAAGCAACATGGTATTACAATGTTTTTTTAGACAACCTTTTTATTTATTTATTTATTTATTTTTTTTAAGAACATTGGAGTACCATTACAATATCATGAAATATGAATATAGTAATCACTTGGTACCAGGGTATTATCCTGGTAACACCACAGTGCTTCAGAGTCTTCAAATCTTTATCTTGTCTCATCACTCTTTTCTAAACTTTCTCTCATCTCTGCTCCTTCATTTCATCCTGTCATCTTTGCAGCTTCCTCTCTGACCTCATCATCCTCTTTATACAACTGACACTTTGTATAGTACTTTCTCTTCATTACCTTTCGTTATATCACAATGTTATTTCACTAAAATTCTGGCATTAATACTAAGGAATGTCGGAAATGAGAGTTTTATGCGATGTTGGAAAACCAATAGAGTTTTATTCTTTTGATGAATGTACTTTACAATACATAGAAAGGACTTTTTATCTGACCGGATAAAGGAGCTAGCCACTTTGTTTAACTCGGTCTGTACAAACTTTCTTTACTTTGTTGATCCATACAAAGTCAATAAATGTAAAGTTAAATCACAACCATGGCTTAATGAGCACACTCGCAACCTTAGACAGCATCGCAGGAAGGCAGAGCAGAAATGGAAGAAAGATAAGTTACATGTCTTACTTCAAATAGTGAGGGAAAGCTTGTCAAGATATGAGAGAGCAGTAGGTGATGCAAGAACAAATTTTTTCTCTAATATTATTTCAAAGAAGTACAATGCTCCTAGAGTCCAGTTTTCCACTATAAACAGATTGCTCATTCCTTCTGAAGAGGTTGGTTTAGATCCCTCTCCAGATACACTGGCGGCCAAAAGTTTGGAATAATGTACAGAGTTTGCTCTTATTGGAAAGAAATTGGTACTATTCACCAAAGTGGCTTTCAACTGATCACAATGTATAGTCAGGACATTAATAACATGAAAAATTACTATTACAATAAAAAATAAATAAATAAATAAAAAAACACTTAACTAAACTTAAACTACTTCAAAGTGTTCTCATCAAAAAATCCTCCACGTGCAGCAATGACAGCTTTGCAGATCCTTGACATTCTAGCTGTCCGTTTGTCCAGATACTCAGGTGACACTTCACCCCACGCTTCCTGTAGCACTTGCCATAGATGTGGCTGTCTTGTCGGGCACTTCTCATGCACCTTACAGTCTAGCTGATCCCACAAAAGCTCAATGGGGTTAAGATCCGTATCACTCTTTTCAAATGATCTGTTTTCCAATGTCTGTGTTTCTTTGTTTTTCTGTTTCAAAAGTGACTTTTTCTTTGCAGATCTTCCCATATGGCCTGCACCCCTGGGTGTTTTCTTTACTGTTGTACATGAAACTGGTGTTGAGCATTTAGAATTCAATGAAGCTGTCAGCTGAGGACATGTGAGGCATCTATTTCTCAAACTAGAGACTCTGATGCACTTATCCTCTTGTTTAGTTGTACATCTGGCTTTCCACATCTCTTTCTGTCCTTGTTAGAGCCAGTTGTCCTTTGTCTTTGAAGAGTGTAGTGTACTTGATTTGTAAAAAATCTTCAGTTTTTTGGCAATTTCAAGCATTGTATAGCCTTCATTCCTCAAAACAATGATTGACTGAAGGGTTTCTAGAGAAAGCTGTTTCTTTTTTTGCCATTTTTGACCTAATATTGACCTTAAGACATGCCAGTCTATTACATACTGTGGCAACTCAAAAACAAACACAAAGACAATGTTAAGCTTCATTTAACAAACCAAATAGCTTTCAGCAGTATTAGATATAATGGCAAGTGATTTTTCTAGTACCAAATTAGCAATTTAGCATGATTACTCAAGGATAAGTTGTTGGAGTGACGGCTGCTGGAAATGGGGCCTGTCTAGATTTGATCAAAAATGACTTTTTTTCAAATAGTGATGGTGCTGTTTGTTACATCAGTAATGTCCTGACTATACTTTGTGATCAGTTGAATGCCACTTTGGTGAATTAAAGTACCAATTTCCTTCTGAAACAGCAAAATCTGTACATTATTCCAAACTTTTGGCTGATTTGGCCGGTTTTTGAAATATTTTGTGGAGAAAATTAATGAGATTAGATTAGGTTTCCCAGCACAAGTTAGTGATTCCATAGTGACACCAGTTAGTGTCATGAGTTTCTTTGCTTCAGATCACAGACATTATTATTAACTTAAAGCCCACTTCCTGTGGTTGGGATGTTGTTCCTGCATGCCTTCTCAGGGACATGGTTGATACTATTGTTCCAAGTATTACTTCCATTGTTAATAGTAGTCTTCTCAATGGAATTGTTCCAATTTGCTTTAAATAAGCGGTTGTCCAGCCACTAGAAGCTTAAATTGGACCATTTTGACTTGAAGAACTATAGACCCATTTCCAAACTACCCTGTCTGTCTAATATTCTGGAGAAATTAGTCCTTGCTCAGTTGACATCATTCTTAAAAGAGCATGGAATCAGGTTTTAGGGCAGGACATAGCACAGAATTTGCAGTATTGAGAGTGGTTAATTATATTATTTAATCAGAGACTCAGGTAACATGCTGCCTTAATTTAATTAGATCTAAGTGCAGCATTTGACACTATAGACCATTCAATCCTTATTAATCGTTTATTGCATGCTGTGGGGATTCAAGGTACAGCCATAAGATGGTTCTCCTCTTATCTTGAGGATAGATCATTCTCAGTGAGGATTGGTCTGTTTTCCTCTTCCACAGCTCCAATTACATGTAGGGTCCCTCAAGGATCCATTATAGGCACTTTGCTTTTTTCGATGTATAGACTTCCTCTAGGTTTGATTTTTTTTTTTAAATATGGTATTTCTTACCATTTTTATGCTGACGAATTTATCTCCCGTTGAAACCCGGGGATACCAGTGTTTTAAAATCAATTTTAGCATGCTTGGAGGAGGTTAGAAACTGGATGAGACATAATCTTCTCCAGCTGAATGAGGGAAAGACTGAGATCATGATTTTTGGTCCAGATGAAGCATGCATGGATATAACCTCCAGACTAGATCAATGGTCAGTCTGTCAGCATAAACAAGTGTGCTATCTGGGGGTTGTTTTTGACTCAAATTTAAAAATTGATAAGCAGATTAATGCTGTGGTTAAAAGCTGTTTCTTTCAACTAAAATCCATTGCTAAACTGAAACCAATTCTCTCAACAAAGGACTTAGAGAAAGTCATACATGCTTTTATTTCATCACATTTAGATTATTGTAATATTCTTTATGCAAGGACCAATCAAGTTTTGTAGGTTGCAATTGGTTCAGAATGCAGCGGCCAGACTGCTTGTAAATGCAAAAAAAAAAAACAAACAAAAAAAAAAGGGACCACATCACCCCAATACTGGCCTCTCTTCGCTGACTGCCGGTTGAGTTCAGGATTAAATACTCTATAAGACTATACTGTATGTTTTTAAGCATGTTTTTACACTGATCTCATCTCACACATTGTTCTGATCTATTCTCTACAGTTGTCAGCAATATTGTCCTGTTTCTTAGCTTGTTTAATTATCTGTTTTCTAGGTGTGACTGACTCAACTGCTTGGGAATTTAAGAGATTATGTCATTCATTATGACAACATTTCCATAAATACAGTTATTCATTGGTTTGATTCTCCTGGATGAAATCAAATCCTGCAGAATACAACCCAAATAGTTCCTCCAGAAAACTCTTGCCCAAAGTGTATGGTTTAAAACTTGTTAAAAGGATTTGAAATCTACCTGCACAATATTCCTGCAGGGAATAAAGGTGTTTTAATGAACTGTAAGACAATTCTTGCAGAAAATTCTTTACATTCCTTTATAATATTCCTGTAAGATTGTTACAGAAAAATGAGTAAACAAATCTGGTAGAAAAACTGCAGAAAATTCCAATAGGATTCCTGTAGGTTTTTTTTTTTTTTTTTTTTTTTTTCTAAGGGTATGCTGGTAAAGAGGTGGAGCAGAGGCATAGAGAAGCAATAGGAGAGCTATGGCTCAAATTAGTAAAGTAAGCCAAGCACACTCTGCAAGACTGAAGCTTGTTGCCCAAGATGTTTTCAGTTTGTGACAAAAAAGGCCTAGATTGTAACTTGTTGAGCTTGCCCGTTGTAACCTGTTTCAAAGGAGTTCGAAAAAAAGAAAAATTACACATTTCTAAACTATTTTTTTTTTTTACTTTCAAGCACTCCATCAGGCACCATTTTATTCTTATTTTTCTCAATCAACATGGACAAGATTTTATATTTTATAGGCATTGAAGGACACATGCTGCCTTCATTAACAGACCAGATGAAGGCATCGTTAAAAGTAATGTCAACACTGGATTTGTACGTGCCTTGATGCCTGCCTACCCCCATATAGAGCCTGAGAAGGCAGCATTTTTTAGTTTTTGGATGCAGCCTTTCAATGTGAATCTTTAAATGTTCTTACAATTAGATATTTTTGAACTTGCACAGATAGACTGAGGAAGCCCTTGTGGCAGCAGGGGGGGTTCCGATGGTGGCGATTCCACCCTCAGAATCGCCACCATGTGGTCCTCCGCAAGCCGGACGGCTTCCTCCAGCGACACCGGGCGGTGGCACTGGACCCACTCCGCCATCCCTTTTGGCAGTCGATGTATTAATTGCTCCAGTACCACCTGGTCGATGATCCCGTCAACGCCACGGTCCCCCGCTAGCAGCCATCTTCGGCAGGCGTCGCGGAGCCGTTGGGCGAAGGCAAACGGACGGTCGGAGTTCTCCAGCTTCAGGCTCCGGAAGAGTTGACAACTCTCTTCTGGACTCCGACCAACCCGTTGCAAGATGGCTTTCTTTAGGTCAGCATAAGCCAGGAGGCTCGTCGGCGGCAGTTGTTGAGCCATAAGCTGGGCTTCCCCGGACAACAGCGGAATAAGTCGGGCCGCCCTCTGGCCGAGCGGCCAGCCCCAGATCTTGGCGGTGCGCTCAAACAAGTCCAGGAACGCCTTGGGGTCGTCCGCCATCCCCATCTTCTGTAACGCAGGCGGGGTCAACAGTGTGTGGGTGTCCGAGGTTGCGGCTGGGGACGCCTCCTGGCTGAGGAGGCTCCAGATCGCCTGCCGGTCCTCTGCTTGAGTGCGTAGGAGCTCCACAAACCGGCGATCTTGATCTTGCCAGAGCTCAAGCAGGGAATGCTGGTGGTTCCGATGTAAGCCAGAGAGGGCTTGAAGGATCTCAGCCAACTGGGAGGACTCTACGGGGCGACTTCCGTCCATCTTCAAGCAAACTTTTCCCGGGCTTCGGCACCAGTGTAACACTTTTCAGTGGAAAGGAGGAGGCGAGAAGCGAGGTTTCCCGGTTCAGGTAGGTGTTTAATTTATGCACCCTGATGCTTATAATTCCACACACTCAGCAGCTTCACAGGCAAATATTTACTTAAACACTTTAACTTCATTACACAATCAACATAATAGCTTGTAGCACCGTGGCCTTCCTTGTGCCAGTCTCTCTCTCTCTGTCTGCTGGCGGTGTGGCTCTTTTATGCCGCTCTCCCCATGCTCACTGAAATTAGAGATAGGTGTTAGACATAATCTAGCTCAGGTGTAAGCGCCCTTACCGCTTTCTCTCTCTCTCCGGAGAGATGCTTGGCCACACCCTCCCTTCTTCTCTGATTTCATGTTTGTCTGATACAAAGATACAGAGAGGTGATGGAGCATGGGGAAGCCATTTTATTGCACACTAGTAGCTGAAGTTCTTTGCTCAAGGGCACAACGGCTCAGGAAGTGCTCTAACTGGAATCACATCCACCGTGTTTCTGCTCTGTGGTGTGAAACCCATGTAAAGCTGTCAAGCAACCAGGGTTGGGAGGGCTACTTTTGAAATGTATTCCACTACAGATTACAGAATACATGCTGTAAAATGTAATTTGTAACGTATTCCGTTAGATTACTCAAGGTCAGTAACGTATTCTAAATACTTTGGATTACTTCTTCAGCACTGGTAGATTTTTTCACTTGTTTTGACTATAAAAACCTGCCAGTACAGTAAGACAAAATACACATGTTAAAAATACATTCTCTGAAAAACCTAAATATCTTATGCAGTGTTGTTTCTAAAACAAGATAAATCTAATTGATCTTGTTTTAAGGATTTTTAGATATTTTTAAAGGAAAACAATACAAAAATTATTATCAAGAATATGTTTTTTGCCCTAATATATATATATATATATATATATATATATATATATATATATATATATATATATATTTATTGTTGCCCTAATATCAAAGGTCTTACTAGAAAAAAAGAAATTATGATCCAGCATGAATTTTCTTGATAAAAAATATGATCGTGCCTGGTAATATGTGCATGTAAAATGGCTAGAAATAGCATTTTAGCTTAGCGTAAAGCTGACAATTTACACAAAGTTTATTTATATTTCTTCTGCTCCAAATTTACTTTTCTGTCTGCTCGTTTGAATGTAACACATCATAAGAAAGTGTTTCACCGCTGTTCAAATGCACTTTGGATCGCATTATTTATATGTATAAATGTTTTCCATCTGAAAGAACTAAATATTAAATGAAACAATGACAATAAAATGCAAAGTAATCTCTTCAGTAATCAAAATACTTTTTAATGTAACTGTATTCTAATTACCAATGATTTAAATTGTAACTGTAGTGGAATATAGTTACTTATAGTTTGTATTTTAAATATGTATTCCTGTTACATGTATTCCGCTACTCCCCAACCCTGCAAGCAACACAGATGTACAAATCAATGTTTTGCCTTCAGTGGTATTGCAATAACAAATGGCTCACTCTCAAAAAGAAACAGCTTTTCCAAGTACTACTACTTAAACATAATCGTTATACTTCATTTATACTTTTTATTTAAGTAAAAGACTCAAGCTGTTCATCCCAAAGGGAACAAAAGATAAAAGTGAAAACATGAATACTTTTGGCAAAAAGGAAGCAAACATACAGTTGCTAGGAAGCACGTCTTAAATTTGTCTGTTCATTCCACATTAGTGTGGGAGCCATCCTGGATACAGCAGAGAGTTATCACCCTCCTGCTGCTTACAGCTGATTTTTCTCATGCCATTTATCAACACCGCCACAATCACAGCTCGCCAATATTAAGCATTCATGGCAATTTTATGAAGCACCCCATTTTAATGGCAAGACCTAGTGTAACCCCTTCCTGTGCACTATTAACTACCATAATAAGTAGCATTCAAGAAGGACTCAAACCTTTAAAGTGGTTCTACATTCCAGGTGAAAGAATGCATCATTATGGTTCTAAAGCTATAAAACTATATATTTATAGCTTTATGAAGCTTTTAACATCATAAAGGTTAAAATACTTTGTCAAAAATAAATTCTGTAATCATTTACTCACCCTCATGTAATCCCTGAGTTCAATAGAGACATAGTGATTTCTAATATGTGAATTAATCATTCTTTTGAGTAAAATATTTTCAATAAGTCAGTTGATCTGGTTCATAAACCAGTCTGAATCATTTGTTCACAAAGAGAATTGATGAGAATTCTTGAATTTAACTCACTGACTATTCAGCTGCAACTTTTAACAGGTCTTTGGAGGGGAAGATTATCAGTTAATAATGATTGAAATATTGTTTTTTTACTTACATATACAGTACACTCATTTAATGGTGCTTTTGCCTCCTTTATTGTAGCTTGAAAGCTACAGTCCCCAGACATAAAAATAAAGACGATAACATCATGTTCATTTACAAATAGAATCATACAGGAAAGCACAATTTGATCCACCCTTTTTAAACAGTTTAAGTCTTAATTATCTGAGGAAATGTTTTTCAAGATTTCCCAGTCATTTTTTGCACGTCTCTTGCTAGAAGTTCTTGCAAGCCTCACAGGGGAAGATCTCTCCACAAGTTCACACAGGAGTCCTAGCAGAGTGACCATGGGTAGTTCATTCAAATACTCCTCGCTATTCCAGCAAGCCCAGCAGTTCATCATTACTTTAAGACTCGTCATCAATTACTCCATCCAGGACAGCCAGAAATCTTGGTGCTGTGTTTGACGATCGGTTAGAATTCACAGACCACATGACAATAACAGCCTGAAAATGCAGATTTGCTCTGTATTAAATTAAGAAGATCAGACCCTTCCTGTCTGAGCATGCTACCCAACTCTTTGTCCAGGCTCTTGTTAAATCAAAACTGGACTACTGCAATGCTCTTCTGGCAGGATTTCCTGCATGTCCAGTCAAACCTCTGCAATTATTCCAGAATGCGGTGGCACAATTGGTTTTTAACAAGCCCAAGAGAGTGCACAAATCAATTACTGAGTCAATACTACTAATGCAATAACTGTCCTCTTTCTTTTTATTATTCTATGATGTATTGCTTCTGTTATGAGCAGTGTACAATGTTAATTTTCAATTGTTTGTCTTTTAATGAAAAATTTCAATATTAATTAATTTTAGGAAAAAAAAAATAAAAAGAAAAAAAAAATCCACAGGCTATTTACTAATGGTATATGCTATTTACACCCCAGTGCAAATAGTGGCAGATATTATTTGCACCCAATCCCTGGTGCAAATAATGGTATATACTATTTGCATCCTGATGTAAATAGTGGCAGATACTATTTGCACCCATATTTAAATACTAACATACAGAAAATGGGCATAAATGCAGCATGTTTATTGTGTTTATTTAGAGTTTCACAGACACCCTACAACAACCCCTACCCCTAAACCTAACCTTAAAATTCCCTTAGAAAAAAACAACCTTGGTTTTACTACAGTAACCATAGGTTCACCATGAAAGTTTGTAGTAAAATTATAGTAACCACAAAATTAACCTTGGTTACTATATTACCACCATATTACTTTAGCAACACCATGGTTAATTGCATTAAAAAATATGGTTTCAGACAAAAACCATAGTTACTACAATATTACTATAGTAACACAGTGATGCAATCTACAGACAAGCGACGCTTAGCTGTAGGAGTAAGAGGAAGGGAACAAGTGTGATCAAAAGACCCCACCACAGGATCAAATCCTTCTCTGTACTCCCCGACATTCACTGTGTCCAAATCACTGCAATGAAATCAACCTTTATATTGTTTAATTTATTATATTTATAGTAGTTTGGAGCCAATTTAAAAAGTTTTACACATTAACAAATTAATTGTGTTTCTGTGAAATTTGATTCAAATGGTATACACTCTTCACTGAAATGAAGACTGTCCTCATAATAGTTTTCTATAAAAAGTGTTTTATTCTACATGTTGCGGGTCACTTCCTTCAATGTGTTTCTCCATGTTGAAATCACATGACCCACAGTGTTTCACTAAACGTCGAAGAAGAAAATCCTTAGAACATTGTAGTTTATTGTTTGCCAAGTATGCTTACACACACAAGGAAATTGTTATAGTGACAGAACACAATAGAACATACTTATTTATTGTGCTTAAACAACAGAGACAACGAGAGATCCAGTAGCTGTACTGCCAAAAAAGAAAAAAAATGTCTGAAGCAACTTGCTTCAAGCACGAAGACAGAAAGACTGGCAAAGTCAAATAAAGGTAACGGTAAGGCATCTACGTCTTCATTAGTTTAGTGCAAAATAGCTTGGCACAGTGATTGTTGTTGTTGGTTGCTTGGAAATAAAACAAGTTCTTCAAATACAGTATTCATGGACATGCTAAATTTGATCATAAAAAACAATCCTATTCTTTCCTTTACCATAACATTCTGTATCAACAGATAATTGAGGTTTATTTGACGCTAAGCAGTTCTCTAATAAAGGTAATAACTGTCTTTAGAAATAACGTAAAACGTAGACAGTCTCCAAAGATTACTGATTAGAGGGACAATAATAATCTAACAGTAGAAGCATGTTCACTTAATTTCTGATGTTTGCTTTTAGGCAAAGCAGTTATATTATAGGAGTAATAAATAACTTTTGAAATTACCTCAAATGCCGACATTTTCCAGATGCAACTGATATTCCAAAGCTGACAGGGGCAGCAGAGACGATCATGCTGATCCACGTTGAAATATGGCAGTATAGCATCTAACACCACTGTAACATCGGTACTTAAAGTACATGAAGAAGAGCAATTCTAGCGCTAGCTAGAGAACTACTGAATGCCCCTTTAAAGAAAATATTAATAGCGGAAACAGTAAATCAGATGGTAAAAAAAAAAAAGTGGGACAAAAGGCTAAATCAAACCAGGGACGCTGGACAACACTACACATTCTCACCATCTTTACACCCCTTGCCACTGCAGCAACATCTATTTTATAGTTTGTCATATATTTCTGTTGTTTCACAAGACTATTGGGGTGCAAATAGCCTCACTGTGTGGCAGATGCTGTTTACACTGGGGTGCAAATAGTCACTCTGAAAAAGGAAAGTAACATTTTAGTTGAGGGTAATCAGCAGGGGTGTAAAGTAATGAATTACAAATACTCACATTACTGTAATTAAGTAGTTTTTCCCAGGAATTGTACTTTTTTAAGTAGTTTAAAAATTGTATACTTTTACTTGAGTACATTTTAAGTGCTGTAACTGTACTTTTAATGCACTATTTTCCTACCGTCTGCGTTCGCTACTTCCCTGTCCTGCTTTTATTTTTATCTATCAACATGATTGGCTAGGGAGAGTCTCGTGACTCCCGTCAAATCAAATCACACGTAAAAAACTTGAATGGCAGCTGTATATCAGGCACCAACTGTAATGGATGTGGAGTATGCCTCAAACACATTTCAACACCTGAACATCACGGCTGCACCTGGAAGGGCTTTTCGCAGTGAAAAATGCCAATTGCTTGACTCTGTCATGTGAGTATAGCTTGCTCAAGCCAGATATCAGCATCAATCCTGCCTCTAATTTTAAGAAACATATCAAGGTAAATTTCATATTTCTACTTACTAGATTCTGTGTCTATAATGTAGGCTGTAATTTAGCTATCTATCACTGAGATTTTTGGGTTGATGTGAGAGATTAAAGCAATGTTATCAATAGGGCTGGGTGATAAAACAATCTTGATTGTTTATCGGAAGAATAAAAAAAGAAGAAGAGACGTCCTCAATATCGATGATAAACTTTTGAGTCATTTTCTATACTTAGCCTATGTTCTACATCAAGAACAAGGGTGTTCATTACATCGATCGCGATAGCAAGACAACCACTGGTTGGTTGATCTAGATAAAATATAACATATTGACTTTTTATTTCCTGACGTCTGTAGCTGCACACTGTTTGATTGACAGGCGGCTAATGTTTGTGCGCTTTACATGCGCTTGTGCTCCGAGAGCGCTAATGCGGGTTCGCTCCTAAATGGTCAAATACACTTCATAATTCCGCCAATGCCCATCTTGGTGAGGCGTTAATGTAAACGCAGTCGGTTTGGTCTAAAGTGAATGTAAACAGTGGGACAAGAAGCGTATTTGCATCAAAAAGTTGAAGTGTACATGTAACCGAATTGAGCACTATCTAGTAGGCTATGTCATAAAAAGTCTATTAATCAAACAACAGTAACAAGGAAACAAGAAAACCACTCACTACTTTTGGCTGAATAACTTGAGTAGCTTTGAGGTTTTAAACAAATACCGACCCCTGATGTAGAGAGTGTGTTAATTTCTATAATAAATTACCAGGAAAGTAGAGATGATAAAATATTTTATAATTATGCTTAGCCTTTATCAAGTTTTTTCTAATGCCTGATAGAAAAGTATCAACCTTTGTAGAGCAATTCTTCAGACAGAAATTTCCACCTGTCACAAACTTCAGAAAATTGTGCATCATGCATTAGAATGAGAACACAACTATTTCTGGGCTTACAATATACAAGAACGAAATCAATGTGGAACATTGTATCTCAAAAGGAGTTCAATGTGGCCCCCCATGTGCTACTTAAAGAGATAGTTCACACAAAAATGAAAATTCTCTCATCATTTACTCACCCTCATGCCATCCCAGATGTGTATGACTTAATTTCTTCAGCAGAACACAAATTAAGATTTTTAGAAGAATATTTCAGCTCTGTAGGTCCATACAATACAAGTGAATGGATGCCAAAATGTTGATGCTCCAAAAAGCACATAAAGGCAGCACAAAAGTAATCCATATGACTCCAGTGGTTAAAGCCATGACTTCAGAAGTTAAATGATAGGTGTGGGTGAGAAACAGATCAATATTTAAGTCATTTTTTGCTAGAAATTCTTCTCTCTGCTCAGTAGATGGCGATATGCATCAAGAATGTGAATCACCAAAAACAAAAGAAGAAGAAAGTGAAAGTTAAATTGGAGATTGACTGAGCAGGGAGGAGAATTTATAGTCAAATTTGACTTAAATATTGATCTGTTTCTCACCCAACCTATCATATATCTTCTGAAGACATGGATTTAAGGCTGGAGTCACATGGATAAGGCTACTTTTATTGCTGACTAATGTGATTTTTGGATCTTCGAAATTTTGGCACCCATTCATTTGCATTGTATGGACCAAAAGAGCTGAGATATTCTTCTAAAAAAAGAGCTGAGATATTCTTCTAAAAAAAGAGCTGAGATATTCTTCTAAAAATTTTAATTTGTGTTCTGCTGAAGAAAGAAAGTCATACACATACAGGATGGCATAAGGTTGACTAAATGATGAGAGAATTTTAATTTTTGTGTGAATTATTCCTTTAAAGCCCGATGTGGCCCCTGTACCAAACAACTGCTCTACCGCCTCTATTGTGCAGGACATGACCCAAGTGACCCTGCTTTTTTTTTTTTTTTTTTCATTTCTTGCATTGTTTTGAACATGTTTTATTAGAGGTGTGAATCTTCGCTGGCCTCACGATTCGACTCGATTACGATTCAAAGGGTAACGATTCGATTATAAAACTATTCTCAATGCATCACGATGCATCTTGTCCTTCAATTTCTTTCTTTTTTCAGTTTATTCTTCTTCAAAAAAAAAAATGTATCTATTTTTTTCCCTTTCAGCTTTTTATTTAACAGCTGTTTTAAAAAATCAGAAAGAGACACATAACATAAACTGGCCTTTTACATTCAGTATGAGCCGTGAACAAAACACGGAACATCCACAAGATTAAATAAATGTTTCTATATTTTAAAAGAGTATCTCAGTTTTTCAGTTTATTTCTTTAGAACCTTATAAAAAAATCTCTTAAAAGTGCAAGATAAAAAAATATTGGTTCTCCATCAAAACACACTAAATACTATTACTTCAACTGATTATATTATTTTATTATTATTATTATTTTTATTATTATTAAGCATTGTAAATCATTTAATAGTATTTAATTATTATTTAAAATTTATCTATGCCATGCTATTCATTTTAATTTTTAACCATATCTGGAAGTTGCTGGTCCAGGATGAGAGTGCAGCTATCATCTTCTCCTCACCTGCACAGGTGATAGTAAAGCGGTTTAAATAGCACAGTTATTGCTTTGGAAATTTCTCAAGCATCTCTTATGCACTGTTCCATCTGTTTGCTCTGTGAGTAGAAGATCGCACGACCCTGTCGCAAAAGCTATGATGGATTTTAAACCTTTATCATAAGGCGTGCGCACTGTCCTGACAAGCGATTGACCGGCAATGACCGGCAATAAAGCAAAAGCCGATGAATTGGAGAGTGTGCAAGAGTAGAGAAAGGCATCGGAAAAAAAATTATGAAATGAAAACATCACCAACATCTCCCGAACCACTGCCTCGTCATTGTTTTCTTCTGTTTTCCCCCCTTGTGTGCAAATCAATTTTGACAACATCTTCAGTGTTATACTTCAATTATTATTTTTTTCAATAAATGTAATATATCACTATCTTCAATAATTGTATTTAGTCCTTATTTACCTCAAAATTTCTAAATTACACCATCCATTTTCATTTAAAAAACAAACACATTTTATGTTTTCAATTCACCTGCCATACCTAAGTGTAAACTTGTATAAGCTAAACTGTCTCAGACTCAGCTTTGATCTCTCTGTGTGTGTGTGTGTGTGTGTGTGTGTGTGTGTGTGTGAGAGAGAAAGAGAGAGAGACGAGAGAGAGAGAGAGAGAGAGAGAGAGAGCATGTGTGCTTAGTATTATTCTCACCCATTCATTTCTGTGTGTGTGCATGCATACGTGTGTGTTCGAGCAGTGTGTTCTGTATTGTGGATGTACTGTAATGTCACCTGTTCATTTCTGTGTGTGTGTGGTCTGCATTGTGTCATAATATATATATATATATATATATATATATATATATATATATATATTATTATTATTTTTATTATTCACATTTTTATTATTATTTTTTTTTTTAAATGTGGCTTAAGTGTCCAAATATTTTATGGGGCCACCATATATCATGTTCATTTAGTTAATATGCAATACGCAGCTTTCAGACCAACCCATCCCTGTTGACACAGAAAAACTAAACCCAACTGACAGAACTTCGCAAAAACAAACAAACCAAAACTGAATACATGAAAGACATTGTAAAAGTATCAAGGGCCAATCCCCCTCACCGGTATTATTGTCTTGTAAATATAACACTGTAATTCTGTGCTAAAGACAGCAGCCAAAATAGCTTTCAGATGGTAATTCCTCGGTCTTGGGTTGATGAAGCATTAATCTTTTTCAGTGCATTGTAGGAGCAGAGAGATAAACAACAACTTCAAGCAAGTAATGCCAAGTGGTAAAACTCAAAGATGGTTTTGTTGTTCTCCAAATAAGCTATTAACTTTGCACTCTAAAGCATTAATTATGAATTCCTTCTGTCACTTGTATAAGAAAAGTGTTTGTTAGGGCAGAAAGTTACACTTGGCAGCTCATCAATGGCTACATGAATGGATCTTCCGCAGGCTATAAAATTGGGCGAACGGAGCAAACAATGCTTATGATAAAGCCACTCTGCAACTTCATTTTCAGAACAATAGCGCTTGTGTTCCCAAAGGTGGCATTTCTCATTTTTCTTATCTGTGCACCTTGAAGGCTGTCACAGTGGTTGAGTGGATCGGAGAAGTCTCTTGAGGTGAGGGCCTGGTGCTTGTTTTGAGTCACAATACTTTTGAATTTCGACTACAGCTTGGCCTTTCCCATCTGATCTCAGCTGAGAGCTGGTTTCGGATAGGAAGAGTCACACTCCCAAACTCTGGCTGAATATTGATGCATTGTGACGCTGTAAGTGTGCACTGTGATGTCAAATAATTGCTTTTCTGGGGATGTCAAGACTTTTACTCTGTATTCAAGGTCATTGAAAGAAACCATTTATCCAGTGTCATTATGGAACCTGCAAGTCAAGCTGGTGCTCAGCTAGTTTTAACTGGTAACAAAAAACACCTCTTAAACCAGCCTGACCTTTGGCTGGTTTTAACTTTATTCATTTTTACAGCTGGGATATCTTCAGGAAAAATAGTATGTAGAAGGCTTAAGACTCTTTGGGCCCTATTTTAAGAGCACTAGCACTAAGCGCAGCACTATGCCATAAGTCATAAGCACAAAGTCAGTGGGCATGGCCACTAAGTCTAGGCACAAGTGGGTTTGGCGAAATCGCGCGCGCAACGCGCTAATGGGCTGGGTCAATTGCAATTTAATTATGAGGTTCTTCTTTGGTTATTGCAGCATCTGTGTCGAATTATATAGTCCATTCCCTCAAGCACCAACAATTTAAACAAAGACAGCACATTCATAAGAAATTGGTAGTATAAATGGACTATATGCTTATTAATAGAATAATAAGGACAGGCTCCTTTTATACGCTTAGAAAATGTTATTCTCTTCAGGATTTGGATGTGTGCACCGTTAAATTATAGGTAATGTTAGTATTAATAATAGTTTTTATCTACTGACACACTAATCATGGCTAGTATTAATAGTGATTGTATTGGCACACACTTCACTTCTAGAGGTCGATTTTGGTTTTGAACAATTAAATTCATTTTTTGAAACACGGAAAAATTAAACCAAAAATATATCTAAATTCAAATTACACTTCAAACAAAACAAAAATATAATCCAAATAACAAAATGGTCAATGGAAAAAATAATATACCAAATCCAAACATTTTATCTTCTCCAACTTCTTTCAGCAGTACATTTTGGAGTGACTTAAAAATCACTCAATGACAACAGGTGGAAAAATACCAACACAAATTAGATCATAAATACAATTGTAAAAAATAATAATAATAATAATTGAAAAATAAACCATGACCTATAGATAGTTAAACAATTTTTTTGTTTTTTTGTTTTGTTTCATAAGACGTCTAAAACTCTTATTGTCAGGGACATAATTTTATGTTCCACTATATTTTTTTTAGTTTGGGCATTGACTTTAATCTCCAAACTGCACATGCATGAACTGAGTTTAGACTTTGCACTGGAAATAGACCTGCTTTTGAAAGGTCTTATCACAATGACCTATTTCTCAGGAAAATAGCAAATTGCACTTTGCGCCACTTCATTAGCATACAATACGCCCACAGTTTGTGCGCATACACCCACATTTAGCACAAACACTCCCACCCATGCCCACTTGCACTTTGCGCTGGCACGGAAATTGCACTTAGAATTAGCGCACTAACAAAAAATGTAAATAATTTTATTTATTTTTATTATGTTTTTGTATGTTGGTTGATTGTAAATTAGGATTATTTTTGTTAACTCTATCCTCCAAACTAAACTTTCAATATCATCTTTTTTTTAATTTTTTTTTTTTTATAGATATTGGGTGAAAAAGTGAACACAATAAACCATACTGGGATACATTAAGGCAAGGGTCTACTAGCCTATATATTTAAGGACATTTTTTCCCCTATAAATGTCACTGAGGCAGGTTTTGGGGCAATAGTTTTAATATTTTTGAATTACTCCATTTATCAGCCTGATCTCAGGAAAATTAGGTGACTGTGGCAACATTATAGCTAAATTATATTACTTAGTTACATACACATATTGCCACAGTGCCAAGGTGAAATGTCCACTGAGTGGCACTAAAAGTGAGTAAAATGATCTCCCAAACATTTGAGGTTTTTAAGGTTAATGCGCTATCGAGTTTTAAATCATCAAAACATACCCTTCTGCTATAAGCCTTAAACCTAAACGATAGCGTCATAATAAGCAAATCTGAAATGAAAAACAGAATAATTTTAAGGTTAATGCTCTGTCAAGCTTTAAATCAACAAAACCTACATCCCTACCCTAAACCTCAAACCTACACCTAACTGATAGTGTCATAAAAGCAAATGTTTAAAATACAATTTCTGAAGAAACCACATCATTATGCGGTGTTTTTATGACATTTTCGGCTCATGTGTCATTTTGTGTGCTCTGCCAACGTTCTCACTCCCAAGGCTTCAAATATTGCCGCTTGTACAAGAGCTTTGCACGTCAACAGGTGGACGCCAAAAGCAGTCGGCAAGTGCATTGCTTTCAACCTGGGCTGTTTCCCAAAAGCATTGTAAGCCTAAGTAGATCGTAGAAACCATTGGCGCCAATGGCTTCTACGATCTACTTGGGCTACGATGCTTTTGGGAAACCCAGCCCTGAAAACTGACGCAAAACATACAGAAAAAAGTAGGTAGTAGTAACAAACAAAGTAGGTATAGTAACGTGATTCTGAGACCAGGTTTCTATTTTTGATTTTTTATTAATTGTTTTGTTTCATAAATGTAAATGATGCTGTTGATAATAGGCTGTTTAATGGCAGGTTTCGATTGTGACAACTTGACCTGTATAGTGTGACAGCAATAGAGTGGATATTGGGGCATTTTGTCACAAAAGGTCCAAATGAATTCAATTAAATCTTTTGTTTCATGGACAATAACATGAACTTTAAGACTTTAAGGTATGTGCCTCAATACAAATTGACATTCAATAATAAGCTTGTAAATATTCACAGGAGTAAAATGTGTGACAACTACCCCCGGTCTACCCTCTATGTAACAGCTTATGAGAGCATGTTGCAAGTCCAACAGCCATATTGTGATTAACAACACTGTCTGCCTGTCTGCTTTTAAGTATGAAAATGATGGCCCATAATTTTTAAACTGTTCAGATTTTCCACCATGCACCTTTATTCTGATAAACTTAATTACTTATATTTGTAGTGCTTCACAAATCAGTGACAACCATGATGGTGTATTTTTAACTTGTTTGTCATCTATAACTGCCTTTTAATTATGTCCTTTTCATGTTATTGTAATTTCACCCCCATTTCTTTCACTAACTTTGTAACTCTGAGGGAGAAAAAAAATTAACTTTATCAAGGGCTGTAGACTCAAAAATGACTTTATGATGCTGAAACAATTTACCACTACTGTACAATCAGTAGCTATGTTCATTGTGCTAAGTATGCAAATTTTCTTTATACAATGCCCAGATTACCTATTTTATTTGCCAAAATATAGAGAAGGTTATAGCTGTAGGCAGAGCTCCAAAAAGGGGCAGGAGGAATTCTCCGGCATGCAGCTATACCTACATGAAAATGTGTGGTATGCAACAGTATTGCAACATGCTCAACTAAACCTTCCATTTCCAGTGGGATGAATGAACTGGAAGTAATATCAGTCACAGTTTTACCATCTCATTCTTGACTCATTTGATCAGAATGCCAGGACATTAACAATTAAGACATTTTTTTTATTAATTTTTTTTATTATTTATTTATTATTTATTTTTTTTACACAAAATCTGAATAAAAATTCAAAATAATTGTATTCATTTCAAAATTATGCAATGTGATGAGGTCATGTGACATGACATGTAACACATTACTGTGTAAAAAGATTTTTATTGCGTAATGTGTTCTGTTATTTGTATTTATTTATTTTTTGTAATACTAAGTGTAGGCCTATATTTTGCAGTTTGCAGTTAGCAGTTTGCTAGTATTCCATACCAAACATAGCCAGTGTCTCCATTTGAAGAGCTATCAAAGTATGTCCAGTATAAATTTAGAACTGGGCAATACAAAACACTTTAAAAGCAGAGTAAGCCTTTTTTTTTTTTTTTTTTTTAACATCTATTTGACAGAAGGAGAGCCATGAAATTAGGCTTTCTGAGTTTATCAACAAGACTTTCAAATGCAATTTTGAAGTTCACTTGGAGTTCAATTGTGCTTCAAGGCAATGCATGGTGAGTGACTGAAAAAGCATTGAGAGATAGATCATTTATTATACACACAAATGATCCCACAAGCATTGGGGAATGAATTAAATATTATAATGCAAATTAGGTCTTTAAACCTGTAGTTCATCAAATATTCTACATAGTTATGCCTTCACAGTTCTAGGGAAACCACCATTTGAAATATTAAGCAGAGATTGGCAGGAGTTCAGAAGGTGTTCCCTTGGATGAACGTTTTTAGAAATTAGAGAGTTACACCGTCTGGGCATTTGAGTATTGCGCTGCAGGCTACTGTCTTTGATTATAAATGGAAAACACAGAATGTGCTGTACTTTAACTCACAACCCACCTTGCTCATATTGTAGACCTGTTGATATTTTACACTAATAATTAAATTATGGAGTGAAATATAATAATAATAATAATAATAATAATAATAATAATAATAATAATTAATAAAAAAGTAAAAAATAAAATAGGTTAAATAAATAAATAATCCAACCCTATTATAAACCTTGCTGGCTAAAATGTGTAATGCAACCTAAGTACTTGACTCCCATTCAGTCCAATAATATATTTCAGTACAAATTAAGGAATATATAACTGAACATATTTCACTTCTATAGTCCCAACATAACTAATGCATTGTCCCACAATTTTAGACTTATAATTGCAATTGCATACCCTTGATTTTCTGATAATGTATGGCTGTAACAATCACATTTATTAACTTGGTATCATGCCAGCAGTTAGGAGAGATTCACAGTGGGTAACATATTAAAGGCAGATGTGTTTGATTTTGGAGCCAAAACAGGAAACAAAACTTGTATTTATATATTTTTACATTCATTATTATTATTATTATTATTATTATTATTATTATTATTATTATTTATTCCATTTTAGTCACAATAGCCCATCTATATGTAATATTTACAGTAGTACAGTAAGGTAATACAACTAGAGCACTAGTCTTGAATCATAAATATTTTCTTTTATTAAGTAAAACAATGATGAAGTATGCTTTCATATTCTAGGTCTCTATGGTGGTCATTGTTTGGTTTTAATACATTTTGGTCTGCCGGATCATACCTAAAAACGTACTTTAAAAATAAATAAAATAAATAAATAAAAATAAAAAAATCAGGAAATACAAATGGAAAGCTCTCCATAGTATCTGACCTTTGATGTTTTTAAAACGTGACAGGATTTTGAATTCTAAGCTCACATTAGATTTATTTCCCAAATTTATGGAGGTAAACTGTGGTCTGTCATTTTTCAGGCAGGGTTGGAAGTCAGAAACAACGTGTCAGGCTTTAAAAAAAAATCTGTTTGTTTGTTTGTTTGTTTTTCAGCTGGTGCCTGTCATAAAATTTGGGAATTGTCTTGACCTACTTGTCTGATCAAAAGGGATTGATTTGCTTCAAATTATATCAGGTATATATTTCCAAAATAGTTTAAGGTATTTTGTTATTGATTAATGACATGGGTAATTATTTTCTCATTACACATGGATGCAAATTGAATGCTTTCTTGTGTAAAAGGGTCAGCCTGAGATTTCAGACACATAGATTTATATTATGATTCAAGGGTAGAAATGTATAATAATATCTAAATTTATGAACTGTACAACACTTTTACTAATATATAACTTCTAATATAACAACCCAATGTTTCGTGTTATAATAATAAAAAATAAAACACTAATTCAAGACAAACAAGCAGCACCCAAACAAAAAGACAGTACAAAGTATGCAGTTTTTAATGCTGAACGCTAAGGCAAGGGTAAACTACAATGGGTTTAATACAATATACAAGAATAAGCAAGGCTATAATTAATTATAGTTTTTAAAAACAAGAGTACAAAATTATAGTATCATGACCTGTGACGGCCAAGTTCTTCACCTTCTAGAGACTTCACCAGGTTTGTGTTTTACAAAAAGATTCAAATGATTATTTTTCTCCACGCATGTCTTTCCCAATTAAATTACAAGTATAATGTTTGATTCTTATGGCACATTTGATTTACAATATCATTATCAATAATAAATGTGTATAAGTTAATTATCTCTCTGTAACAGGTCAACAGATATTGACTCGTGAGTTTTGCATGAGGTAATCAGGAAACTACTTGCATAATTTTTTGATAAGGGACTTATCAAGGGACTGTAGTACTATCCTCATCTGCTCTCTCTCTCTCGCTCTCTCTCTCTCTCCCCACAGACAGGCCTCATTGCAGATTCTACAGAGAGATCAGCCTTTTAATGGGCTACCGTTAGCTTTTTCATCGGCTCTGTGAAAGTGAGAAAGGGGAGGGTGTGCTGGAACCAGGCAACAACAGCAGAAGTGGTGACTTGCTTGACCATGAAAGAAAATTAATGGGACATGCATAAGTAATGAGATTACAAAGCTATAACTCGCTGGCCAGAGAGCAAGATTACGAGGACACTAGTTTAAAACCATACCCCCATTGAGTGCTGCCCAGGCAAGCATACACTGCTCGAAAGTCAACATGTAATCAAATTCAAACCTATTTACACTTAATAAACAATATATACAGTAGTGTGCAAAAGTTTTAGGCACTTGTGAAAATCGTTGCATAGTGTGGATGTCTTCAAAAATAATGCCATAAATAGTTTTCATATATCAATTAACATCATACAAGTTGCAGTAAACATAAAACAAGCTAAATCAATATTTGGTGTGACCTTCAAAACAGCACCATTTATCATAGGTACACCTGGACACAGTTCTCTGTCTGTCACTCACTCGACGTTGTGTCAATGTTGTTACACTAGGGGTTCGATCTTGAGAGCCCCAATCACCTTTGTTTAAAATAGAAAAGGCCAATGAGAATTGGCATAATCACATAAATTGGCATAACCACAGCATAAATCTGAATGAGTGGTTCATGCCATCTCCTTTTATACCCGTATGTCCGGGGTGGAGAGTGGCATGCAAATTCCACTCACCAGTTCTCATTGGCCTTTTCTATTTTAAGCAAAGGTGATTGGGGCTCTCAAGGTGGAACCCCTAGTGCCACTACATCGACACAATGTCACGTTACCTCCATCAGGGAACAGAGGTTACATCAGTAACCAAGATGTTTTTCTTGGTTGTTGGCAGATAGGATGTTCCAAGCATCTTGGAGAATTCAACACAGTTCTTCTATCTATTTAGGTTGTCTCAATTGCTTCTGTCTCTTCATGTAATCCCAGACTGACACGATGTTCAGTGGGGGGCTCTGTTGGGGTCATGCCATCTGTTGCAGGGTTCCCTTTTCTTCTTTTCTGTTCTATTATATTTGCAAAAGTAATGTTTGGGAGTCTAACATTTATATTTCCTACTGACACACTAAAGCTTAAAATATAAATAACCATCCTAAGACAAATGTTTTTGTGAGACATCTTATGTGCCTAAGACTTTTGCACAGTACTGTACAAATTCACAATATATACATTATAAAGTACCTCTGGTCTTGCAGTTTACAATTCTTGAGTGCACTTTTTTCATAATGTTTTAACAAAACATAATCTCTTTCTGAAACAGCTTTATTTTTGGCTGACATTTATCTACACTTCAGGGGCTATTACCTTAAAATTAGTTTTGTGTAAGCTAATGCATTCAGGTTGATTCTGTTTAACCCAATGTTCTTGTTGAAGTTGAATAGAAGAAAAAAATATATACACAGTATATTATGAATTTTATGAAAAAGCCACTCTACAACTTCATTTTCAGAACAACAGTGCTTGTGTTCCCAAAGGAGGCATTTCTCATTTTCCTTATCTGTGCACCTTGAAGGCTGCCCCCCCCAACCCCCCCCCCCCCTCTCCCCCACAAACACACACACACACTACGCAGTCCGTGTGTGTGACGTAATCGCATTGGCACTTGAAACACCCGAGAACTGCAGCAAATGTGTCAAAACAGGAAGAGTAGCACTGTTTAAAAGAGAGAAGGAGGAGCACCGTACAGTATCTTGGTTGGTTTTGGTTTAGATCTGTATTCATCTGTTTCTTTCCTTACAATGGTGTGTTTGTGTGCTCATCCTGGATGTCTCAACCGAGTGGAGAATGTAATATTACATCTGTATCCGGCACCGTGAATACATCACATGAGAGACCGCTTGGACTAAACACTCTCATGAAGTGTTGGATTGTAGTTAAAAAGTACTTAAATATTTATCTTTTTTTGCACCAAATGCAACCTTATTGCTTTAGAAGACATTAATTTAACCGCTGGAGTCATATCGATGATGTGTATGCTGACTGTCTGTGATTTTTGGTGATTCAAAAATTCACTTGCATTTTAAGGACCTTCTGAGTTAAGATATATATTCTATTTTTCTTCAAATGTGTTCTATTAAAAAAAGAAAGTCATGCACACCTGGGATATCACGAGGGTGAGTAAATAATGAGAGAATTCTCATTTTTGGGTGAACTACCCTTTTAAATGACTACTTGCCAAATAAATAAATAAATGAACATTGATTTGAGCTGAAATTATTTAATTAGCTTACTTGCAGAGATCGCACAATGATCCAAGAAGTAGTAAAGATGGCTTGCAATTCCCAAATGAGCGGTTGTTACTCCGAATTGAGTATTCCAGAGAGCCGTGAAAGAACTAATGTTAACAAATGGAACCTTATTTTAAAGTGTTACCCAATTTTATAAACTTTATTTCCAGGATTAAATGTGATTTTGAATCCAGACTTACAATATGGTCTCTCACTTTTGGACCCTGTTATGTTATATAAGTAATGTTGCAAATCCCATTTCATGTTGACTTTAAACTACAGAGGGGATCAAAGCAGACATCTCTCTCCAGTATGTTGATGGAAGATACAAACACAGCCTCACACACAAGTGTACATATGTGACAAGTCCATGGAGGTATGTTAACAGCAGGTGTCTGTGCTCATTTGATGATCTGCTAGTCTCTCTCTTCCGCCAGTATATTGGGACCATGGCAGGGCAGGCTATTGGTCGCAGCTGTCTGGGGTCTCTGAGGGCCTGTGCCATACAGTCGGCATGAAAAACTAGAGTGACCCGAAGTCCTGAGGATCATTCTCACCATTTGTTATTCTGAATCCATTCTAGCACTTGAAGACAACATGAAAAAGCATTTGCAATCAATTCTATTCATGTAATGTGAGTGGACCATATTCAATAATGAAAAAATGGCAGGTGGCTGGAGGGGAGGTGTTACAGGACTTGGTGAAGTCAGCCCAAAAAAATGTTGATTGTTTTCTTCAATTTTGAATAACATGCAGCGATGAACCATTCACAAAAACACCAGTAATGTGAATTAAGAAAGTAAATAGGGTCAGTTTTGTTTTCATGTTGACTAATATGATCTCTAATATCAAATGCTGTTTACTGTGTAGCTTGTCTAGATTAGTTGACTTATACCCCACACAAAGCCACTATTGAAAATAAATAGAGTGTTTAATACAGTACACAATCACTCTACAGACCCAACATGAATCAGATTCCTCAGATTATTAAAATATGCACTTTGGTGAGAATGTTCTTTCATTCCAGTACTGGAGGCAGCAACAGGCACGACAATGCACCAACCTTTCAGTGTTCCATCATATATGTTACTATTCATCCTATCAATTATTAATTGCATTTCACTTCGCTGTGAGCCATTACCCTGTTTGATATTGGAAAGGTGGGGAGATAAAACAGCTGGCCCTCTTCGCCACTAAGCATGTCAGCTGTGTCTGTCACCCAGACCTGTAGGGCATGTCCAAAAATGAATGAGCTGTGCTTTCAGTGTAAATAACCGGTGGGACGACACCACAGGATGTTTAGAATGCAGACACCTGCTGTTACTGCTTGATTGGCTGTACCTGTTTAGCGAATTGCTTCTGATCAGAGGGCTGGGCAGTGTGCCTGCTTATCAAATGCAATATGCACATACAAGTGTTCACCTTAGCTTTAAATGATTGCTTTTGTTTTGAGCCGTTTGTGAAGAAAGATAATGGAGCCATTGCACCAAAAAAAAAAAGTGATCAAATAATAAATGAACTAGAATAGTGGTCAACCAAAATGTTTAGATGCAGATACTGATACCGATACCAATGACTAGAGAGCAGGATGGCCGTCAGCTGAAATAATATGTCATAAAGGCTAATGGAATTTATAGTGAGTTAAATATTCTCCTAAACAAATTAGGTTTTTAAGGTTAATGTCGAGTTTTAAATCAATAAAACCTACCACCCTACCCTAAACCTTAAACCTGACCGATAGTGTCATAACAAGTAAATGTGAGACAAAAATCATAAGGTTTTTAAGGTTAATGGCTTATCGAGTTTTAAATCAACAAAACCTACCCCAAATCTAAAGCAATTGTGGCATGAAACCCATAACTGCTGAAGCATCTACGTAATTTTGTAGTGCTGCTGTGGCACTTTTGGCTTAAGTGTGTCGACTTGCATGCTCTTCAGAACTCGTAACCCAGTCCTTTGCATCGCAAGTGCAACTCTCTATCAACTGAGCAAATGTGAAACTTAATCACACATAAATAAGCTTGTTAATGTGGTTAGTTATGTAACAAATCTGTATCGCCTTACACGTCATGCACTGTAGTTGCTGTTTTACTTGTGATTTGTGTGAAAGTAAGTGAAAGTCGTTGTTGTAGCACCTCTAGTGCTTAATTCGGCAGGAAATGTGTACAACAAACCATGTGATAATTATTTTGCAAAAGTGTATGTATCCTCGTGCGACCCCGCGTCCACATGTGTGGACATTGTATTTTGGCTTTGCTATGCGCAACGCATAATTTAAATGAATTAAAACCAACTGAATACTGTTCACAACACTCTACACTGTCATTTAAGGGTCAAACGTCTGATGAACCGCATCACGTGACACAACAGCATGACGTCGATATCCGTGAAACGCTTCTACGGGCACAGCACCAACAAAAGTGCCTCAGGTAAAAAAACCTCTTGAAGTTTTTTGATTGAAACCTGTTTGGTTGTAAAGAGTAGCGTCTCTAGTTTCGTTAGATATGACGCTTTAAAAAATCCATATGTGGAAATTAAGATTCCCTCATTTCCTCAAAAGTTGAAAAAACATGTTAGTTATTTTTTAAACAATTTTCAATATTAACACATCTGTGGATTTCGCTTCATTTTAATATAAATTTTGTTATATTTTATTTTGTTATCGCTGTACAATATGGTTCTATTCATTAACATTACTAAATGCATTCCTATTTATGTACTATGCATTTTTACATTGAGAATACATTTATTCATGCAAAAGCTGAAAAATGCTGCTTTCAGAGAATTTATACGGAGTTAGGATGAAAATAAGGTGCATTTCGAACTGCTCTGAGACCAGTGCAGACAGAAAGCACACTGGAGGCTAAGTCATTCACTAAATAGGGAGCAAGGGTGCATCCTATAGCTTTCTATACAGCTAAGTGCATTCACAAAGTTCGGTTTCAGGTTAGAAGTGGTGACTTGCTTGACCATGAAAGAAAGGAATGTTTTTGAAGACAATGATAAATTCAGAATTTTATAATGCTAAATTTTATTTTAACATGTTTGGCAGTGATCCGATGATGCTGGCCATTACTTTTAATCCGAATGATTAATTCAGCTTTATAGAAAATCAGCTGTAATGTCTATAACATCTCAAAAATTTGAATAACCAACACTCCTGGACACATAATAAACTATTTGATGAAAACAATCTGACTTTCTATAGCTTGGTATTGCTTAAAATTTCACAACTTAGTCCCACTGTTAACAAATGTGGACATACATTTTTAGGAAAACTATTTGATCTACAGTTATTATTATTATTATTATTATTATTATTTCATTTTTTGGCTTGTATATTATGTGCTACTAGTTACAAATTAAAAAGGGAAATGAAAAATGCACACAGCAGTCACGTGGGGTCTTAGGAGGGTGTAGTAACGTGATTCATGTTGACATTCCCTGCTGGTTTAGTGATGATTTGGTGCTGGTCTAAAGGGTGGACCAACAGCCATGCTGTTCACTAGCAAATATTGCTGGTAAATATTTTTGGTGATGCTGGTTTATAAAGGAAGCACAAACACACCAGCATCCAAAACATAATATACACTGCAGCAGTGCTGGTCTTTTCAATAGGGTTCTTGGCCCTGGCCGATATTTAAGTTTATCACTCATGCTCTATTCTATTTATCAAATGTTTGTTTGCTACAGGCTCAACTGGGTAATCTAAGGTTTACGGTAATCTCACCAGACTTGCATTCTCATTCACTGATCTGTAATCAATGTTCTCTACCTTTTCCCTCCCAATCTGAGACAGTACGGGCATGGTTGAATGTCTTATGGGGCTGAGAGGTTTAAAACAGAGTGAGATATACTTGGGCCATCAATCACAGTTTCACTCCAGCATAGTTTTACAGAGGATATATCCCTAAACAAGCACAAAAGCTTGTCTACCTAATTCCATGGCCCAGTGCTGATAGCATTGGAGTAATTGATTAGGGTATATTAGGTTGGCCTAACTTGTGTTCGTGCTTGTCTCACAGTCAGTTCCTCATCTCTTGTCGTGTCCTGGCATGGTCTATTTTCTGCTGCGCATCAATATTTCATTCCAGGCCATTTTTTTTTTCTTTTTTTTTTTTTTTTTCTAGAAAGGATTATCATCTCAGGAAAGGATGGGCCTGTTTTGAGTATCTTCCTTTTAACCTGTTTCCCACTGAGGATTATGGACCTTGGTGGTGCCCATTTCCTAAAATTCTTAAGGGAATATGACCTCCAACATTTGCATTTCACAATCTCAAGATCCTTTATTATGGTTTACATTTAATTATGTAAAAATTATATTAACTATGGATTATGTAAATTACATTTTTACAAATGTGAACTGTATTTGCCTGTGCAAAACTCGCCACTCTAGAGTTTTGAGAGTGGCTGCCAGAACATGGCTATCATGCAGTTGCTAAGGTTTTCAGGTGGTTTTTAGTGCGGTGCTGTGCAGTCTTTAGTGTTTGCTAATAGGGGTGTAATGGTTCTCGGTAAAAAAACGAACCGTACAGTTCGCCACCCACAGTTTGGTAAGCATTTGTACCATGGTTCACCTCAAGTTTGACGCATCTGGAGTACAAGGTTTTTTGAAGAAAATAAAGCGTCAAATAGACATGCACAGTTACAACCTCTGCTAATGCACCTGAATGGATCTGTAGATGGATACACATCACTGTTCTGCAAGCGTTGGGTGTAGTTGAAAATGACAAGTGCAAAGTTCCTTCTATAGTGATGTACAGCTTCCGAATATTGAATATAAGTGCAGTAGAGTTTGAAAGGCATTTTATGTCGCTGCATGTAGTGTAATAGTGCAGGTATTAAGTTAAAATGTTGATTTAGTAATTAGAAAAGTGTTTTGTTTTTTTTAGTTAAAGACCCTAACGATAGTTTTACTATAGTAATATTGTAGTAATCATGACTGCTGTCACTATGGGTTTCTTTGCAGAAATCATGGTTTTGATACAATTAACAATGGTTTACAACAGTAATACTGTAGTTTCCATATAGTAATCATGATTATACTATATATTGTAAACATGACCTTAACCATGTTGATTTTGTGGTTACTATGTTTTTACTACAAATGCCATAGTTAAACAATGGTTACTGTAAAACAGATTTTTATTAAGGGAAAACCTGTTGAAGTGTTTGTTACCAAATAGAATATTCTTACTTTGGATTTAGCAGTAATATATATATATATATATATATATATATATATATATATATATATATATATATATATATATATATATATAATTGTTTTTATTTTTTTCCTTTACATGGTAAAGGCCAAACCGTACCGAAAATGTGACCCTAAAACTGTGATACAAACTGAACCGTGATAAAACCTTTAGGCCCCCTATTTGCTAAGTTGTTGATAGGTTATTCTGGGTGGTTGCTATGTGGTGGCTTGCTGGCCCAAGTGAAAAGCACCCACTCCCAAATCTCTGGTCCCTTCTGGTCCCTAGATTTGGCTTGGACCCATTCTTCAATGTTAGTGCATTGGATTTTCTTTACCCGTTTCATAGTTTGCCAGGTGATAACCGTAAGTCTGATAGCTTAGAAAATTAATAGCATTTAACTTCGTAAGCAACAACATTTTAGGTATCAATCATGTCTATCACTTTTAGTGCCACACAGTGGACATTTAACTTCAGATCCACCATGATACATGTAAGGAATCAACATAATATAATTTAGCAAAAAATGTTGCCACAGTCACACAATTCTATGAGATCAGGCTGGAACTAAAGACATTTCCATTCTCTATGTATTCCACTCAGAGGATAAAGGAAGTGTACCTAAGGGCCACAGGAAGCGCTGAGCTATAACTGATGTAGTTGAGAATTGTGCTGTAGAGCAATGCTCCATGCGAGCTCAAGCTCCTGTAGTGCACTGTAATTCTGAATTAGCTAGTGCTAATTATATGCATCGTCTTTATTTCAAGTTAGATCAGCAGTATTGCATATGCACCAAGATAATCACATACATTCACACGTCACCTGATCGCAAAGTTCAGAAATGAGACAGCACAAATGCTGGTGGCCTTCTGAGGATTCCTCATTATGTAGAGTTGAGCTAAGGGTAGCAGAAGTAGCTGCTGTAATCCCATGCCTCACTGCTGGGCTCATTCCAGGATAACACTGCTAATGAGCTCACGTCTTCAACCTCGCACTCGTGCTGAGATTGCTGGCAGTGTGTGTGTGTGGGTGTGTATGTGTGTGTGTTTATTTGTTTGTGTGCATAATACATGTGTCTCACTCTCTCGCTCTCTCTCGCTGTTTCATCAAAGGATCACAGAGGAAAAGTAGGTGCCGAGCACCCTGAAGTGAACAGCCTCAGTGTCACAGATGCGTTTTCACAGTGCAGTTCAAACGCTAACCCAATTGTGCCTTCAGGATACAGATTCAAACGAAGCACTCTTTACTTTCAGTAAAACCTAAAGTCAATATTTTAGTAACACCTGAAACTATGTGTTTATCAAGGTGATTCAATGTAAAGCTAAAGTTCAAATGTGTAAATGGAATTGCAGAAATAATAATAATTTCAAACAAGTTTCCCTGGATATTCTCTCAGAATTTTATTGGTGTGCCAAACCGATAATCCCGCCCAAAAATTGACGCCATTGGTTGATCCAACGTTGCTTTGTCAGGCTGATCGAGATGCTCAAACAAACTGATATTTTGATAGATTTTGATTTTAATTATATAATTGATTTTTGTTTTGATAGCACCACAGAGCCAGTTTGATTTTCTGGGAAAATCAACTTACTTATAGTTGTCTCTGCATTTTATGCTGGGAGAAGTATAATTTTTTAACATCTAAAAAATGACACACTTCAGCTTTTACTTTGATCCCTTTATGGTATCAGGTATACTTGATAAGCCTTTGATGGTCAGTGACCAACAGTTTTCCATCAGCATTGCTTGATGTATCACTATCTGTCTGCTTGTCTCATGGGACATGCTCAGTAATTATTTATAAACACTGCTAGATATAGCCATGGCATTTCAATGTGTCAAGATGCAAGGCAGTTCCTTTATTGGGTTGTGGCTTGATGACTTTTACATTGTAAAATAGCAATGTTGTTATCAGTGGACAAATTAGTTATAGAGTGAATCTAAGAACATGTCTGGGTCATATTTCACCACAAAATTTAAATAAATAAAGAAATAATTTATTTCATATAATATGTTATATTATTTTAGAAGTAGATCTGCTGCTACTTTACCCATTCACAAAGTGCATGGGTAGAAACAACAGGAATGGCACAGAGGAATCCAGTAACACTTGCACTGAAAACCAGTGTTGGAGAAACATCTCACCCTTTAAAGGAGCGAATGACAGAACATAGAAGTGCAAAACAAAGGAATGATAAAAACAGTCCTGTTGCAAGGCACTTTAATTAATCTAATCACCATTAGCATCCTTTTTTTTTTCTTTTAAAATAGTGTAAATTATTTAGAATCACAAATTATTACAGTAACATAATTACAGTAATCACAATCCCAATAAGAATAATGAGAATAATAATAATAAAAATTAAAAAAAAAAACGTAATACTAAAATATCTGGACTCATTGCATTAATGAGGTATGTTCTTAATTGCCATAAAAATAATGTCACAATGCATCTTATTGGTCTGACAAATAGGCTTAATTTTCTTTATGCGATATATAATAGTGCTTCTGTCTTTGGACAAAACAAAACAACCGTTTGGAGTATGTGGATGGGGGTTTTCATGAGGGTGCAGTTCTGCGATGAAGTCTTCCTTTGACAGTGCCAAAATTTATGGTAGCTTGAATCATTATCAAAGTGCTTGAATTTTGTAGATAAGAGGCTGAAAAGCTGTGGAAACTGTAGCCCACTGACTTGCCAGTGGGATTTGGGAGGGTGCCATTTCTATCTATTGTAAGCACACTAGATCTTCAGGTGTGTCCCAGCATGTCCAGCCATGCATCTGTGAGCTGCCTGTTCCTGGCAGCATGCATTCAATGGTTTTCCACAATAGTGGTGCTAAATTTTTACAGAGTGCTGTCCATGGTGCTGAAAGATTGATTATATGGCCACCTGACATGCATGTTACCCAGTGAAATTTATTTTTGTTCGATGAATTTCATCATAACAGGAACTGCTGTACTGGACCATGCCATACCTAATAACATGGTGAAATGCCTAAAATGAGGACTGTACTTTAAAAAGACATAAAAAGCAGTGCAGGATGGGAAACTGTACTGGAGATAATTACTTTGAACTTAATGGATTTGCCACATTAGGGCTACAACAAATAATGCAGAAACTACACAAGACTGGGGTTTATTTTTAAAGGGATAGTTCACACAGAGGAAATTCTGTAATTATTTATTTTCCCTGATGCTGTTTCGAACCTATGTGGCTTTGTGTCTTCCATTGACTAGAAAATATGATGGTGGGCAGCTTTTATGGACTAATAGCCTCAGTGCTCACAATGTATGGAAAAAAAAAAGAAAATGCATAAGCATTCTTTCAGATTTCCCCCCCTTGTATTACACGAAAGCACAAGGATGAGTAAATGACAACAAATAACCCACATGTAAGGGTCTTGTCTCTTAAAGTGAAGCTTTGCATAACTGGAACTTGCATAACTGTAACAAAAATATAAACTGGGTCCACCGGTAAATCTCATAATTGTATACCGCTCTACTATGGCTATACATTGGACAGAGATCTATAGAAATTATTGGGAACACTCAGCACTTGCACATTATTGCTGCAACCAAAATGCACTTGACATTTTTTATGAAAAGTATTTCCTTAGAGAAAATGATTTGATGTTCTTGAAGATGTTGAACATTCATCATTGAACATGTTTGCACATTAGGTGGGCAGATGAAGAGTGGGGCGGTCTCGAGGTGCTGAGCGGCCCAGTTTACTTGTCTCTGTAATGAAGGGATGGAAACTGAGTTTTGTCCTTTTTCATGATTAAATGAGAAGCAGCTGTAGTTTGTTAACCCATGCGGTTTGCTGATGATGTGTTTTTGGCACTGTTGCCCGGAACTCTCCCCCTGACTGTGCAAACATACACAGCGCACACTACGAATGCAATGGAATACCGGACTTTTTCTCTTTAGGAGTTAAGACCCATAAAGATGTCTTTATATTCCTTCAGACTCAAGTTGCAGGTATTAAATGCAGGTATGCACCTCCCACACGTTTTCCTGACATGCACAACTACTGTTGTTTTGTACCTTCGTCTCCTGTTGCTTACCAGAGATAACATCTTCTAGCGCTTCTTCGTGACAACAGCTCAAATGTGAGTGTTGCCACCATGCGGACACACTAATTAGTGCAAATAATTGCAGGCACATGCGGCACGTTCAAATATATGCGGTTAGAAAAATTGGGCTGTGCACATTCAATGTTCGAGCACCCTGGCGATGACGAGATTTGCGCCACGCGTCGTCCACGTATGATCGAAATATACTTTGGGTTTAGTCTGTCAACCTTCACTTTCAATGTCTTTTTTTCCATAAAATGCAAGTGAATGGTGATTGAGACTGAATATCTGCCAAACATCTTTTTTCACAGGACAACGAAAGTCTTATAACAGCATTTTAAATTTTGGGTGAACTATTGCTTAAGGAAAATGTGACTTTGTTCCCAAATTGTCTGGACCCGTTGGTTGTTTTCAAAGTGGGCCTTCAGCCCAAACATTAAAGCAGCTTTTTACCCAAAATACTATCATTTAGTTGACGGTTTCTGTAAACTCAGATTTTTTATTTCTAATTAGCTACATCTGCAACAAAAAAAAAAAAAAAAAAAAAAAAAAAAAAAACAGTAAATTAACTTACCTCAAAATCAGATTGCATGCATTAGCCTGCTGGATTAGAACATTTTCAGCCTGATCTCATGAAAATGACATCACTGGTGGAATTTTTGCTAAATAATATGAGGTTCCTGTACCACTGTGTGGTGCCAAAAGTGAGTTACATTTTCTCCCAGACAGATAATGTTTAAAGGTTAATGCCCTATCGAGTTATAAGTCAACAAAAACTGCCTGCCTACCCCAAACCTTAAACGGTTCAGCAAATGCTGAAGCAACCACGTCACTCACGTGTCGACTCGCATGCTTGGCGGGACTCATAACCCAGTCACTTGAACCGCAAGTGAAACGCTCTCAGTTGAGCTACTATGTAATTTGAGTGAGCCTGAACATGCTTGAAAATATAGGTGGTTATTGTAACGTAGGCTTAGCAAAGACAGGCTGACGAAGAGACGACGATGATGATGTGAAAACCCAAGTGCAGTTTATTTACATAAGTGAAATCCAAAAACCGTAAATCCAAACATGAACTTGACTAGACCAATAACATGACATTACACAAACAATACCTGACAATGGCAAACAAGAGGGTTAAATACTTGGACAAGTATTTAAGAGAACAAGAGAACACATGACACATGAAAACCAATGAACACTTAGAACTCTAAACAAGATAATAAGACTGCTAACAACCTAATGAAACAATGAACCAATGAGGGCAAAACACAAGAACACGGGAAACACATGATAAGATCACATGACAAGGAAACAGGAACTAACATGGCATGGAACAAAAACACATACAACCCTGACAGTTATGTAATGCAAATGTTAAAATGCATCGCCATTCATTATAGTACAAGTGTTTAGATGTCATCAGATAGCATTGTGTGACGAACAGAGCAAAAAAGTGTTGAACTAAACTGATCGGCCATTTTAGGGCCATGTAAAAATCATCTTGCAAAAATGTAGGTATAGTAACGTGATTCTATGAGATCAGGTGTTGAAAATTTCATGCAAACAGGGATGAGCTTATGTTTAGGAAAGTGCTATGGTGATTTTTATAGGAATGTATTCCTCTCATTTTCTTATCTATGGACAATAAATCATGGATCACAGACAAAACAAGAGGTTATTTGTGTAGTGAATAATGCTAGTCCACTCTAAAAGTTAACCATACTAGGAATGCTGATTATGCACATAATCATATAAACAGAAGGTATGTTTAAAAAAGGTACGTTTAAAAAACATTTAATGCAACGTTGGGTGACAAAGCAGCACCAACAAAGCACAAAACAGCTTAGAAAACCATTAAATGATGAATGAAAGTGGAACAAATCATGTTCATGTTTGAAATGCAGGAACATTCTTTTCATATTCAGATTAGGGGCACTGCACAGCCCTCTTAATTACTCACAGCCGATTCTCTCTTCAAGCCCCATTACCAACAGGGGAATGAAAATCATTATGGCCCTAGAAGTGGAGTTTATCTTCTTACTGCAACCTTGAGTAAGTGAGATGCATAGACGGATATGATGTAGTTATGAAGTGAGTGCTGCTCAAAGGGCAAATTGTACATATAACAATTGTACCAACTCGGCACAATAATTTAATTAATTAATTAAATTTTTCAATAATGACCAATCAGAACATATTTGATGTTTAATGAATAGTTATGAGGAGCGTTTGACAAATGGTATTTCACAGTGGGCAGGCTTAATAGAAAACAAATGATCAACAGGATGTCTTGTCACTTGTCGTGAGCACAGCTGGGTTGGAAAAAAAAACCCCTTCTGATTATCATGGCAGAGATGCCTTCTATCACATGTTGCTTTATTGTGTCGCTTTATCACACATCACGTATGGTAACTATATATATATATATATGTAACAGTTCAAGGATGGGCAAGGAGGAGGCGGGAACCGGCTGAACAGTAAACATAAAGTTTAATGTCAAAACTCAAACTTAAAACAACATAAAACAAACAAAGACACACATGCAACGTGGCCACGTGCGTCTCTCTCTCTCTCGAACCGGCGCCTCTGGCTGCCCCTTATCTAGCTCTCCATCACAGCCCAGCCACGCCATCATCCTCATCACAATATATATATATATATATATATATATATATATATATATATATATATATATATATATATATGTTATTTATTTTTTTAAACATGTTTGGTGTGAACAGCCCCTAACTTGTCTTTTCGCACAATATTTTACATTAATTACAAACCCGACCCAAACCTGAATTATACTTGAAAAACTGACCCAAACCTAGCGGGTCCCATCGGGCTCGGGTCGGGTTGCACACCTCAAGGACACAGTGTAAACCTAATCCTCACAGAAACCCGTTGATATCAGTAGATTTAAAGCAAAACATTTTTACATATAATTTATGAGCCTTTCAGATAATGAGGACAACTTGAAATGTCCTTCAGAAGTCAAGTTTCACTTGTTTCTAACATGTTTCACTGTATTTATGTGGACATTTTCCAAAATTTGGCCCTCAAAAGAACTGACAATCCTGTACACACAAACACAAACACACACACACACACACACACACACACACACACAGTCATGTTGGTTTAGCTATTGTACCATGTTGGTACCCTAATGAGGACCCTCCATAGACATAATGATTTTTATACTGTACAAACTATAGATTCTATCCCCTAACCCTAACCCTACCCCTAAACCTAACCCTCACAGAAACCTTTTTGCATTTTTACATTTTCAAAAAAACATCATTTAATATGCCATTTCCCTTGTGAGGACCACTGGCTGGTCCTCACAACACAGGTGATCTTCGTGGGGAACGATAGTAAAACCTGCCACACACACACACACACACACACACACACACACACACACACACAAAATCCATCATTGCCAGTGTTAGTTGGACATGCATTTTACATAAGCCAAGACACCAACATTTTTGCAAGAATGTGGTGCATCATTCATTGCTTTTCCAAAAAGTAGAGCAACCTTGACATGTTCCCTACATTAGGAAAGATCCTGTGGTTGTCCTACTGACACTAGGGGCAATTTCTGTCTCTTTCATGTATGCAGAATGGAACAAAAATAATGAGACTCATTTGAGCTTCTACTAGCCACCACAGAGAGGGTTTCAAGCGCTGTCTTTTGTTGTTATGTGAATTCTCGGCATGGTTATTTTGACTTCAAGTTAAGCTTTTGCTTTGTTTATTTGATTATTTGACTTTATGTCATTACTTTTTAAAAAGTACAAATCCTGACCTTGAACGGATGCATAATTTAGTGCAAAGGACAAATCTTAAATGCCACAGCACTTCAGTGTTTACCCTCTTTAAAAGTCAACCTAAGAATGGCTTAAGGCCTGTTCACACCAAATCCGTGACGAGTTTACGAGAGAAACCTCTGACTGAAGGCCTATTCACAGCAAGTCCTCAAAAAGTGAATCTAAAAACAATTTCATTCCTGTATAGTAGGCAGCGCTGTTGTTATACCAGTCTCCTTTCTGCACCTTAAGTTGTTAGAGATTAAAGTGTTCACTGTTAAAGTGTTTATTTTCCTAATTTGGCATAACATTTGCAGTATTTTATTTCCATGGTGTTGATGCATTTTGAAGATTATATAATCTGTGTTTTTCTATGTGAGTGAGATGAGTAATGAGTGCTGTTGGCATTTATTTGCACATGTATTTTGCTAAAAGTATCTTTCAAATAGACTCCCGAACCTAACTTTTCTTTTTATAATGTCTGGATTAATGCCTGCATAATGTAACACAAGGTACTGTTATATAAATACATGTGAAATAATGTACATTAAGAATATCAGTAGAGTATAAAACATATAGGCTATTAAAAATAATATAAAACACTGCGCACAGTCTTTTCTTTATTTAAATTATACCAATACTGTGTAATATTGTCCTTGCAATAAAAATAGCAGTGTGGTTCTGCAATAAGTTTGTCTAAAATGTATCTAAACTTATTGGTCTAGTCAAAACCCCACTGCTATTTTTAATGCCATGAGAATATGATGGGCACAGTGATACACATGTAAAATAATGTACATTAAGACAAAAAAAAAAAAAAAAGTTTTGTTTTGAGTTATGTTTGCAGTACAAAGGGATCATGAACTACAATTATTTATTTTTAAGAAGCCTATATAATTTTGGAGGGTGTGTATCTGTAACGTTGGGTGTCTAGGAGTGGAAGAGGAAGAGAGGAGACGCAGGAGTGGAATCTTTAAATCCTTTAATTGCAATCGTAGGAATAGAACAAACGCTGGAGTGGAAACAAACAAAAGGCTCTACAATAGTAATCACTGGAGTGGACAAAGCCATGGATGGTGGAGCCGTGAGAGGCTCGAGGGGCAAAGCCGTGGAAGGTGGAGCCGTGAGAGGCTCAAGGGGCAAAGCCGTGGAAGGCGGAGTCATGGGAGATGGACCCAGGGAAGGCGGAGCCGTGGAAGGCTCGAAGGGCAGAGCCGTGGAAGGCGGAGCCATGGGAGGCTCGAGGGACAGAGCCGTGGAAGGCGGAGCCGTGGGAGGCTTGAGTGACAGTGCTGTGGAAGGCTCGGGGCTGAGAGCCGTGGAAGAGAGTACAGGCCGAGACTGGGGATTGACCTCTGTGGTCGAGAGCTCGGGTGGAGACTGGGGAACGACCTCCGTGGTTGTGAGCATGGGCAGAGACTGGGGAGGAGTCCTTTTCCTTCTCCTCTTCCAGCCAGCTAGGAGCATAGATACGGGGATGGTAGAGACTACAGGCACTGGCTCTGTGACGGTTGAGGCTATAGGCACTGGTTCTGGGACGGTCGAGGCTACAGGCACTGGCTCTGGCTCATTAACCATGGCAGGCTTGGGTACTGGCTCGTTAATCGTGGCAGGCTTGGGCACTGGCTCATTAACCGTGGCAGGCTTGGGCACTGGCTCATTAACCGTGGCAGGTTTGGACACTGGTTGTGGCCCGGGTTTACCACCATAATTCACCGAATATGAATATGAGGGGTCGTGGAAGGAGGAGTCGTGGAAGGTGTGGAGGGAGGAGTCATGGAAGGCGCGGAGACAGAGGCCGTGGAAGGCATGGTGACAGGTCATGGAAGGTGTTACCTTGGAAACGAATGATATTGAGGGGTAATGGATGAAGAGATGAAGAGTGTGGCTTGGACATATTCCAAAAAGGAAAGGTTCTCTACTTGCGGAAGGGCTGTTGGACGATGAAAGTTCAAGCCCATTCCATAGATGGAACAGAGGTAGGGGTCCGAGTTAGTGGAGGAATTGGCGAGATGACAGAACTTGGCGGTATAGTCCAGGAGAGGAAGGTCTTGTTTGAATAAATCCATGAATAATCTGGTGAAATCCATGATTTTTGTGGGTCTGGACGAGTGGGAGAGGATTAGAGGGATCGCTGGAGAAGAAGAGGATGTTGGGAGGAACCGGTAAGTAAATCTATATTTCTTTGTTGTGCTCAGTCCTTCTGTAACGTTGGGTGTCTAGGAGTGGAAGAGGAAGAGAGGAGAGGAGATACAGGAGTAGAATCTTTAAATCCTTTAATTGCAATCGTTGGAGTAGAACAAACGCTGGAGTGGAAACAAATCCTGGAATGGAAACAAACAAAAGGCTTTACAATAGTAATCGCTGGAGTGGAACCAATACTAAATCTAAACATCAAAAACTAAGCACAACGTAACATTTCTTAAACTCAACATAACACTTCAAAATAAGAGTCCTTGAAGAAAATGATGGAGATAGACTGTGACAGTATCAGCTGCACGTCCAATGCCGGTGTTGTGCCGAAATTTCACTCCCCGCCAGATTCTTACTCCCTGCTATCTGAATGGTCCTTATCCTAAAGCTCACCCCTACACTCACCCCTAACCCTAACCATAGTAGGGAGTCATTGGTCCCTATGTCTAAAGGCCACTCGGACACCCAGCCTTAAACATAAGGATATAGGGAGTGAAAAATCGGCATGATGCTGGTGTTTGCCAGTTGATTAGCGCCACCAACGCGCTGGATTGAGCAGCTGCAACGACTCTGGAAAAATGACAAAAAGCTCTTATCTCATAGACCTTTTTCACAGACTGTGATGATGCGTTTCCGCCTTATTTAGCAGCGTAAATCCAAAAAAACTTTTTTATATGATCATTTTTATTTATTTTTATATATTGAGTGTAAGTTTATAACATTATGCTTTGTGTTATATTACCCTGGAATTAGTTTTAAACAATGAATTACCACAGCAGCGAGGGGGTTTCGATTACAGCTGCTGAGAGAGTGACAGTAAATTTGGCATCTTCTCCCTTCTGACAGTCTTTTTCCACTGCTATGGCATCATTTTTATATCACCAGAACTTGAATTTGAAAAAGCCTCCGAATTCATGATCTTGAAAAAAGACTGGGTGTAATTTGATGTTATCAAAATTTTTTGCTGTTAATTTAAAATGTTTACAAATATTTTGTGTGAATTCACCTAAAAAAAAGTCAGGTTGTGAAATTCACGTTTTTATTATTCAAGTGGTGGATTTCAGGTCATGAATTCAGGTCTCAATATTTAGGTTGTTGAATACGGGTTAAGAAATTTAGGTGGCAAAATTTGAGGTTGACATACGGGAATGCAAGGAAGAGCAAACGAACGTCAATGTAATCCATCTTTCTCTTGGACAATCGCAAAGCGATGGAAACAGCTCAAAAGTAATTTTATACAACTGTGTCAACAACATTGCGAATACTCAAAAAGTTATACTTAAGGGATACTTAATATAATGTTTCATTAATGTGTTTTGAAGAAAAGATCAACCTAATCAGTAAATTGGATCCTTCACCTTTCAGCAAGTTTCATCAAGAACCTAATTTCATAATCATATGGGCAAAGGACATTTACCAGTAGAAACAAATAATCAAACTACCTAATTTTAACTGCAAGTCTGCAAAAAAAAAAAAAAAAAAAAAAAAAAAAAGAATTGTTGCCTAAAAGTATTAAATAATAAATCTAAAAATAAAAAAAGATATATTTATATTTGTCTGTTAAACGTTTGTGAGATCACAAATGGTTGAACATTTATATATACACTACCAGTCAAAAGTTTTGAAACACTTACTCAATCTTTATTATATATAATTTTTTTTTTTTTTTTTTTCACATTTTAGAATAATAGAAAAGTCATTAAAACTATGGAATAACATAAATGGAACTATGGGAATTATGTTGTGACTAAACAAAATCCAAAATAAATAGAAACGGTTATATTTTAGCATCTTCAAAGTAGTCACCCTTTGCCTAGAATTTGCAGACATGTACTCTTGACATTTTCTCAACCAACTTCTTGAGGTATCACCCTGGGATGCTTTTTAAACAGTATGATGGAGTTCCCATCTATGTTGGGCAATTATTGGCTGCTTTTCTTATTATTTGGTCCAAGTCATCAATTTCAAAAACATTTATTTTTTATTTATTTTATTTTTTTTTATAAAATTTTAGTTTTATAATGAAATAAATTAATATGGAGGCACAATTATATTTTTGACTACACAAATAATTTCAAACATTGAAGCATACCCCTTCAGATCAAAAGCTTTTTAAGATCATGAGAAACATTTCAGTCAAGTGTTTCAAAACTTTTGACTGGTAGTGTGTGTGTGTGTGTGTGTATATATATATATATATATATATATATATATATATATATATATATATATATATATATAAAGCATTATCACACAAGCAAGAGTGCGATATGGCCTTACATCATTACTGCTGTGATTCGGCTGTAGGCCGAGTGTCATAAGTAATCACAGCAGTGCTGATTTAGGGCCATATAGCATGATTGTGAATGTTATATTGCTTATATACAACAGTTCAATTAACAACTTAGGAACAACTGAGTACGGACACAAAAAATGCATTTGTGCATGGAACTAATTTCTTACGGCACCGATCACAATCTGCCATTGCTGGTTCAAACCAAATGATGCGTCCAAGACTCTCAAAAAACGTCATTTCAGAACTACTAGTATCACAGTTTGGGCTGTTTCTAACATGTTATTGGAGAAACAAGTATGTGTGTGTGTGGGTGTGTATGACAGAGAGAGAGAGAGAGGGAGAGAGAGACAGAGAGAGAGAGAGAGACATGGAGCATGTGCAATTACCTGTTGATGATGCTGTAGTCTGTTAGTCAGCTTTCTGAAGATAATGTCATTTTGGTGAAATGCATCCTATTTTCTCAGTGAAAAAATAGGCGTCTGAGCAGGGGTATTCCTCCCTATTTCGTGGTATCTGGTGCGCAAAAATCTTTCACTATAGAAACCACAATTTCCTCCGCCATTTTGAACAGTATTTTCTCTCCAGTGTGGAAACTCCGGTAAGAGGTAAGCGCCTTGAGTTTGTGAAATTAATCAGTCTGTTGTGTCTCTCAGCTGTGATGAGCCATAATGCTGAAATTGTTTGTTTAAAGCCGTTTAAAGTTATTTCCTGGCTTTAGTAGTGTAGTAGTAATACGAGCGATCACGGAGTGCTGTTGAATATAAACACTGATTGACGCTGACTCACTTCACGTCACCAACTGGCTCATATTACACACGAAAATGGTCATTTTCCTCCACCTGCTGGCTAAAATATGTAATGTCACAAAATTAAATGTAAAGAGACAGATGGCTCTTGACATCTGTTGACACATCTGCACTGCTCTTACACTATAGTTTAGAACGGCATGAACACAAGCGGAGTGGTACATACAGTGAAGCGTCTGAGTGCTAATGGTGTGTGACCATCAGTACTCATGAAACGTCTCTCGTCCAGTCAGATTCGAGGACCGGAACTAACTGTTGTATGTGCATACAACAGTTAGTTCCGGTCCTCGATTATATATATATATATATATATATATATATATATATATATATATATATATATATATATATATAATTAATTAATTTCTCTGCCTTCAGAGAACAGTGTGTTTAAACATTACTACAATGACACAACGTCTCGTTCCCTCCATCAGGGAACGGAGGTCACGACAGTAACCGAGATGATTCTATTCCCTAACCTTAACCCTACCCCTAAACCTAACCCTCACAGAAAAAATTCTGCATTTTTACATTTAAAAAAAAAAAAAAGTGCTTTTTTTTTGGCATTTAGTGTGATTTATAAGCTGTTTTGCTCATGGGGACTGACAAAATGTCCCCACAACGTCAAACATTGAGGGTTTTACTATCCTTATGGGGACATTTGGTCCCCACAAAGTGATAAATACCCACATACAGAGGCCTATAAAGTATTCTTTATCTTTTCCTATAGCTATTATTAATCAGGTATTATTATATTAATTTCCTATACACTTAATTTGTGCATATACCAAAAAAATGCATGAGCATATTGACCTTTTACATATGACATCACTGTATGACCACGCTGCCTTTGTGACCAAAATTCCATTTACTTTCAGACAGTGTGCTGCGTGGGATGCGACAAAAGCCAGCAAAATATTTGTTTCTATTTATAAATCTTGAAAAAGTGATACTGCTGTTTACTTACCAGAGCCAATATTTTATTTTCTTTCATTAACTTTTTATCTTTCAGGTGACATGACTTCATTTCACCCAAGTCAAGCAGTGATGAAGGGGGAAAACAGAGATATAACACTTATAACATGTTTCTGCATAATTTAGACATTTCAGTTATCTGTGCACGTATTAAATGTATACAGTATAAATGTAACGGGCCCATTACAGCTTGGGCCCGTAGACCAGTAGGCTTTGGAATGAAGACCAGGAGTCGAGGTGTCAATCAAATTAGTTGAATTTTACTGAAGAGTGTTGTTTGCAAAATCAAATGGCAGAAGTCAACAGTACAAAAGCCTCTGAGTCCAAAAACAGGAGAATCACGAACTGATCTCAGGTCCAAACACATCAATACTTATAGTCAGATACAGCATCACGTTGACGTTAATGGATTGTTTCTAGAATTCTGATTGGTTACAAGCATAGATAACTATAGAAAATTTCTGAATATGGTCATCGTGTACATCGTTTATCTCATTGATTGTTGGCATGACGTTTTAGTTCCGTATATAGTATCCAATGGTCCGAGTCAGGTCCTAGGCCACGGACAGTCTTCCCTTAATAGGCAATAGTAGGTCTCTGAGGTCCAGTTGTCCACCTCTCAAATCAAATCAAATCAAAATCAAATCACTTTATTGTCACACAGCCATATACACAAGTGCAATGGTGTGTGAAATTCTTGGGTGCAGTTCCGATCAACATAGCAGTCGTGACAGTGATGAGACATATACCAATTTACAATAACATCAAATTAACACAACACAATTTAAACATCTGTTATACACATAATTACACTCAACAATATACAAATAATAACATACACTGTACAGTATACAATACGCTGTTTTTTTTTGTTTTTTTTACTATATAGATACACATTATTCAATAAAAATTAAAAATTAAAATAGATAAAAAAAGTATATATATATATAGAATGTACAGTATTGTACTGTATTGACATTCAGGCTGTCGGTTGATAGACAGTTGTTAAGAGAGAACATAATATAATAATAATAATATAATTTATGACAGTCCGGTGTGAGATATAAGAGTAAGGGTAATAAAGTGCAGTGCTGATGTATTTTGATCGTGGGAGATCAAGAGTTCAGAAGTCTGATTGCTTGGGGGAAAAAGCTATCATGGAGTCGGCTGGTGCGGGTCCTGATGCTGCGATACCGCCTACCTGATGGTAGCAGTGAGAACAGCCCATGGCTCGGGTGGCTGGAGTCTCTGATGATCCTCCGAGCTTTTTTCACACACCGCCTTGTATATATTTCCTGGAGGGAGGGAAGCTCACCTCCAATGATGTGTCTGGCAGTTCGCACCACCCTTTGCAATGCTTTGCGGTTGTGGGCGGTGCTATTGCCGTACCAGGCGGAGATGCAGCCAATCAGGATGCTCTCCACAGTGTAGGTGTAGAACCGTGTGAGGATGTGGCGGTTCATTCCAAACTTCCTCAGCCGTCTCAGGAAGAAGAGGCGCTGATGAGCCTTCTTCACAATGACTTCAGTGTGGAGGACCATGTGAGTTCCTCAGTGATGTGGACACCCAGGAACTTGAAGCTGCTGACTCTCTCCACTGGTGCTCCATTGATGGTGATGGGACTGTGTTCTCTGTCTTTTCTTCTGAAGTCCACCACAAGCTCCTTTGTCTTACTGACGTTGAGGGAGAGGTTGTGCTCCTGACACCAGTGTGTCAGGGTGTGCACCTCCTCTCTGTAGGCTGTTTCATCATTGTCAGTGATCAGACCTACCACCGTCGTGTCATCAGCAAACTTAATGATGACATTGGAGCTATGTGTTGCCACACAGTCATGTGTGTACAAGGAATACAGTAGTGGGCTGAGAACACAGCCCTGCAGGGCTCCAGTGTTGAGGGTTAGTGATGAGGAGATGTTGCTGCCTATTCTAACCACCTGGCGTCTGCTTGACAGGAAGTCCAGGATCCAGCTGCACAGCGAGCTGTTTAAGCCCAGAGCCCGGAGTTTCTCATCTAGCTTGGAGGGCACTATGGTGTTGAATGCTGAGCTGTAGTCTACAAACAGCATTCTCACATAAGTGTTCTTTTTTTCCAGGTGGGAGAGAGCAGTGTGTATTGTAGATGCAATGGCATCATCAGTGGAGCGGTTGTTGCGGTAAGCAAACTGCAGTGGGTCTAGATTGAGTGGCAATACAGAGCAGATGTAATCTCTGATTAGTCTCTCAAAACATTTGCTGATGATGGGGGTCAGAGCAACAGGACGGCAGTCATTTAAACAAGTTATTTTTGATTGTTTTGGTACAGGCACAATGGTGGATGTTTTAAAGCATGTGGGGACTACAGACAAAGAGAGGGAAAGGTTGAAAATGTCCGTAAAAACACCAGCCAGCTGGTTCGCATGCGCTCTGATGACGCGGCCCGGAATGCCATCTGGGCCCGCGGCTTTGCGGATATTCACCCGTCGGAAGGATCGGGTTACATCCGCTACAGAGACGGAGAGTGAACTAACCTCTGTAGCTTCAGCCGCGAGAGCTCTCTCCGCGAGGGCGGTGTTATTTCCCTCGAAATGAGCATAAAAAGTATTTAGCTCATCCGGTAGAGAGGCAGCGGTGTTCATGGCGGAGTTTTTATTCCCTTTAAAGTCCGTGATGATGTTAATTCCCTGCCACATGCTTCTAGAGTTGGTGGTGTTAAACTGTCCTTCAATCTTGCTCCTGTACTGGCGTTTTGCGGTTCTGAGGGCATAACTGGCTTGTTTATGCTCCTCCGCGTTCCCAGAATTAAAAGCGGAGGTCCGCACATTAAGTGCCGCGCGAACATCGCTATTGATCCATGGTTTCTGATTCGGATAGATCCGTATTGTCCTGGTCGGAATCACTTCCTGTACGCACGATGTGATGAAACACATTACGCTATCAGCGTAAAGCTCGATGTCGTCATCAGAGGCGGACCGGAACATCTCCCAGTCTGTGTGATCAAAACAGTCCTGTAGCGTAGAGTCTGATTGGTCCGACCAGCACTGGATCGTTCTGAGGGTGGGTGCTTCCTGTTTCAATTTCTGCCTGTAAGCGGGCAGAAGCAGAATGGAAGAGTGGTCCGATTTGCCAAATGGTGGGCGGGGGAGGGATTTGTAGCCATCCCGGAACGGAGAGTAGCAATGGTCCAAAACCCGGTCCCCTCATGTGTTGAAACTAATGTGCTGGTGATATTTTGGTGCGACTGATTTTAAACTGGCTTTATTAAAGTCCCCGGTCACAATGAACGTGGCCTCAGGGTGCGCGGTTTCCTGCTCACTTATTCTCCCATACAGTTCCTTGAGTGCCCGGTCTGTGTCGGCTTGTGGGGGGATGTACACAGCAGTGAGAATGACCGCTGTGAATTCCCTCGGTAGCCAGAATGGTCGACACAGAAGCATGAGAAATTCCAGATCAGGAGAGCAGAAAGACTTGATAGAATGTACGTTCCTCTGATCACACCAGGATTTGTTGATCATAAAACATACACCACCTCCTCTAGTTTTACCTGAGAGGTCTTTCGCTCTGTCCGCTCGATGCACGGAGAACCCCGTGGGTTCAATGGCTGAGTCTGGAATCTCCGCAGACATCCAAGTTTCTGTTAGGCAGATAATGCAGCAGTCCCTCGTCTCTCGTTGGAAAGAGATCCGTGCTTTCAGCTCGCAGAGCTTGTTATCCAGAGACTGAACATTTGCCAGTAGAATAGTGGGTAGCGGGGGTCGATTTGCGCGGCGTCTCACTCTGATGAGAACGCCGGCTCTGTTTCCCCTTTTCCTCCTGCGTTTCCGCAGCCGTGCTGCCCAGACAAAGGGCTCTGCTTGCGTGTTTGTAAACAGCGGGTCAGCATTGAGGAATGTGAAGTCTGGTTTTCGGTGTGAGATCGCTGAACCAATGTCCAAAAGTGTTTGTTTGTCGTAGACAATAAGGCAGACAACATCCAAGACAAAAAACATAAGAATTGTGAACAAAACAAACAAAACATTGCTATGTTGTGTCGGAGCTCGCAACGCAGCAGCCATACTCGGCGCCATCTTGAGTCTCATCTGCTATTCTCACTTTACTGAATTCCTGAAACAGAAATACATTTGGAAAAACACACACACTTTCTCCTATTCAAGGTCTTATATTACAAAGCTTCTGTTGGAGACTGGTCTTATCTTATTGGAACTTAAAACATAGAGATATCTGTACTTTCTCTCAGGAGAGCTTAAGTTGTATTCTTGTTAACTTTGCAGAAACATTCATAATCAAATGTATGTTGTTGGGTCATGAAGACACTAGAGAAGCGGCCTACGTGACCTAGGCCTCTTAGTCAGGAGACACACTGTCTCCTAAAGCATGGAGACAGATATGGAATTGTCTCAAACTGCTTGTATGAGCATGACACCACAAAGAACATATATCAAGACACTTAGAATAATAAATCATTAGCTCAAAAGGATATATGTGATAAAAATACTGATTAATTCCACTAAAATAATTCACTTAATCACATTAGGTTAAATGCTGATCAGTTTAAATTTAACTCACTCAAAGTATATATATATATATATATATATATATATATATATATATATATATATATATATATATATATATATATATATATATATATATATATATATACTATATTGAAGAAAGGATTTGGTGATCCAGGCATCCACCCCTTCACGTGTATATAAGTTTATAACACCCAGACTATGGTATGTCATGACTGTTTAATTATATTATGTGATAATAATAATAATAATAAACACTATAATGACAATTTACAGTATATATATATATATATATATTTATATACTGATGTTGGTCAATAAACAACACATAAGATTATGAAGCACAGACTTTATTCACACCATCAGACTACAATGTAAACATTAGTCATAAACACTGCCTCAGTTGTTTTCGCTTTTTGTGTGTTCTTCGTAAGTAAAAAGCAGCTCTTACATTCATACAGACGTAATTATCACAGATGTTTTGTAATTAATCAGACTACAAAACAATACAAAAACATTTGAAACTTCTGAATGAGAGATGTTTACGGTGATGTACCACTGAGATTGGCCAGTGTTATGGATCAACTGGGGATTGTGTAATCTGGGCATGTACGTGTGCATGTGAATAATTTTAATTGCCTTTTCAGCAGATTCGTTCAATGTGAATTGCCAAGGAGCAAAGAAAAGATGTTTTTCACATTATTAAAAATGTAGGCTATACATATTTATAATAATTATAATTTATAATTTATATAATTACAATTATAATTATAATTATAATAATATTTACTGCTATATATGTATAATATACTGTATATATTCATTAATTCATTTAAAATGACTTTTTTGAGATGTTTCCTTCACTTTGCAATTGTCCAAGAGAGAGATGGCTTACATCTACGTTCGTTGGCTCTTTCTTGCATTCCCGGATGACATCCTCGGATTTTGCCACCTGAATTTCTCAACCTGTATTCAACAACCTAAATATTGAAACCTGAATTTCACAACCCGAAATCCACCACTTCAATAATACAAATTTGAATTTCACAACCTGATTTATTTTTTAGGTGAATTCACACAAAATATTTTCAAACAAGAGTGTGAAAAAGGTCTATTGGTCAGTCAGTTTTCATCACAGTCCAAAGAATAATAAAATGGAACACTCTCCATAAAAAATAAATAAAAAAACAACAACTTTGGATTGTCGGCAGATGATTTGTCGGACCCGGTGTGAATATTGCCATCGGAATCCATTGCTGCTGTACAAAAGTTCGTTCAGAATGAACATTTGTACCAAAAAAACGCGTTTGGTGTGAACAGGCCTTTACAGTTGTCTCTGCAGTCTGCACATATAGCTGGGATAGGAGAAAGTATTTTAACAAAAAAATAAGTAACTTTTAAGATATTGTTTCAGTAAAAAAAAAAAAAAACAGCCAATCAATCAGTACCTTTAATTTATTTTCCTTGCTTTTTAGTCGCCATGCTTTTTAATCTCTAGAGTTTATTTTACAAGTGCTGAGCACATGCTGTTATATCTTGGGGAAAACACACATCATTTTGGGAAAAGATTGTACCTTGATGTTCTTGTGCCTGAGTCAACAGGGAGAATTCTCACCTCCCCTTTGGTAATGATTGATTTAGGTGACATCAGACAAAGAGCAAGGGCTTACTGACACTCTAGCACAAGTTTGTGAGAGGCTAATCATGAGTGGCTTTTTTCTTGATATTCATAATGAACCTAAACAGTGGGTAGTTTCGTGGTATGCTAACTTTTGACCGATGTTATTTATAGACTTTATTAATATTAAAGACAATAGATTATTTAAAGGAGGATCCAAAAGTATTTCTGTTTATTGTACATGCTTTAAATTACAGATTATTTTCAGTGTAGCTAATGGGTTGTAAAGAAACAACACAGGATATAAAAATGCTTTTGGTGTTTTATTCTGACAGCTGTTTATATATATATATATATATATATATATATATATATATATATATATATATATATATATATATATATACATAAACATCGGTTGATGGGGCCATATATAAAAAAAGAATAAAAAAAATACAAAAAATGAAATACAATACAATAAAATACAAAAAAGGAATGCTAAAATGAAATATGGTAATGAAATACGGTAGAGGCTAATGTCAGATGAAAATACAAACAGGGCATTAGCTTAACCATATACTTCAACACATACTTAATACATGCTTATATCATTCACAGCATTTTATGCATTTAAATTCACTTCCAGCACCTGTATGATCAGCACTGGTGCCCACCAGGGATATGTGCTCTCCCCACTACTCTTCTCCCTGTACACAAATGACTGCACTGCCAAGGACACCTCTGTCAAGCTCCTGAAGTTTGTAGATGACACTACTGTCATCTGCCTCATCCAGGATGATGATGAGTCTGCATACAGAAGGGACGTTGAACAGCTGGCTGTCTGGTACAGTCAAAACAACCTGGAGCTGAACACGCTCAAAACAGTGGAGATAGTGGACCTTAGGAGGAACACCCGAACATTGACCCTGCTCACCATTCTGAACAGCACTGTGGCAGCAGTTCAGATTCCTGGGCTCTACTATCTCACAGGGCCTGAAGTGGAAGACCCACATTTACTCCATTGTGAAAAAGGCCCAGCAGAGGTTGTACTTCCTTCACCAATTGAGGAAGTTCAACCTGTCACAGGCGCTGCTGATACAGTTCTACTCAGTAGTCACTGAGTCTGTCCTCTGCACTTCAGTAACTGTCTGGTTTGGTTCAGCTATGAAATCGGACATCAGAAGACTACAAAGGACAGTTCGGACTGCTGAGAGGATTATTGGTTGCCCCCTGCCTCCCTTCAAGAACTGTACACTTCCAGAGTGAGGAAAAGGGCTGGAAAAATCACTCTGGACCCCACTCACCCAGCCCACTACCTTTTTGAACTGTTGCCTTCTGGCCGGCGCTACAGAGCAATGAGCACCAGAACCGTCAGGCACAAGAACAGTTTTTTCCCTCAGGCTATCCATCTCATGAACAGTTAAATCTCTGCCCCATTGAGCAATAATTACTGTATGTGCAATACACAGCTTAGTTTACTTATATTTATCCAACATATCCTACCTCTTCTGCCATTAATTTCCTGTGGCAGATCTCACTGTCTTCCCTATGAAGTAGGAAGCGGGAGCCGGCTGGACAGATCACGTAGACTTTGTTTACATACTGTTCACGCAGACACAACATACACAGTGTGCTCTGGCACACACACACACACACACGCCAACAGACACGCACACAGCTCCATGCGAAGCTCACTCTGTTGACTTTTCAGCCCAATGCAGACTGCACACAATAAGTGAGCAGTGTGCAACTCACTCTCTCTCACTGGCATCCCCGGCTCCTCTTTACATCTCTCCCGCTGATTGGGTAACTCAGCGCCAGGCATCCACCCTGATGACCCGGCCACGCCCTCCTCCTCGTCACATACCTCCACCGCCCGATTCAGGCCAGGGAGCCATCCGGACTGACTCAATAAAATAAAATTCTCATTACACATGTTTACTTAATTGGAAAACACTCTTGGATAAAGCATTAAATAAGGTATGATTCATTCTAAATGTACATACCAATTCCTTACATGTATGCAAATGTGGTCAAACTCCACACATGCGATCCATATGCATCCTTCAAAAATGATCCATAACAAACACTCAGTTTTAACATACGACTCTTCTGAACACATATTTAAAGTCGGCATGAAATGAAAATTCACCCTATCTATTTTCTAAATGCATGTTATTGATCTTATTGTGAACGATTCATCCATACATATGTTTTATTTATTGTACATTGTAATCTTTAATAAAATTTCATAACTTGATCTTCTGGTGAAATGACAAATTTCACTCTGGTGATATATGCAGGACTTCTCCATTAATTTAGTCCACTTAAACCCTGCCCCTTTCTTATAAATACCACAACCTTGCGTAGAGTTGAACGAAACATCAATGGCATGTTGGTGAAGAGGGCAAGGTGCATTTTTGTATGTTTTCCTTCAAAACTATCATTCCTTAACCCAAAATTCCTTGGTTACTGGTCAGCTGGCTTGAATTTACATTTAGAATGAGGAGGAATAACAGTGCATTCGTGGCTGTTTTTGAGACATTTAATGCCTGCATTGCTGAGGTGATTGCTTATGAATCCAAGCTTCAGATGCCTCTGGAGTTTATTTATTTTTTTAATGCAGTTATCTTGGGATGCACAGCATTTTTTTTCCCCTTTATATTAAGTGTATTGTGATTCAAAACGTTAAAATGTGGTTATCTTTTACACACTCATTTTTCAACGGCTACAGCCTCTTCATAAGCAAAGACTGCAATGTGCTTGTGCGTTTATGTTGTCATTTTGATCATAAATGTGTTGAGATCGCTGCTCAATTTCAGAGAGCGGCTCTGACTCTAGCAACATGGTTGTAGGGGTGTGTGTGTCTGCTGGAAACTCACATTCAAATCTGCCTCCATTCCACTATGCAACGCCTATATTTTCACAATCCAATCAAAAGCCAATGGATAAACTCAAATCCCCGCCCTACATTTTGTTCTTGTTCAGTAAGCTGTTTCACTTGGAAAAACGTCACAGTATGGAAGAAAAGTCAGTTGCAACTTCCGTTTAATTCCTACTTTAAAGTAATTTATCAGCATTTTGTATAAAATTTGATATTTACCAAAATAATTCTCAACCGATGAACAAAAATGGGAGCACTCTTGCACATCGTTTGTTTTCATGTCTCTATCCAGCACACATGTGTGTAACACGAGAGAGTGCCGGAGAGAGAGAGAGAGAGAGAGAGAGAGAGAGAGAGAGAGAGAGAGAGAGAGAGAGAGAGAGAGAGAGACTGTCCTTATTTATTTAATTTTTTTGTCCTGTACTAGAGTCTCAAGCACCCGCTTTCTTAGTTTTGCAGTGTGCTTGAACCTGGTCCTTTTTTCCTCCTCGGCTGTAGCCATCTTGCTCTCCTGAGCATTGCCTGGATGATGGCAGCCATACTCAAGGTGCCTTCTTTCCTCTTGCAGAAAATTCCTCTGCTGCTGGGCCTTGTCGGTGGTTCCTGCAGACTGGATGTTTTGGCAGAGTCTGCAGTCCACCTCCCCAAACTTCACATCTGTTCATACAAACATCTCTACTGCCATCTTCTGCCTCAACTGTAGTTGATACTTCACAGTCTGAACAAGGTTGACATGTTCATGTTGGTTCTTCTGGTGTCAATTATACTGTTCATTAAGCTAAATGATGACTCCACTACAGGGCCGTGGAAGATTGAGAGTGCAGCTTTCACCACTTCGTTGAGGGCTGGGTACCTCCCTGTTTACATCACATGGGTCCACCACTCCACCACATCTTCTCCCTCCTTGTAAGTGGCCAGACAGGGATTCACATTGTACTTGATGATTTCCATGTGCACATAGCTCTCTGCTGGTATAAGGTGTTTCATCATAGCAGCCAGTTTCTTGAGGCAATTACCAGTCAGTGAGTGACCCCTTACAGTGGGAAGACAGACTCTGAAGCATTGGACTTCGAATCAGTAGCTTCTTCTGTAGGTACTTGGCAGTGGTGGTAAATGCACTGGTTACTTTCTCAAGGAAAACCTTTAGCAGCTGCAATACAATGAGCTACATTAGTTTTTGGACAGTGACACAGTGTTGTTTTGGCTTCATACTAATTACTTTGGATGTAAAATAGCACAATGACAATGAGTTTAAAGTGCAGACTGTCAACGTTGGTTTGAGAGTATTTTCAGTCATATCAGATTACAGTTAAAGTTGCATTAGTTAAATTACAGTTAAAGAATACAAGTATGGTGTTACTACATCAGTGTATTGCTATCCAAATATTTATGGATATTTATGGTGGTGGCGTAGTGGACTAAAGCACATAACTGATAATCAGAAGGTTGCTGGTTTGATCCCCACAGCCACCACCATTGTGTCCTTGAGCAAGGCACTTAACTCCAGGTTGCTCTGGGGGGATTGTCCCTGTAATAAGTGCACTGTAAGTCGCTTTGGATAAAAGTGTCTGCCAAATGCATAAATGTAAATGTACATGAACAAACAATTAATACAAAGAAAAATTGTCAAATTGCATTTTGCAGGGTATTAACTGCGTGTTTTGGATTCTTGGTTCTGAATTCATCTGCTTCTCATCCAACATAGATTTCTCTTGCAGGCAGCATCTTGTCTGTGAAGTCAAGCTCTACCAGTGCTTCGGGATGCACATTGCTCAGATGTTCAGCTTTGATGAAACAAAGCTTCGAGTTGAGTTGTGAGAACACTTCGAGTTGCTTGTCGTGTCGTGGACTAATGTCTGGCTACCCTGTGAGAAAAATAATTTGTCTTAATAGTCTTAACTGATGACCACTATGCCTCTGATTTACAGCACATAACATGCATTGGCTAAGCAACATTCACAATTATTTTGGTACTGAAGACCTTGCCTGGAAAACCATCACATATTCCTTCAGTATGGCTGCACACCAATGTATATAAACTGAGTTGAAGGTCTGTAGTGATGTTCTCATGCCACACCTTTCTGATCACTCTCTTCTTCCGGTCCCTGCCTTGCTGTGTCATGCCTGGGAAGAAACAAGACAATGCAAGAACGCATTAGCAATATTTCAGACAAAACAAATTCAACAAAGGGGAAAATTATGATAGTCTTTTACCTAGTTAATCATGGAAGGACTGAATCCTGGTCTGTGCTTTCTCATTGACTCTGTGGACAGACTACAGCTCCTTCAGCAGATCTTTGGCAAAGCTCCTTGTCACCCTTATCCATGAAGCCAAAATACAGAACCTTGTATGCAGGAAGCAGCCTGTGTGTACTGATAGCCATATCATATACTAAGAGCCTGCAGTGAAACAGAAATCTCTATGGGTTGGAGGCAGGGATATCCATGAAGTACATATTTCTTTGAGGTACATAACCTGACAATAAAATGACAACAGGAAAATTAAACATTTGCAAAAAAGAGCAGGAAATGACAAGATATCTTACAATACAGCTACATAATTATTACTAATTCACAAAAGAATGAAGTGTGTGTGTGTGTGTGTGTGTGTGTGTGTGTGTGTGTGTGTGTGTATGTGTGTGTGTGTGTGGTTTATGGCGGCATTTTATTAGGTTACAAACTGGTAATGTCAAGGGTATTATCCTGTAAATGTGGTTTATGAGGACATTTCTATTGTCCCCATAATTCAAATTGCGTAAAAAAAAACATACTAAACGATGTTTTTTTTTTGTTGTTTTTTTTTTTTTATGTAAAAAGGTAGAACTTTTTTTTTTTTTTGTGAGGGTTAGGTTTAGGGATAGGGTTAGGGTTAGGGGATATAATCTATAGTTTGTACAGTATAAAAAAAAGGCCTCCTCTTTGGCGCCCTCCCAGCAGGTGACACCCTAAGCGACCGCCTAGTTCGCCTATGCCTAGAAACGGCCCTGATGGTCGGTGTGAAGATCCATGAAGAGCCCCTCAAGATGGTTTGCAATGTGCTCCACAAACACTTTGGCTACATTGTGAATGTGATGACAGGAATCTCCATCCACATTGAGTTAGGGCTGGGCAGTAGGACTGATGGATCCTGGTTTCAAGGCCGGCTTTGCTTCCTCTCATGACATTACATGAGTCCATCATAATACTCATCATGTTTGACCAGGGGATGTTATTGTCTTGGAAAAATTGGCACAACACACGTTCGAAGTTGGCAGCACTGACCTTCATCACCTCAGTAGACACCAGGTGTTCCACCACAATCTTCTCCAGATCTTCATGGTTGTAGCTCACCAGCATAGAGAGGACCTTCTTGTTGCTGTTACTGGTACACTTATCTATGTTAATAGAAAATGGCCACTTCCTTATGTTGGTAAACATTCTCTCTGAAAAGGTCCTTCCCAAGCCATAGACCATCTTGTTTGTTGCAGCTGTGCATGATAGCTTCACGCCACTAAGAGCAACCTTGTCAGTGGCAATATTTCAGGTAAGCTTCACAAGGACTGGTGCCATAGTGAGAGGGAGGGAGTGCTCTGCTATGGCACTCAGGACCATTGCCTAAACACAATAATAAAGTTAACTGAAGAAATCATGTCAGTTTCACTTTACATAAACAGCATGGAGAGAAACTTGCTTCCACAAGAATTTGTCAACACATTGGTCTTGAAGTTTAATTCAATATGCAGAACAATGTTACGCGGACCTGACCAACTACACCTACCACCTGCATTTGTCAAACGGTCAAGGGAGGCACTGACACATTTATTTTCTCCCTTATTTTTCAGGTGCTGGTGTCTCTTTTGCTCCTGCTGTTGGTGTCTCACTTACTGAAACCTGTAGCACACTAATACTGAGAGTTGATAAAATGTTGCAGATTCTCTGCTTGCGGCACTCTGTTTGACAGTGAACCAAAAAGGCATGTGAGCCCTTACTACCGTAGATGATAGCTTTAAAACAAAGAATGCATTTAGCAAGTCCTGGTGTGTCAACCTTCTTAAAGACATCTGACAATGGAAATGTGTGTGCTGCACCTTTAATGTCCATAGCTGCCTGAAGCTTCAGCCAGCTCCAGCTCAACTTGCATCTCACACCTGACTCAGTCTGCTTTACCAGCAGTCCATCGCTCTCCCCTAATTCTCTCATTCTGAAATGGAACCAGATAACAAGTAACGTAGGTCCATTTTAGCTAAGTGTCTACACCGTTGTCTCATGAATTAGTCTCATGTTCCAAAAGAAAATTGTTTAAGTACGTAGTGGTTATGGCAGTATTAGCCTTGCTAATATTATCTTAGCATAAAGAAAATGGATCCGTCAGGTAACCATCAGTCAATGTAAGACCTAATGTTACATCTAAATTGTGATGGCTAGCATTCACTAAATCAAAACAACTTAAACTTATCAGGCTAATTAACAGTCCCAAGCTTGACATATTGTCATATAAGCCAATTAAGGTTATCATAACGCTACTGTAAGAGATTCTTACCTTAAGGCATGCGGGCAGTCAAAAACTGACTTCCCAGAGACGGCCATCTTCAGTCTTCACTCTTCTCAGGTGCGTTGCACATGTCAAGCACAGAAGCCAGGAGGTGTTCTTTTTTTTTTTTTTTTACAACTCAGAAGGTGTGGTTCTCATTTCATTCCCCGTGACTCTGTCCTCGCAGACCCAGGCACACCCTGGGTGAGGAGCACTATTTGAATTATGCGTGGAGCTGCCGTCTATGTAGAGCATTCCAAATCGGTCTCTTATGAGACATCATTACAGTAAGAATGCTGCCATAGAAGACAGCTGCCTGTGTAGGCAGGAGACAGCGAGGCAGCTCACTAAGCTTTGGAACAGACCCAATATTTTCTGATATGGCCTATTGTGATCTGAAAATTTTAGAAAGCTCTGTTATACTGAATAGTTGTAAAAGCATTGTTTTAAGTGGGCTTACAAATCACACTGATGCTTTGACCGGATTGCTGGCAGAGTGTCTCTCCCAATGCTGGGTATAATGGTCGAAAAGGTTAGACTAGGTCACTAAAGGCCCTCTCTTGGTCAGGTCTAAAACTAGGTCATAGTCTAACTCCCCCCACTTGAGGATGTTCTTCTCCCTAGAGAGGCAATTAGGAAGCAAAGCCACTGTACAAAGAGTGAACTACTAGCCAACACTGCAGTTGAAGCCTCTGTACTCTGGCCTTTGGCCATTACAAATAGCCAAATAAAGCATCAAGACAAAATAGGTTGTGTGTTACAGTGATTTTACCACAGTTTAGAAGTGTTATTAGGCATGATGTGAAGTAATGCACTTGACAACTTGACAAGTGATGCATGGTCACAGCTAGTTTGTATATTGGCTATGTTATAACAACTTCAATCTAGGCTCATTCATTCAGAATTCAGATTTTGAAACTAGGGTTCAAGGTTTGGCTAGTTAGCACAGTCCAGTTAGTGGGGCTCCGCTGGTAGATGTCATAACTACACTATTGGACACAAAAAGCATCTGATGGCCATTTAAAATTGCAGTGTATTCTGATTTTTTTATTTTTTATTTTTTGGACGCAACATGTAACTCACAAACATTGCATTATATTATAGTAAACTCGAAAGTATAGGCACAAGACGTAAACATTATACATGTTAATATAATTTCACTGTGATAAAATTGCTTACTAACCTTATCTGTGTAAAGTTATATCTAATATTACAACGTTGTTGTCATGGCGATGTAACGCCAGTAAACCATGTAATCTGTAAATGCCATAACGCCAGTAAATCCCTCATTTTATCACAGTAAAATCACGTTAACATGTATAATATTCACGTATTGTGGCTATACTTTTAAAATGTCAATATTTTAATGTTTATGGACTGGCCCCATTCACTTACATTGTACTGTAAGTGTTTTACTGTAATCACATTTATTTTTTTATTTTTTTTTAGTAACAAGGGGACGAGCTGAAATTATTTTTGTGTGTGTGTGTTTATCAGCATCATGCCACAAATTATTTCGGTTGAGCTTAATTTGTATTGAATTGAACTGGTTGAAAAACAATTGTTTTCAAAGCTGAGTGCCTATAAGGAAAGATGGCCGATTTCATACGCCAGCTGAACAACAACCACTGAGGTGAATAGGAATGCTAACATATAGCTTTCCCAAGGTGTTATAGCCCTCCTTGGTTGGAACTTTCCTGTTTTATAATATGCTTTCCTTTTTGCCACATTATAATAATGTACTTTGATTCAAAAATTGGATAAGATTAGACAAAGTACTTGTCAAAAATAAGACATCCACAAAGCCAAGATAAAAATCAAAATTCTGACCTCATTCATCTAACTTTAAAAGACATTTTCTGAAATGCTCAGCAGACTGAGCTTTCTTTTCCTCCAGTGTGAGGTGGCATATATAGAGCTGGTTTGATATGTCAGGGGTCCATCTCGAAGGCATTTGCTTTCTCCAAACACCACTGCACTGGTCCCTTGTGAAGCAATTTGCTCTTGTAGTTCATAAATTACTCAGCATGCCTGGGATGTCACAAATTAGAGATGGGTCAGTCTCTGATTGAAAAGTCCACATGTGAAATACTAAGGGCTGGTTTGCCTTGTTTTTCACCATTCAGAGAGCATACAACAATTCCCATCTGTCTTTTCTCTTGAGCTTGGCTAACTAGGGAGCCTGCAGTGCTGTTTAAGAGGTATTCACTCCTTCACAGTGGAATTACTTTGTATTGTCCTATAGCAAGAAAGTCTCACTGCTAAAATCTATCTTTTCACAAAATACAGTATCTGTCCAGGTTTCTTTTTTTTTTCTTTTTTTTTTTATTTATTTTTTTATGTTTGAAGTTTTAAATATAAAATGGAAATATAGAACTGATAAATACTTCTATTCCACTGAGATTCCATAAGTTTGCCATTCATAAGCTGTCCTCCACAAAGAGTATAAACACTGTGGGTCTGTGGCACTTTCAAAAGTTTGCTGTTTGACTTTATACAGTTTCATTACTGCAGAAATGAAAAACAAGAAAAGATATGATAGTTCTGAGAAGCGATCTGCCATAATTTGTTTACAGATTGGTTTTATATTTTGTTATCTAATGCAATGAAATGCATACATTTTAAGTGTGGCTTAAGTGTCCAAATACATATTAGGCCCATTGTACAGTTAATTATGAGCACAATATGAGTACTTTTTTGTTTATATGAAATACATAAGTTATTCCGAACCTGCAATGACTGATGTAGTGATGCATTTTCTCTTTTCTGTATTTTACGTTAACTCCTGCTCTAGATTCCGTAGTAGCTTATTCTTGAAATTTGGCATTGTGGTACTGCAAATACGGTTGGTTCTTGTACAATGATTTGCTTGTGATTGCTTGTGATGTTTCTCATTTGAAAGTCACTATGGATAAAAGCATCTGCTAAACGATTAAAAGCAAATGTACATTGTAACCATTGCAACATTTTGCCGTTTCGAGGTTGTAAACAACATGAATGCCAACATGTCTGACCGGTTTGTTGTTATCTATCTTTAATGCAAGAAATACTGGCAACAAGAAGTAGTTCAAGTCCATTTCACTTATTAAATGCCCTTCAAAACCAATATGTCACTGGTAAAACAGCTACTATACTGAAATACTAAATACCTGTGATTTATATGTTTCTTTGAAAAAAAAAAAAAAAAAAAAAATACCAGCATACACATGTATATTTGAATGGCCATTAATGGTAAAACATGCTTTTTGGCACCACATGGTGTCGTTCTGGCATCAACAAGGCCAAGCTAATGGGGGACAGGCTAACCAGCCAATTCCCAACCCCCTGATTTTCATTCCATAATAGCCTACCTGAATTCAATGTGTGCAGAGAGGCATTGAGCACTGTTTGACAACCGTATTTAGCTACAGTATGTACGTGGCCCAATCAAGTAAATAAGAATAGAATTCTAATATGTGAACACGTGATGCCAAATTGCATTTTACAGAATGATGCATGTTATAGAGTAAAATTGTATGGTAAGTTGGTCTCTGAAATGGTTATTGTATTGATTTCACCATAATCTGTACAGTTCACTTTTGACTGGGAGAAGTGAAGTCCCTTTCACTATGCATTTTTCTTTTCAAATAACATCAAAGAAATGTCCAGAGACAGTAAACTATCAGGCTGTTTTCATCTGAGAAGACATATACTCTCATGCACTAAAACAGAAACACAAAGATAGGCAGCGGCTCGAAATGTGAACTGCCGTGTGTTGTGGTATCCACACAGTCCAGACCTCCTACAATATCTCCTTGACAGCAGGTAAGATGAAAACTGTGTCTCTGGCAATGAATCTTAACCATGCTTAGACTTTATATCTGATGGCAGCCAAGTATAGGGTATTGTAACAAACCACTTTAAATGAACCTTATACAGATACTCTTAAAGTCACATTGGGAGGCACATGAATTTACTGTGACATTTATACAATGATGTATTTTGTCACATTAGGCAAAGAAAAGGTCAATCTTTTTTAAACTTTAACTAAGGCTCTGTTTCTCAGTAGAGAATGAATCCGGTCAAGGTGTGTTTGGCAAGAGACACATTGGGGAGTTTCATGACAAGACACACAGCATGAGTAGGAGGCACTCTATATGTGGCTGTGCTGTACTAAATGAAAATGAGCTGTATAGGATCACAGGGAAAGGTAAGATTATCCTCTGAAAGTCTAGGCAATAACTGGAGTATGAAGGGACACTGTGCAAAAATGACCATTGTTTAACAAGGGGTGCTTCTCATTTCTTCATCCATCCTTTCTCAACCCTCTTACAAATGAGGAAAGAATGCAAGGACAGGAAATGAGGTTGGAGGAAGTGAAGGAAGATGTATTTTAAAAATGGAATGTCCTTGCTTATTTAAGTGTCACTTTAGAGTGCCGTCTTTGCACAGTTGTATTTCATCAGCGCGCTTGCTGTCATGTTGTTGAAACTTTATTTTTTATGTACATTTTCATGATAAAAACGTATAATTAAAGATGCAGTTGAATTGTGTGACAATTATGGATTATTTGAACCACAAAGGTGATTAAAACTGTCGTGTCAGATGTGAAAGGGGAGGAGAATTATGCGTGCATCAGGTGCTTAAAAAAAAGACTTCCACATTGGATACATTTGCACTTCCTCCCTCAAGCATCCTCTGTCCTTGATCCTTGCAATGCATTTTGTGAATTGATATGTCCTTCATGATGGCAGATTTTGATTGGTTTCCAAGTCATGGGCTCAAGGAAGGAGGATTGAGCTAACGGGGATGAAGAATTTAAAAAATGAGAAGCACCCAAGGTGTTTTTCGTTTGTGTGTGTTTTTGTGTGTATGGTTGTGTGCCATTGAATTAAATTGAGAATGCTTTTTATCTCATAAAATCATTTCCTGAAATTAAATTGAATTTTAACTTTAAATTGAATTTGGAAGTAGAATAAAAATAAAATGTAATTTAAAGAAATTCATTTAACTGCTATAAGTTTTTTATTTTTTTTTATTAACAAGTTATCATACATGCATCATTATAATATCATACTATTTGGGCTATTCCCCAAAACATTAGATATGATAAAATCAATTAATATATAATAATCAATGTTAAACATCAATGTTTTAAATGTCACCCATTAAAAAAAGCTGTATTTAATGTATGTGTTTCATTATATTTAAATAAATAAATAAAAATAAAAAATAATAATATACTGTATATATATATATATATATATATATATATATATATATATATATATATATATATATATATATATTTTTTTTTTTTTTGTTTTTTTTTGTGTTTTTTTAAGCACAAAGTCTTCAATATAGAACCAAAGAAATGATTATGTTGGCTTGACCTCCAAAGTGTATTATTTGGAGGAAATGCACATGCATACCAGGGTTAAGGAGAATTTGGAATTTATTGATTGGCCCCCTGTAATGGGTAAAGGATGGGCAAGGAGGAGGCAGGAACCGGCAGAACAGTCAACGTAAACTTTAATAACATAAACTCAATTAAAACAACATAAAACACATAGACACACACACACACACACACACACACACAGCAGCCGCGTGTCTCTCTCTCTCTCTCCCGAACTGGCGTCTCCGGCTCCAATTTATCTCTCTCTCCCGCTGATTAGTTGACTCAGCGCCAGCCGTGCACCCTGACGGCCCGGCCACGCCCTCCTCCTCATCACACTCCTCCCCCACCCGATTCCTGGTGCCATCCGGACTAGTCTACCCCCCCCCCATCTCTGGAGGGGAGACGCTACCCCTACAGCCGTTCCACCAGCCCGCCTCCTGGGAACCTGGGGAGAGACCAGCGGAGGGAGAGGGGAGAGGGAAAAATTGCTCGCCGGTCCCCGGACATGCCGTCGCCTGGTCCTCAGCCACTCCTCCGCCCTCTGGCAGACGACAGCTGTTCCTCCCCGGGCAGATGGCAGCAAGTCCTCCGACCCCTGGCGGATGGAACGGCTCTTCCCCTGGTGGACGGCAGCAAGTCCTCTGACCCCTGGCAGACGGCAGCGGCTCCTCCGACTCCTGACAGCCAGCAAAAATGAACTATAAAACAGGACGTGTTATGTGAGGTCTATTTACACAAATAATCTTGTTGTTTCTCTGTGGCACAGTTTTAGGCATTTATGAGTTGCCTATTTAAAATAAAACTCACTCATTGTCTCCCATAAAACACTTTGTACATCCCTATAAAATGCCAGACAGTGAAATATTTCCCTGTTGTTAGATAAAATGTAGAATTTGGGTCATCTCCTACAATGCTACAAAAACACCCACTAACAATATCATGCTCATCTACACTTGCTTCCAGGTGCATGCGCACTGTATTAATGCACACTGGATTCACCTAAAAAGGAAAATTCTGTCATCTTTTATTCAGCCTCATGTTGTCCAAAGCCTATATGACTTTATTTTATATGCAGTACACAAAAGGAGCTGTATTACAGAATATCCAGGTCCCGCTTGCCAATACAATGGCAGTTGATTGTTTTTAGCGCTTAAAATTGCAAGTTCTGGCATGAAAACATGCTCCACTGTGAAATAGTTTCTCTCATAGCATTAATGAACATGCAATGGATCATTTTCACTGAAAATATTATTTTGTGTAGTTCCTCAGCAAAACCTACTGTATGCTTTTAGAAGACTTGGAATACGATGCATGTTGCATGGACTACTTTTATGATACGTTGGGGTCCTTTTGTTAAGCGAGTCACTGTCTACTGCCACTGTATGACAAGACGGACCGGGATATTCATTAAAACATCTCCTATTGTGTTTTGAAAAAGAAAGTCAACAGGGTTTGGAACGAGATTAGGTGTAAATTATGACAAAATTTTCATTTATGGTGAACTATCCCTTTAATAATAGGCTAGACCAGGTAGGAGGTAAACAAAGTAAAGTTTAATTAAAGAGCAAATCAACACTCCACCACTGTAGTGTGTGTAAAAGTCACTTTCACAGTCAACCTTTAGAATCACATAACACTCCTGAGCCAGTCATTCAACTGCAGCGGTATCAGGAAGTTCATTATGTAACGTTTGGTGTCCCACTGGATTTTGCGGTAATTACATGAAACGAATATCTTAATTGTATGAACGTGTCTGATAGCTGTATATTTGTCCTGGGTGTAGTTTATATTCCTGGAACTCTGACACTCTCTCTCTCTTTCTCTCTGTCTTTCCCTGTAGATAATGAAATCGAGCTTTGCGGTATCCTTGCCATATCCTTTCTATTTCCATTGGTGGTTTTTCACTTGGGAACCTTGAATATTGATATGCGAACAGCCAGGACTCAAGTGATACCCTCCGGAGGACAGGTTCTTTGCATACATGTCCCTTCAGGTTATAATCTGTTATGTTAATATTACTTTTATGTGCTTTTATACCTTGTGTGCCTTTGTTGCCAAAAAAGGACAAGGCAGCCATCTGCTTACCTCCACACATTTGGGGATACATTGTAGGAGATGGCAGGGTCCTCATCTGTCTGCAGTAAAGGGCACAGAACCCATCAGGAAAGGTCAAAATTATGGTTTAAGAAAGTAGTAAAAAGAGACAAATTTCTCCATGTTCTGGTGTTTTGCAGTTCTAAGGATAGAAAGACATTGAGGAGAAGTACACATCTGAATGTGAGCTTGTTGCCTGTTAAAGCTGGAATTGAAAGACAATGAGGAAAGGAAGATCCTGATAAGAGGTGAATGAAGTGTCTAAAGGAATAAACCACAGAAAAGTAGTGTCAGCATCTGGATATGTTGGATAATGTGAGCAGCATTGAAGTTAAAAGGCTTTTGTAGAAAATAAGTTGTGCAGTGCATGGTTGAAAATATATTTATATCAGTGGCATGTGGTGGACTTTTGAAGTGAGGAGGTAGAGTGAACTTTAAAGAAATATTCCAGGTTCAGAAGTTAAGTTGGACAGCATTTGTGACATTATGTTGATTACCACAAAAAAAACAAACAAAAAAATAAATAAATACTCCCTTTTCTTAAACTAATAAAAATAAAAAATAAAATATTGAGGCAAACAGGTGGTTACAGTGAGGAACTTACAATGGAAGTTAATTGGGCCAGTCTTTGCAGAAATGTGAAGCTTGTAATTTTATTAAATCACTTACATAAATTCTGGTAAAACTTGTGTATGATTTGAGCTGTAAAGTTTTTTAAATAATAATTTTTCAGTCATTTTAGAGTTTTAGAGTTTTAGAGTTTTTTTTTTTTTTTTTTTTTTGTCATGGCAAGGAAGTTGTTAAATTGATTATAACTTTACACAGAAAAAGGTTAGTAAGCAAATTTATCACACTTAAAACATGTTAACACATTGTTTATGTTTTATGGCTATTTAAACATGGCATAATGTTGATTACCACTAAAATTAATTTCTTTTCTTTAAAAACAAAAAAAAAAAAAAAAAAAAGAAGCAAAAATGGGTTACAGTAAGGGTCTTGCAATGAAAGTGAATGGGGCCAATCTGTAAACGTTAAAATACTCATTGATTCAAAAGTATAGCTACAAGACGTAAACAATATGCGTATTAACATGATTTTAGTATGGTAAAATGGCTTACTAGCCTTTTCTGTATGAAGCTATATGCAATTATGCAACCTCATTGCTGTAATGGTGTAAACCCTAAATCTAACTGAAAAAAGGACTATTTAAACAACTTTACATTTCAAATAATACACAGGATTTCACAGATGTATGTTCTTTTATAAAATTAGAAGCTTCAAAGATTCTGCCTTTAAACCCTCCAAAAATTGGCCTATTCACTTCCATTGTGAGTGTCTCAAATGTAAACTTAATTTTACTTATTTTTATTTATTTAAAAAAAAAAGGTGGGACAAGTCGAGATAAATTTTTGCAGTAATCAAAATAATACCACAAATGCTTTTGATTGAGCTTAACTTGTATTGAGCCCGGAATATTCCTTTAATCATTCTATATATGATGTACTGTTAATGTACTGTAATATAAACAGTAATATGCTTAATCTCAATATGGCATGAGCAATTGAGAGCATCAGATTTCTGTTTAATTCATACTAGAAATGTTTCTAAAGACTAAATAATATATTATTTTGCCCTATAGGCACCAAGTAATTATATATATATATATATATATATATATATATATATATATATATATATATATATATATATATATATATCAACTTGTGTATGATTTGAGCTGTAAAGTTTTTTAAATCATAATTTTTCAGTCATTTTAGAGTTTTAGGGTTTGCAACTTTTTTGTTGTCATGGCAAGGAAGTTGTAAAATTGGTTATAACTTTACACAGAAAAAGGTTAGTAAGCAAATTTATCACACTTAAAAAATGTTAACACATTGTTTATGTTTTATGGCTATACTTTTTAAACAGTGTATTTAAACATGGCTTAATGTTGATTACCACTCAAATTTATTTGTTTTCTTTAAAACAAAAGAAGCAAAAATGGGTTACAGTAAGGGTCTTGCAATGGAAGTGAATGGGGCCAATCTGTAAACATTATATATATATATATATATATATATATATATATATATATATATATATATATATATATATATATAGCGTTGTGTATTAAATAAGGGTGTCTTAGCCAAAGTTCAGATGGCATTTTAGGAGCTATGTACTGAGACACCTATAATAACAAACAGTTCACCAACATAGTCATTGTAACCTCACACTTTTGATGTTTTTGACTGGTGAAATGAAACTCTTTTCACAGAGAAAGGTCATGCTGAAAATTCACCTTAAAACATGATATGTTTTGATATGCAAGATTAATAGCCTGTTATCAAAAGACTTTAAAAATGTCTGTACACGAAAGATTGAAAATTAATACTCAACATAGGTAGTATGAATAAGACTTGGAAATGGAATTAACGAGTTTCTTAATACAATGTTTCTGAAAATATGATGTTTGAAGCAGGGGAGGGGTTTAGCTCTCAGTTAAGAATACATGCGCTTTGAGAGGAGAGCTGCAACAGTTCGGACAGCAGAACTGATTGTCTGACGCACCGACCACATCTCTCCCACCGGCTTCATTGTATTTACAGGAACTGACCTTGCTTTGAGGTAAGACTGTCTCTTTCATAAATGCAATTAATTCATCCAGAGATTAAAGCATATGGACAGATCATCTAAATGTCTGGGAAAGCACGTTACTGGTTTCTTGTCGCTCTGTTTTATGATGGATATTTAAGAGGACGCGCAAATAAACGCGTTTGGTGCATATTTATTATGCGCTGCGGAATTTACATGGTACTGTAACTTGGTGCTCCAGCATGTCCCGCTCAGCACATGGTTTCTTTTTCACTACCTGGAGGACACCTGTGTTCTCTCCATAACCTTAAAACATCATTCATTTAAAAATCCTAGAATTTTCAGTATGTCACGACTGGCAAGTTTGAGCTCATATATATATATATATATATATATATATATATATATATATATATATATATATATATATATATTATTATTATTATTATTATTATTATTATTAATTTATTTATTTATTCAATGTAGTATCCTAAAATACAAATGTGATAGAAAAGTCTTGTCTTGCGTGTTATACCTGCGATGCGTCCCGCTAGACGCGTTCTTGCATCAACAAATAGCATGATGGAGCGCAACGGATTGAAACAGAACGCAGGGTGTCGCAAGAGGCGTTTTTAAAAGTTTAATTGTTTTACCTGATATGCCGTCTAATATGCCGATCACATCGAAAGCATTTTTGCATACAGTTGAAATCAGAAGTTTACATACACCTTAGCCAAATACATTTAAACTCAGTTTTTACAATTCCTGACATTTAATCATACACTGTTAAATATTTACTCGTCAAAAAACAGTAAAGAACTGGCAGCAGGGTTGCCAGCAAGTTAAGGTGACTTGCTGTTGCTGAAATTGACAGCTAGATACAGTTTTTACAGCTACAGTATACAACTGTAATTTAGCAGCATATAACTGTCAAATTACATGCTATCTATTGTTGTTGAAATTAACAGCTAAATTCCCAGCATGTACTGCGGCATGAAGAAATTACTTAGATTTTTTACTATTTACTGGTTTTATTTTAACATTGCAATCTAAGTTACTTGTATTTTAATGTTCAGATTTTACTTTTTTACGTAAAAGTATGTTTGTTAATTGTCACCATTGTTGAGTTTTGTATACCGAGAGTTGATTTCTGTGTGTGTCTTGTTCACAAATTGAATCAAGCTGTAAATTCATCAAAAACATCAAACACACAATTTGCTGATGTCATTTTGCTGAAATGTCCTTTACTGTTTTTGCTTCTATGTTTTTATGTGTAATGCATCACTATTGCCACATAGAATGCCATTTGCAAGGTAGGATCAGACATTCAGGCTGACCTTAGGTTTGTCTTCTAAGTAGCACAGTGCAACAACTTGTGTTTTACTTAAAAACAAATTGATTGGCTGGAAGAACATACTAATATAATAAAGAAGGTCCAAGGTGCCAGCTCAAGAGAACACTATCCACCATAATGGTGACTTCACACAAAACACAACTATTGATAACAAAACAACAACACTAATTAAACTAAGACTTCTATCAAGTGTGAATGAAAACTTTTGTGCGTGTTTTTTGTTTTTTACAATTTTTGTAACCCCAAATGCATTGCCAAAGCATACATACTTATTCAAGCGCAAAGGGATATTTCACCATTATAACCCACAATGCAGTGCTATACTGTTATTTTACTGTGTACGGGTTGTTGTTGTTTTTTCATAAAAAAAAAAAATACACTGCTCAATCCTGGCAACATTGTACATATAATATGTACATTGCTTCAAAGGTTGATTTTTAGACAGACAAGTGAAGGCTAATGTGATATGATAAAGAACAGAATTGGTCAAAAACATCATGAACACTAACCATGTGCCACAAACTAAAATTGTCATGAGGGGGTGGGGGGGTTAAAATATACCTTTCAAAATGTCACTAGCTTTCACCAAGATGATGTCATGATTTTAAATGTTCATTTTCCCCTAATGCCTTGCAAACAACAGCTATTTACCATATAACTAGTCACTTCACAGTGAGCCAGCTCTTGATCTCCCAGAATGCACAAATTGTAACAGCAAACTATTGTATTTAAGAAACACAGTAGATTGCTGTAGGAATTTGGCCAAACATTTACAGCATTTTTTATTTTATTTTTTACAGTGTAGAGAACATTCCCTGTCTTAGGTCAGTTAGGATCACTATTTTAAGAATGTGAAATGTCAGAATAATAGAAGAGAGAATGATTTATTTAAGCTTTTATATATTTCATCACATTCCCAGTGGGTCAGAAGTTTACATACACTTTGTTAGTATTTGGTAGCATTGCCTTTAAATTGTTAACTTGGGTCAAACGTTTTGGGTAGCCTTCCACAAGCTTCTCACAATAATTTGCTAGAATTTTGGCCCTTTCCTCCAGACAGAACTGGTGTAACTGAGTCAGGTTTGTAGGCCTCCTTGCTCGCACATGCTTTTTCAGTTCTGCCCACAAATGTTTTTTTTTTAATCAGATTGAGTTCAGGGCTTTGTGATGGCCACTCCAATACCTTGACTTTGTTGTCCTAAAGCCATTTTGCCACAACTTTGGAGGTATGCTTGGGGTCATTGTCCATTTGGAAGACCCATTTGCGACCAAGCTTTAACTTCCTGGCTGATGTCTTGAGATGTTGCTTCAATATATCCATATAATTTTCCTTCCTCATGATGCCATCTATTTTGTGAAGTGCACCAGTCCCTCCTGCAGCAAAGCACCCCCACATCTTGATGCTGCCACCCCTATGCTTCACGGTTGAGATGGTGTTCTTTGACTTGCAAGCCTCACTCTTTTTCCTCCAAACATAACGATGGTCATTATGGCCAAACAGTTAAATTTTTGTTTCATCAGACCAGAGGACATTTCTCTAAAAAGTAAGATCTTTGTCCCCAGGTGCACTTGCAAACTGTAGTCTGGCTTTTTATGGCGGTTTTGGAGCAGTGATTTTCCAAGCTGCTTAAAGGCACAGTTAACTTAGTGTATGTAACTTCTGACCCACTAGAATTGTGATATAGTCAATTAAAAGTGAAACAATCTGTCTGTAAACAATTGTTGGAAAATGTACTTGTGTCATGCACAAAGTAGATGTCCTAAACAACTTGTCAAAACTATAGTTTGCTAATATGAAATCTGTGGAGTGGTTAAAAAAATTTGTTTTAATGACTTCAACCTAAGTTTATGTAAACTTCTGACTTCAACTGTATGTCTGTGCTGTTCTTTAATTGTTTTTCTACGCAGACACGTGCTGGACTTGCTTGTTCAGGAGCGCCACGTTTTTTAGATGACATTTAAAACGCATTTTTTTAGCGCATAAAAGCATTCGGTGTGAAGAACGGCCCCTTACAAACGCAGTGTTTATGATGTGGGACCCCATGTGAGATGCGACACAATGGCCAAAGACGCCCATCTGATACATGTGTATACAGTACATAGACCAACAACAAGTACCGCAGGCGGAACACTGTGTCCTGTGTTAATGCCCCCAAATCCCATGACGTCTTATTTTGGAATTTTGTCTTGTATTGTATTACAATATTGAAATGTTTATTTTATTATATTTGGGTTATTGTTATTAACCTACTGTTTGAAAATCTGTTGTTTGCAATGATTTGAGGTCAAAGCTGTAAAGATCAGGTTGGCTTATTACAGAACTGGAGCTCACCTGGTTCATTGTGTACCTTAATTTATATTGTAACAAATAAATAAAATAAAAATAAGATAAAAAAAAAAAATTATAATAATAAGCCTACAGTTCATGCGGCTCAGCTCGGTTTTAGCTCTGAATACTTCTGGGAGCTGCACGATATTCCCACGAGAATAAATGCATAAACTGAATAAAGAATGATTATAATAGGTGGGTGCGCACGTATGCTTTTTCTGTGTGTCTGATGTCAGACTGCTGATTGTTGGGATGCAGCAGCACCCCTTACCATGTCTCCAGATGGCGTTGAGTATATAAGCTTCTAAAACATCTGCTAATAAAATAACTTATAATGAACTAACAGTCGCCCCTTATGCCAGCAATGTAGGCTGACATACTGTAATATAAATCTAGTCATGCAATGTCATGAATAGTGACCTTGTCTCCATGATGCTCTGAGAATTGATAACTGTCAGGTGTCAGGTTTATGCAGGTTTATTATCATGTTGTCTACTATCCTACAATCAATTACTGTGCTTTATTCGTATACTGTAACAAAAAGCATTGTTGTTAGTTATTTTCATAACCATTTTTGTGTTAAAAACTAATATTCAACCATGCTTATTAATAATCATTTTATTCTAATGCATTCTTTACTATAGAGTTTTATTATTATTATTATTATTATTATTATTATTTATAAAATATTAGAGGATTACCATGGTCATGGAAAACCTAAAAATATAATGGAATATTAAAATTGTGATTTCCAGGCCTGAAAAAGGAAATTAATTGGAATAAAAAATAGAATAGCATGATTTTATCATGATGAAATAATGGAATACTGTACTGTACTGAAAAATGAATGGAATTTCATATAAATATTTATTTATTTTTTCTAATAATACACTCAGCTCTAATGTATTGCTAATTAGTCTTTGTGTGTGGTATCTCTAGTAATAAAAATAATAGAAAATAATTCATTGGTCTAAAGGAGTGGGAACCCATGGAATTAATAAGAGGTTTTAGCTGTGGAATTTTCTGCTTGTCTTGGTTTTAAGCGCAGATTACCAACCACTCTAGCGGTGAGATTGGAAGCCTAGAGGTTTCATCTCCTCCAAGGTGATAGTGATCTTAGTGATAGATGGTGCACGTACTGTGGTTGAGCACCTACAGCAAAACCACTGTCTGCTTGTGTCACAATTCTCATATAGCTCTCTGGCTTTTAACATGTTCAGCCATATTTCCTGCTCATGTTTGTAATGTTAAAACGAGGAGGTACCAGTCATTTTTATTTAATTTACAATAGTAGAAAATTATGTTTTTAAACTCTGGTCAGTATGTAGAAAGGAGCAGCTCACTCAAAAACTTAAAGTTATGTCACCATTTATTACCCTCATGTTGTTCTAAAAACCACGGTGTGGTTTTCATTTCCTGTGGAATACAAAGGGAGATATTAGACAGATTGTCCTGGCTGCTCTTTTCCATACAATGAAACTAAATGGGGACAGAATTGTTGAGATTAAGAAGTGACAAAAAAAGAAGAAAATAAGTAGAACACCAGAAAATAAGGCTATATGACTGATTCCATGTCTTTTAAAGTCATACAATAGCTTTGTGAGAGGAACAATCCAGCATTTCCATTGTTATTCATTACAAAAACTTTTTAAGTATGACACAGCAGTGTTGGGTGTAATCTGATTACCAAGTAATTAGTTACTGTAATCTAATTACTATAAAAGTACAAAAAAATAGTGTTGTGCATTACATTTTAAATTCTTGTAATCAGATTACAGTTACTGACTTTCAGTTAGGTTAATTAATTTTAAGTAAGTAACTTGGATTACACATATTTATTAATTATAATTACTTAGATAGAATCAGTTTAGAACATGCATTATGTTGATATTTTGGTAACATCTGAAGGTCATGCGCCCACTGATGAGTCATTTAAAGGTGAAACATGTGATGCTGAGTGTATGTCTTGGTTGCAACAATGAACAAGGAAGACATTTAAAAATGATTTTGTGTTTGTTGAGTGGAAAAACAAAATCTTTTCTGTGAAAAGTGTTTTAGAACGTAACTTAAAAGTGAAAATAATATATAATGAAATTACCTTTTTAACAAAGTATCAGTAAAGTAATTTATGTTTTTATAGAACTAACTTGTAATAGATTATTTTTTGTACATAATTTATCCAACACTGTGCACCAGGTTTGACATTAATGACGAGACACAAAAATATTTGATGTTATTGATTTCAGACCTGATGTGTCTTTACCTTAAGATTTGTGGGCTACACCAGAGGGGTCTGTTTCTCACACAAAGCTATCATATTGTTTCAGAAGGCTTGGGATATATCAATCATCACATATGGACTCCTTTTATGGTCTTTTCAAGTCAAGTTTGAGAATGACATGAGAGTGAGTAAATGACAGAATTTTCATACTTAGGAGAACTACTCCTCTGAGGGGTCTTTCACATTGGGCATGTTTGCTGTGGTCCGATTCCAAGTGCGATTGTTCCCGGTGCCCCCTGCAGCGTTGGTCTTGTTTCACACTCACTTGATTCTATCGAACCCTGGTCCATTTGCATTCATCTTACATCATCACAAACATGCATGGTGAACACAACGCGACTCATCATACTTTTTTTTTTGTTGTTGTTGTTATTTTGGTGCCATTATGCACAGCAGAGTGAATGACATCGGCGTATATGTGCGCTTCATGGCGTAACTCATCAGATGTCCAGGGGAAGGCAGCTTGCTGCTGCTCACAAACTCCGTTTTTTGAGGAGACAGCTGATTGCAAGGAATACATTTGCATCTTTGTTTACACTGCACGCTTACTCACGCTCATGTCCAAGGTGAAGTTATCGCCACTGTCATCTCCTATTATACCCTATATTTATAACCTATAATAGTATTTATATATAGTATTTATGAGGTGTATAGATAGGTAGACAGACAGACAGATAGACAGACAATATTTATAGTGTTGATTGTACTTGTATGTCATTGTGGTGTCATTACTTTTTTGGGACTTTCAGGAATGTGTGGATCCTCATGTGTTGTCGAAACTAATGATGTCGTCATCGGCTAAAATGCATTCGCAGGTTACTTAACTTCCTGAACGAGTGCGCACCTGAGTCCGAGTTGGTTTCACATTCACGCGAATCAAGCTAGAGTTCCATTGCAACCGAACTCCAACAAGTAATCTCGGGTTCGGTACTGCGGTGCGCTCCCCAGTTCGCATGACAGCTTTCACATTAACAATTTTTCATGCGAACCGTGCTCTGTTTCGAACTAAACTGCCAGTGTGAAAGCACCCTGAGTTAGTACTTCCTATGGGCACTGATGTGGAATGCTTAAGGAGGACATTTAAAGTTACTATAAGGGAAAATGTGGATAGTCTGCAGATGTCCAAGAGCTGCTACTATTGTGACCTTAATGGATGCTTGAAGAGATGGATGGAACCAAACTGTGATATTTCTAGCCCATAATCTTTAGGTACGCCTTAAGAAACCGTCTGAAACATATTATTGCTCAGTAAACAAGCTCTCAACATCATAATGAAAGAAGAAGCACACTCTTCAAAGAGAGGCGTTCCTATCTTTGCTAGAACAAAGATTGGCACACTCCAAAATGGTTTCCAAGGTAAGGCTTGAACAGCGGGATGCCTTAATTAGTTTATTTTGAAACATATAGATTTTTGTTTGTTTTTTCGGTACAGTTTTGGAGTGGGCACCATACATGCAGTGTCCACAATGTGGTTTGATTTGTTTTGAAACTGTAATTTGCTTTTCTCAGCAAATTTTTCTCCTCACTTTTCAGTCACTTACTCGGATGTAATGGTTCTTGGCAGCATGCGTAAGGGTTCATGAATAAATCAAAGATCTCGCTGTCAATGCTTAGAGCAAAAGGGAATGGACTTATCATGTTCCATACAGTTTTCACCCAAAAAGTACTTTCATCATTTAACTCTTTCATATGCTAAAAATATTGCAAGCACTTAACATCACAGTAGTTTGAGAAACATGGCTTATTGGCAGCTTTATAAATATTAACTTGCATAATATTTTTATTCATCCAAAAAATAGAATTTGTTATTATTAATATGTCATTAATAATCCAGACCCTATGGTGAACCAAACACAACTATTGCTTTTTTATTTTGTTATTATTATTATTATTTTCTATTTCTTTTCTTTAAGGTTTCTTCTTCTCACAAAAAGGGGGGCTCACAAATTGTCCTCCGCCAGTGGTCTATTTTCAACTGTACATCCTCTGAGATTACTGTGGTATCATCCCTCCTGAAAAGAAAGGTTTGATTTATGGTCCCGGAGAATAAAAGAAACAGGGAAAAAGATGGTCATTGTTCTTCCTAAATAATACAACTACAACAGGACATGCCTTTATATTGTTTTACACCCCATTTCCATGTTAGAATATTAAAATGAATGCAAAATCTTCCAGCTATCTGGGAGCACAATTTTTGGTTTGTAAATTATATGGTAAAGGAGTGGGCTAGTAGACCCTTCTCTAGTAGGCTAAAGAAGTGGGGGTGGACTTCTTAAAGGGGTCATGAAATGGAGAATCAAATTTTCCTTGATATTTAGATATATAAGAGTCAACTGTATTACAACATACTGTAAATTTCAGAACTCAAAACTTCTTCCCTGTCTAAAAAGAGCATTTATAGTTCCCACCCTTTTGAAATGTCCCGTTTTGAAAACTGTGTGTTCGTGACATCATGAGACATTACTCAGCTGTATTTACACACCCCACAACATGTGTCATCACACCCTTGGCCCACCCACAGGCATTCAGTTCACATAAACAGAGAGAGAGCGAGACAGGCCTAGTGTGAACAACTATTCCTGAACACCAAAGGGGAACCATCGGAACTATTTATTTATTTATTATTATTTTATTTTTTTGCATATTACATGCATTACACAGACGTCTTTGACCGTTGTCATGTTTATCACGTCGCTTTTTAAAGAGGCGATGTCAAGTTACAACTCAGAAATGGAGATGCCATTCAGTTTCATTCAGCTGCTCTGCGTCTTGCTGTTCTTGCGCCTATCTGTGCTATTTTTAATTGTTGGTGTATGTAAACAAGCACTAGCTGGACGTCTGTGACCGTTTGGATGCATTTCTGGCAATCTGCGCCTCAGTGCATCTAATGTGTGAGTGTCATGTTTCACCATGCTATGGACTGTCTATGTGTGGCAAATAACAGTGTGGACTGCTTGTAAACCAATCATAATACTATTTAAGCTTTGCAAAGGAACTGTTATTGACGAATCGGGCAGTTAAAAGCACTTGGACTTGACCACAAAACTGTGAGTAAAAAGCTTCATTCATTAATATTTTATATGTCATGACTGTTTGATAATTTGTGGTGCTGCTGTGCTTAAGTGAACAGTTTAATATATTCTGATGCAATGTGTTAGATGTGCGTTATATGTAAACCCTGAAATTTTGATTCATAATTTTGTGGAGAGCTTGTTTATTCTCTTCTGATTGAGTTTAAAATATGGCTGAATTTGAGGGGCTACCTGATGTTAAACAATCAGAACTGTGGACGTTTACACTGAAGTTTAAAGAAGATGCTGAGGCCAAAACCAAGCGTTTCAGTCAGAGGGCCAGAGACAGGGTGGAAAATAATTTATTATTAAACTATGACAGTTTTGGTGCAAAAAAACTTTACTGACATTATCAGTGGACCTCAAGGAAAATAATAAAATTATATATATATATATATATATATATATATATATATATATATATATATATATATATAGCATTTCATGACCCCTTTAAATGTTGAGGAAAAGTTTCCTCTCTATGTTTGGGGATTTAGTCCAATGTATATTAATGTTCTATAGTTTATTTCGATACACATTCACAGTTTTGGGGTTAAAAGCATTTGGAACACAATTTACCTTATTATATTTCCTTACAATCAACAAGCCAATATTATAATTGTATATGTTTATATAAAGAGATATTATTTATTACAACCAAATCACATCGAAGTCTCATCATTTAAAAAGTTTTTTTTAATTTTTTTTTTAATTTTTTTTTTTTTTTTACATTGCTTCAAAATAATAATAAGGAAGTAACTGCATTTCCATAATCAGTGACAATCACGCAATTCAGTGTTTCCATTTTTCCCTTCAAATCCTTTTTTAGAGGAGATTAGGTAATTGTTACTGCAGATGTCAGTAACGTTTACCATCAATTTGCACGGTAAAAGCGATGTCTGTAGAAATATCAGAGATGTGTCTACTGCATTACACATAGCCGTGACGTGTAACTATAAGAAAGTTTATTTAGCTATGCTGATTAATTATGCAGAAATGAATAAATATGTGCATATACAGATGGTACTCAACCAGATTAGGCCTAGTACCACCACAGTCACCACATGGATTAATCATTAGCAGCTCTAAACCACTAAGGGGCGCTATAACCAAGAATTTCAATAGGCCAGAGCTGAGCGTCTCAAAGCTCTTTCTCTCAGCATCACAACAATTCAGTTGGAGGTGGTAATGCCTAATTAAAAAGATGGACAATCCGTTACGTTACGTAATTGTATTCAGAAAATATGTTCTGAAATGCGGGCTACTCAGTGTGACTGAACAACACATACAAACCCCATCACAATTTCCCCTATTTGCCACTCAAATTACAAAGTTATGTGCTTGTGTAAGTTTCTCAATTTCCTAAACAAAATAAAATGCGATAGTTTTTATTATTATTATTATTATTATTATTATTATTATTATTAAATAAATAAACCAGCCTGAACATTACGTGATCATGGCAACATTTTTTGCAAAATGAAATGACCGACTGCATTACATGTTTTTACCAGTGAAATGTCCAGCGGGGGGTTCCAAAAGCTAGTGAAATGGTGTCTAATCAGACAAGGCTTTTAAGGTGAATATTTTAGTGGAGGTGTTAATGAGTAAAACGTACCTCCCTAACCTAAAACTTTAACCTAAACCTAACCAACAGAGATCTAAAATCAAATGAGAGGTAGACACAAAACAGATATCCTTACTCTTAACCAACACTTAAACCTAACCAATAGTGTCCAAAAAAAAAAAAAATCATTCTAGTCGTGATTTGTGTGAAAGTGAATAAGACGCACAGTTGTTGTAGCACCTCCAGTGTTCATTTCACCAGAAAACTTCAATGAAATGTAGAATTCGGCATGTAAAAATCAGTTTACTAAAAATTTTGTTATGAGACTAGGTTGAATAAAATGCTTGACAGCATAATATGTTGAGAAAAAACATACATCAGTCCATATGCAAATGTTACAACAGCCAATGTTATCTTGTAGATATGTAGAATTTGTGAGGCTGGACAGTGCAGATTCACAGGCTTTTTACCAGCATGTAAATTCGTGCAGGGCTGCCTTCACCTGGGATTATTTTTTCAGGGCATTTTATAGAAGGTAAAAGATGCTGTAATCTTTACCGGCATGAGAACTCGCAGTCCGTAAAAAGTCTGGAAAAATTTCTGATATGACCAATTTGTTTGGGATTAATATAACTGAGAAGCTTTTGTAATAACTACATTACACCACCTCTCCATATAAAGCTAATTACATCCGAATTGATTACATTTCTACTCTACTGACAGTTAGGTTAAGAATTAAGGTTTGGGTTAGGTAGAGTTAATAAAATATACAGTACATTCCTCTTCACTTTATTACATCCTTTACAACTAAGAACAACTCACTTTACAACTTGCTTTTGGTGCCACTCTGTGGGCATATCACTCAGAAACTGGTACTCACATGTGCCCATACATTTAACAACACTTCCTGCTTCGGCCACTGAGGGGCAGTGGTTCAAATTTCGGAAAGCACAGACAGAGTTTACCTGAAGAATTTTCAACCTACTGAAGTTGAATTCACAGTGAGATCAGTCTTGACTTCAAATACACTGGTAAACACTTTAATAAAGCTAAGTGAGGTCTAACCAATCATCTTTTCAAATAATGTCAAGTTAGGGGGTCACGTGACGCCATGCAAGAAGCAGACGTGTGAGCGACGAGCTCTGTGCACTTTGCTAATTTTTTAATTATTCTTATGTTATAATTTGGTGAAATTAGATACACCCAGTTACACATTTGCTCTTTGAGGTAAAACATGGCAAAGAAGTCAAAATCCTCGGGCTCTGGAGACATTAAAAGACACTTATGTGTTCAGGATGAAAGCCCCCACAGGCCTACAGACCGGGGACTCGATTTAGATGGCGCGGCGGGAGAGGAGATCCTGCGTCAGTTGTCCAACATGTCGGTGATGCTGACGAAGGTTATTGCTGACTTGGAGGATCTCGCTGTAATACGTCGATCGATTACGGTGATGGAAGAGTCAGTTACAAGAGTGACTGATGTTGAGGGACGAATCGATTATTTGGAGTCATCGGAGAGGGAATCATCCGCTAATCCGCCCACAACCAAAGTTGATTTGGAACGGGTTTGTGGCAGCGGGGGCGTGGTCAAGCATCTCTCCGGAGAGAGAAAGCGGTAAGGGCGCTTACTCCTGAGCTAAATTATGTCTAACACCTGTCTCTAATTTCAGTGAGCACGGGGAGAGCGGCATAAAGAGAGCGACACAACGCTCAGAGTGAGAGACTGGATATGACAGAGCTGAGCCAGAGTGACCATTCCTGAATAGTGGAAGTTATTTGTAGAAGCAGTGTGTGTGTTAGTGTGGACAGTGTATAAACGTAACTATAAAGTGGTGTCGAGGAAAGGAGGAGGCGAGAACCGGCTTGACAACTTAAATAATAATTTATTAACCAAAGACCCAACCAAAAACACACAACTAAACACACAGTACAGCTGTCTGTAATTCTCTCTCTCTCGAACTGTCGTCCCCGGCCGCCTTTATCCCTCGCGCGCCCCATCAGGCTGATTGGGGACCGGGTGTGTCTCATTCCAGCCCGGCCCTGCCCTCCTCAGCTCTACACTCCTCCCGGCGTTGCCTCAGGCCGGGGAGCCCCCGGCATGACGTACATCCCCCCCACCCTTCCTCTCCGGGTGGGGGGGCGTGCCTTATGCCCCGACTGCCGGCGGGTCCTCCCCGCCTTCCTCGACCTGGGAGGAGACAGGAGGGGAAAAAACAACACAAAATGGCGAGGGAAAGGCCAACACGGAGCGGCAGAGAGAGAGAGAGGAGAGAGAGAAAAAGAAACTCACCGGTTCTCTGATGCGCCGTCGCGTGGTCCTCGATCACTACTCCACACTCTCAGGCGGACTGCAGCCGCTCCTTCCCGGGCGGACCGGAGTCAGACCTCCGACCCCCAGTGGACAGAACGCCCCTCCGCGTTCCCGGTGTCCCGTGGGGACTCTCCTCCGCCCCTGGCAGCGGCCTTACCACTCCAGGCGGTCGGGGAGTCGCTTCCCTCCTCCCCCCCGCGGACGGCGGTCTTCTCTCGACCCCTCCGCGTTCCCGGGGGACGGCAGGGCACTCCTCCGCCCCCGGCAGCGGCTCCCTCGCTCCAGGCGGTCGGGGAGTCCCGTCCCCACTCGCCTCGCGGACGGCGGCCGTTCACCGCGTCCGGGTAGTCGGGTTACTCCGTCCCCCGTCGGACGGCCGCGGCGCTCCCCTGGGTGGACGGCAGTGTCGAGGACTCTGCGACGGGAATCCCTCCTCCTTCCCGGGTTTCGGCACCAGTGTAAGGGGGTTCAGAGGAAAGGAGGAGGCGAGAACCGGCTTGACAACTTAAATAATAATTTATTAACCAAAGACCCAACCAAAAACACACAACTAAACACACAGTACAGCTGTCTGTAATTCTCTCTCTCTCGAACTGTCGTTTTTTTTGTGCCGCCTTTATCCCTCGCGCGCCCCATCAGGCTGATTGGGGACCGGGTGTGTCTCATTCCAGCCCGGCCCCACCCTCCTCAGCTCTACAGGGTTCTTGAAAAGCTTGAAGATCTTGAGAATAGAAGCCACAGGAATAACGTTCAAATAGTTGGAATTCCTGAGCATGAGGAGGGCAGAGATATGGTGAAATTCCTGGACGAGCACTTCCCGAGTCTGCTCGACATAACAGGCCACAAGCTAGAAATCGAGCGAGCTCACAGAGTCCCTGCTCACAGATCTGCTGAGGGAGACGGGCCCCGATCAATCCTGGCCAGATTTCTGAGATCATCCGATAAATTTCTTGTGTTGTGCCAGGCAAGGAGCAAAGGAAAGCTTTCTTGGAGGAATCATAATATTTTCTTGTTCCCGGACTTTGCGAGTTCGACAAGAGAGAAACGCGATTGGTTCAGGGAATGCAAGAAACTCTTGCATCAATGTAAGATCACTTTTGCATTGATGTTTCCGGCCAAACTGAGAATAGAAGCGAAGGACGGTCACAAAGTATTTACATGTCCCAATCAGGCAATGTCTTTTATAGAATCAATGGGTGAGTAAGCCATCAGATGTTTCTCATGTGAGTGGGTCAACTCGCAGTACTTACTCTGGCTTTTGAGGAAGCTGGGTGTCATTTTGGTTTCTTTCTGCGTTGGCTCTGCCTAGCGGCTGGAGTTTGTTTTGTGAATAACACTTTTCCTTAAAGAAACTTTTGATGGAAGATCACTTTTACAATGAAGTTCCCAGCCAGTTTGAGAGTGGACACTACAGATGACCGCAAAATATCTACATGCTGCACACACAAAGGATGTCTTTTATAAAGTTGACAGACTGAGTAGGTCATGGTATATACTTTTATGTGGCCTCCGAGTGAATTGACTTCATCATCTGGGGAACCGGGATGCCAGAATTGTTTCTTTTTGCATTGGTTCCACCAAGCGGCAGGAGTATGTTCTGTTGAATAACACTCCTTTGGAACAGCTGGGAATTAATCTTTCGTTCTCTCACAAATTTGTGAGGCAAAACTGTGCATTCCGATGGCAAAGTTGTCGTGGGGGCTCAACCTTTTGAGTTTAGAGGGATCGTCGCCAGTTGGCACTGTCTTGCGCGGGGTTAATGTGAATGTTTTTCTTTTTTCTGTTTGTTTTGTTCAGGGGGAAGTTCGGGGTTTGATTGTTTCACTAATGGGGAATGTGGTCTGTATTATTTTATTTTTGACATACAATTTGTTTTTTCTACTATATCAAAATGTCAATTGTTAAAATGAGTGGATTGTCTCTCTCGACGTGGAATGTGAATGGGTTGTGACACCCTATAAAAAGAAGGAAGGTTATTACTTTTCTTAAACGTAAGAAATATGATATAGTTTTTCTTCAAGAAACGCATCTTTCCCCGCAGGAAGCTGAAAAATTTAGGAAGATATGGGGTGGACGTGTTTTTTTTTAGTGCTGGCTCAAGTAAGAGCAAGGGAGTCATTATACTGGTAAATAAGCATCTACAATTCAAATGTCTCAAACAGATTAAAGATAAATTAGGTAGAGTAATTATAGTTTTAGCTGAAATTCAGGGGCAAAGGTTTATTTTGGCTAATATTTACACATGGGCTGATGATCAGGGCTTTTTTTTTAGATCTTGAAAGGATGTTGCAAGCCGCTGGCACCCCCATGATATAATATTGGGAGGAGACTTTAATCTATTGATGGACTCAGTCCTTGATCATTGTGAAGCAAAAGTGTGTAAGCCCCCTAGAGCAACAATTACGCTTCACAGGATGTGTAAAAATCTTGGTCTTACAGATATTTGGAGACTTTTGAACACATCTGGTAGGGACTATACATTTTTTTATTCAGTCCATAAGATTTATTCTAGAATAGATTTTTTTTTATATCTAAGTCCCTCATTTCATCTGTTGTTGATTGCTCAATTGGAAACATCTTAGTCTCAGATCATGCCCTGGTGAGTTTAGAGGTGTTGCCACATATAGAGAAAAAGAAATCATATAGTTGGTGCTTTAATGTATCCCTTTTGCAAAATCCTGATTTCCAACAAATGTTAAAGACTGAAATCAATGTTTATATGAAGACCAACTGGTCCTCAGTATCCTCTGTGGGCGTGGCTTGGGAGGCACTTAAGGCGGTTCTTAGGGGTCGGATCATACAGTATGCCTCATTCATCAAAAAATCCAAAGCTCGAGAATTTGTTCAGTTGGAAGGAAATATTAAAAGTGCAGAGGCAAAGCTGAAGCGCCGTTTGTCATCTGATGGCCTCAGAGAATTGACCCAATTGAAATATAGATATAATGCTATTTTGTCACGGAAAGTGGAGTTTTGGTTATTCAGGGCAAGACAGTCTTTTTCAGTCAGAAAACTTTTGGCTAGATATATAAAGCAGAGAGAGTCTTTTTCTACCATTCCCTCAGTGATATCTGCTGGCGGTTAAATATTTACCTCAGCCATTGATATTAATAATGCTTTTAAAGAATTCTACCTTGATCTCTATAGTTCCACGTCTTCGTCTACTGATGAAGATATTAGAAACTTTGTGGAACCATTAGAATTCCCTAAACTGACGACTGAGCAAAAAAATCTCTTGATTCTGAGATAAACTTTGAAGAGCTTGATGAGGTAATTAAGGCCCTGCCTACAGACAAGGCTCCAGGGCCTGATGGCTTTGCCACTGAGTTTTTCAAATCTTATGCTACAGAACTGGCTTCACTTTTGTTAGAAGTTTATACAGAATCATTAAAGAATGGAAAGCTCCTGCCAACCACGACACAAGCCCGGATCAGTCTGATTCTTAAAAAGGACAAAGATCCAAGCGAGTGTAAAAGTTACCATCCAATTTCCCTGATCCAGTTAGATGTAAAAATTATGTCCAAAATTCTGGCTAACCGATTAAGTAAAGTTATGACATCACTTATGCATATAGATCAGGTGGGGTTTATTCAGGGCCGTAACTCTTCTGATAACATTAGGCGTTTCATCAATATCATGTGGTCAGTAGTGGATGATCAATCTCCGGTCGCTGCCATCTCACTTGACACCGAAAAGGCGTTTGATATGGTAGAATGGGATTATCTTTTTAAGATTTTGGAATTGTATGGGTTTGGGAGTACTTTTATTGGTTGGATTAAGTTACTTTATAGACACCCTGTAGCAGCGGTACTAACAAATGGACTAATTTCAGATTCTTTTACTTTGGATAGGGGCACCCAGCAGGGATGCCCTCTTTCCCCATTATTGTTCTGTCTTGCCCTGGAACCATTAGCAGCCGTGATAAGAAAGAAGGATGATTTTCCAGGGGTGATTGTGGGAGGTGTGGCGCATAAGCTACTGCTTTACGCAGATGATATTTTATTATTCGTCTTCGACCCCACTAGATCTATGCCATGCCTCCACAAAATTATTCATTCCTTTTCCAAGTTCTCAGGATACAAAGTCAATTGGTCTAAATCCGAAGCTTTGGCTTTGACAGCATACTGTCCAGTAATGGCCTTCCAGCCGGGTGCCTTCCAGTGGCCCAAACAGGGCATAAGTATTTGGAAATCTTATTCCCAGCAAATTTGTATGATTTAGTCAGAGTTAATTTTGATCCCTTAATAAAAAGGTTTTCGAATGGTGTGGACAGGTGGGCTTCATTACACTTATCGATGATTGGGAAGGTTAATGTAATTAAAATGAAATGTATTCCAAAATTGAACTACCTGTTACAGTCTCTCCCTATAGATGTCCCCCTCTCTTATTTAAGGCAATTTGATAGCATAGTGAAGTCCTTCATTTGGAATGGTAAGTGTGCCAGGTTAAATTTTAATAAGTTACATAGGCTGATGGACAAAGGTGGGCAAGGCCTACCCAAGATTCTGTTTTATTATTATGCATTCGGTCTGAGACATTTGGCTCATTGGTCGCTTCCACCTGAAAGAGCCCCTCCCTGGTTTTGCATTGAACAAGAACTTCTTGCCCCTATTTTGCCATTGCAAAGCCTTTCTATCAAACTAACCAGAGAAGTTAAATCACACCCCGTTATTTCACATTTTCACTCAGTATGGTTAAATGTGCAGAATCTGGTATGCGAGGTGTTAGGTATTCAGGTATTATTCTGCCCCAGACTCTGTATCTTGGGTGGTGGGGCAGTCATTGACATTGTAAGTAGACACATAAAGAATTGGGTCTTAACCAGTGTCATGATCGCCAGGCAGATCATTTTGAGGGGCTGAAGGTTGGCTGGAGCACCCTCTTTTCAGGAGTGGTGCTCGGAGATGGGAAGGGTGGCGGCCTTTGAGGAAGTTACATTCAGAGGAACGGGGAGGTATAAAGTGTTCGTGGAGAAATGGGGCGGGTATTTGTCATTTGTGGATGTGTGATTATTGTTGTTGTGTTTTTTAAAATTTTTATTTGTTTATTTTTTTTTATTTTTTTATGTATTTTTTTTATGTGTGTGCATGTGTGTCTATGTCATTTAAGACCACTGTAATGTTGCTGGGGTTAGGGTGGGATTGGGAGGGGGATGAGTAATAGTTGGGGTTAAGTTTGATTCTATGTATATATGTTTTGTTCTATGAGGTACATTTATGTGAATCAATAAAAACTGTTAATCAGAAAAATAATGTCAAGTTAATTTTGACTGAGATGTGACCAAATAGGATAATGTCAGAGTAGGTGAGTTGCACAATTGAGTTTGTCCATCCATTTCCATCTCCTCTGAGAAAAATGCCTTTGGTAAAGTACCTTGGCAACTTGGTCAAGTTTATTACTGCAGCTTGAGTGATTTTAGTGTTTTAAAATGGTTTTGCAGTCTCGCAGCAGGTTTTGTATTGAGTTTATGACCATATTATTTGACATAACGTCGGCCTTGTATGGCCAGTAAAGGTGGAAAAGCCTGTAACTCCCAGAATGGTCTCTGTTGCCTCCGGGCTTCTTGAGTAAAGTTTAAATTAAAGGATATACCCACCAATTGTTTCTAAGATTTCACATTTGCATGCAAATGTCTTCCTCTAGTCTAATGATTTCCCTTGAAGAAACTTCCAATTAGGGCCTATTAAGGCTTATTTCAATCTTTTAAAGAGCTTGCAGGCTTCTTTTGGGTACATCCATATCCAGTGGTAACCAGAAGAGTGCTTCTGGAATTATTGCAAAGTCATTTTCCAATTATTTGTGCTACAAATAATCTATGTTAAAAGGGTTTTAAAGTTTCCTATTTAATTTACATTATATTATCAGTGCATTAAGAGCAGAAACAAACTTCAAAAAAGTTTTCTTGTATATTCTTACTGTATATTCTTACTCATTGCTTTTAAGCTGGGCCGTAACCACAATACTTTGTATACACAATGTACTTTGTGGGGGACCAGTCCTCCCCAATAAACAGATATGGCCAGATTGTCCCCCCAATAATTGATGTCCTTGTTGCTGTTTTGCTGCATTCCATTATGCACCGCTGTCTAATTGTCATTAAGTTGTCGCAGGAATAACATAATGGTTTAAAAAATATTAATTTTTACAGCGCTCAGTAGTCTAACACCGCTCGTTAATGTCATTTGAGATAGCCAATCAAATCGATGAAGGCAGGACTCAAGTTTACACTTTGCGAGAACCTCATGGATTATCCCAGCACCGCACATCAGCAAGCAGTTCAGGTTAAGAGTTTGTGTCATGTGAGATGTGAGATGTAAGTATCTAATTAAACATGCAATATTTGAACACTGTTTTATGATTGAAATGTTGTACCGACCGACATTAATTTCCAAGGGTGCAAACTATTCACCATTAGGCGAAATTTGCTGTTTTGAATTTAAAATATGTCATGTACAGTATGTGATTTGTATGTCATTCATAACTGTGAATGTGAAAACATTAACGGAGCCGTTTTCAGAGAATCAGGCTGAAGACAAAGTGTGAATGTGTGTATATTGTAATTGAATGAATGTGGTAATCTGGCAGGCTTTGAAGTAGCTTTTTAGGAAATTCTCTTGACATTGTATAAGAAAATGATTGATAAAACACAAAGTAGAGCGTTCCCTGTCTGTCACTCACTCGACGTTGTGTCGATGTAGTGACACTAGGGGTTTGCTCTTGAGAGCCCCAATCACCTTTGCTTTATTCAGAAAAGGCCAATGAAAATTGGCGAGTGGAATTTGCATGCCACTCTCCGCCCCGGACATATGGGTATAAAAGGAGATGGCTTGTACCACTCATTCAGACATGTTCTTCGGAGCCGAGCGCATGTGTGTGTGTGTGTTCATCCCATCACCTTATCTTCTGCTGCTGGAATTTACGGCGCATATCAGCGGTCACCCTCGCACAGTCAAGTGTTGTGCTTCCCCTGGGTGCTTCGGTGGCTGAGTCCACAGATGTTAAAAGAGTAAGTTCCAAAAGAGTATGTTTTCTCTAAAAGAGCTCGCACAAACAATTACTATATTTTTAAAGATATCCTTTCACCTTTGTGCTATTGGGTGCAGCCGTTTTCTCTCCCCACCGGATGGCCATGAGATCTCTCTCAAGTGCTTGGGTCGCCAGCACGCCGAGGCAGCTTTCGTGGAGGGGTCATGTTCTCACGGACGCGGCTCTCTTCCTTCTTCGTGAAGCAGAGAGCCACCGCGGCTGCTTCCCGACCCGGTCCGTCCTGGGTTGGAACTCAGGCGGCTGCGTCGGCGAGCACCGCGGGCGATCTGGATGTGGATATGGGAGTGTTTCCACCGGCTTAATCCCCTTGGACCTCCCAGCCCCCAGCATGCTCATTCTGCCCGGTAGAGTTCACGAGCAAGGTAGGCGTTCCGCCTTAGGGCGGATTTAATATCTCATTTGGGGCTCACGACGAGGATGAGTTATCAGTTGCAGCATCAGAGGGTGGGCTTCTGCTTTCGGAAGCGGACGAATCTTCTGAGCTCCCGCTCTCGGGCAGTAGAGCTCAGGATGAGGCAGATGAGTTGGCAGCCGTGCTTGCCTGGGCAGCCGTGAACATCAGGCTTGAGTGAAACCCTCCACCATACCCTAAGCACTTGTGGATAGATGATTGGTTTCTGGGCTCGGAGCGTGACTCACGGCTGCGCCCCGCCCCAGTGCCCATCTTCCCGGAAGTGCACGAGGAGCACGCGAAGTCATGGACGGCACCTTTCTCTGCCCATACCCGCTTCGCCGGCTCGTCCACCCTAACTAAGGGATATGTCGAGCTTCCCCATAGAGCGCGCCATTGCGGTGCATTTATGCCCGCAGGGAGGAGCCACCAGGAGGAACCGACCAAGGCTCCCTTCCAAGGTGTGTACGTTATCTTCGTCACTCGTGCCGAAGGCTTACAATGCCGCGGGTCAGGCTGCTTCCACCCTGCATGCCATGGACATCCTGCAGGTCCACCAGGCCAAGGCGCTCAAAGATCTGCACGAGGGTAAGACCGACCCAGGGCTTATGAAGGAACTGTGTACCATGACTGACCTCGCTTTACGGGTGACGAAAGTCACGGCGTGCACCCTGGGCTGGACGATGTCCACCTTGGTGGTCCAAGAGCGGCACCTGTGGCTCAACCTTGCGGAGATGCGTGACACCGAGAAGGTCCGCATTCTCGATGTGCCCATCTCCCAAGGGGGGCTCTTTGGCGACACTGTAGAGGATTTCGCCCACCAGTTCTCGATGGTGAAGAAGCAGATGGAGGCCATCAAACACATCCTGGCGTGGCGCGGCTCGGCCGCCTATAGGCCTCCAAAGTCCCACGCCCCATCTGCCACTCGCCAGGGCCGTCCTTCTGCGGTGCCGGCCCCGGCTCCCCCACCATCGGAGCCCGTATGCCTGTCTTTGAGAAGAAGATCCTCCCACATTGCGTCGTGGTCATGACAGATGCCTCAAATTCAGGCTGGGGCACTGTGTGCAATGGGCAGGCAGTATCGGGGCTCTGGACAGGGCCCGCCTGCAATGGCACATCAACTGCCTAGAGTTGCTGGCAGTATCGCTGGCCCTGCAGAGGCTTCGGCCGTTGATTCAGGGCAAGCACGTGTTTGTCTAGACGGACAACACAGCGACTGTGGCGTACATAAACTGCCAGGACGTGTATGCTCACGTCGCATATCGCAACTCGCCCACTGCCTCCTCCTTAGGAGTCAGCAGACCTTGAAGTCTCTGCGAGCCACTCCAACCATGCAGCGGACACGCTCTCACAGCAGGTAATGCTCCGCTGAGTGTGGAGACTCCACCCCCATGCAGTCCAGCTGATTTGGGAGAGATTCAGAGAGGTGCAGGTGGACCTGTTCACCTCCTGATAGTCCTCTCTCTTCCCCCTTTGGTACTTCCTGTCCGAGGCTTCCCTCGGCCTGGATGCCTTGGTGCACAGCTTGCTTCGGGGGCTGCGCAAGTACGTGTTTCCCCCAGTGAGCCTCATTGCACAGAGGTTGAGCAAAGTCAGGGAGGACGGGCAATAAGTCCTGATGGTTGCGTCATACTGGTCCAACCGGACTTTGTTTTCAGACCTGATACTCCTAGCAGTAGCCCCTCCCTGGCACATTCCCCTGAGGCAGGACCTTCTCACTCAGGGGCAGGGCATGCTCCGGCACCCATGGCCAGACCTCTGGAAGCTGCACATCTGGCTCCTGGATGGGACGCGGAGGACCTAGCAGGCCTTCTGTCAGTGGTGGTAGACATGATCACTCCACCAGAGGTGTTGCGTCCTCCTGGGCACTGGCAAGGGGTGCCTCTTTAGCAGACATATGCAGAGCAGAGGGTTGGGCTACACCCAATACCTTTGCAAGGATCTACAACCTGCACATAGAACCGGTTTCGACCTGAGTGTTACGGGGTAACAACAGGTAGACCAGGTGGCTAGTCTGGTGTATCGCTTGCATTGCGCCTTTCCCCTTTTGAGGTGATAATGTGCGCTATCTTGTCCACAACAGTTCCCCATAACTGGTGAACACTGGACACTTCTTTAATTCCTTAAGCACTATTCGGTGGCAAACTCGGTGGAGGAGTAATGCCGCCAGGCCCAGTTCTCGTGGTATGCATCTTTTTAGGTGAGCCCATGTACTGGGCTCAGTGCTCCATATGTGGTGATTCCCCCCTCGGTAATCCCGAGTTTCCCTTCAGGTGAACCCTGTGTTTCCCTTCATCAGAGCTCTGCTCTGCCTCAGCCACTGTGGCTGTGTACCCTCTCTGTAGATAGGGTCTTCCCAGTGGTATCATTCCATATGTGAACTTCCCTGTTGGTAAGTCCATGTGAGGTATTCTCCACATGTTAACCTCCCTCCGGTAGGATGTGGTCTCCGTAGTGCTCTCCCTCCTGGAGAGGGAAGAGCACTTCCCCAGCACTATTCTAGCAGGTGTTCGGCAGGAAATTGCTTAATACAAAAATCAGGAAAGGCCACCGCCTGTAGCTTCCTTGAGTAAGTCCTCCTCTCACTCTTATTGGGACCCGGGAGATGCCTTACCTAACTCGCTGGAAGGTTACGACGTGGTTGAGCGCTTGCTGCGAGGCACACAGCAGCCTGCCCATGTCCACTCCTCCGTACCTCGCAACATGGTTCAGCGCCTGCGGCGTTTCATATAGGAATCCCTAGCGTCACTACATCAACACTGAGTCTGCTTCCTGTGGTGGGCTCCACGCCGGGGCTGGGCCGCAGGGGCGGGCTGCAGCAGAGCCGGTGCAGTCACAGTAGGGGGACGCCCTTGGCGACGAGCAGACGGGGTGTGGGATCTTGAGCCGCACCGGGGCAGGATGTGCCGGATAGCCTCCGTCTGCTGCTTCACTGCCGAGAACTGCTGGGTAAAGTCCTCGATGGTGTCGCCGAACAGGCCAACCTGGGAAATGGGGGCGCCAAGGAACTGTGCCTTGTCGGCCTTTCCCATCTCGACATGGTTGAGCTAAAGGTGGTGCTCCTGGACCACCAATATGGACATCGCCTGCCCAAGAGACCGCGCTGTGACCTTCGTCGCCCGGAGAGTGAGGTCGGTCACCGAGCCCAGCTCCTGCATCAATCCCGAGGTGGAACTACCCTCGTGCAGTTCCTTTAGCGCCTTGGCTTGGTGGACTTGCAGGAGAGCCATGGTGTGCAGGGTGGAGGTGGCTTGTCCAGTGGCACTGTAGGCTTTGGCTGTCAGAGATGACGTAAACCTACAGGCCTTGGACAGGAGCTTTGGGCGCCCGAGCCAGGTGGCAGCGCTCTGCGGGCATAGGTGCACCGCGAGCGCCTTATCCACTGGGGGATCACCGAATAGCCCTTGGCCGCCCCCCCATCGAGGATAATGAGGGCGGGGGAGCTGAAAGATCGGGACCGAGCAGTAAAAGGTGCCTCCCACGACCTTATACCCGTATGTTCGGGGCAGTGGTATGCAAATACCACTCTCCAATTTTCATTGGCATTTTTTCAAAGACCAGAGGAGTTCCGGGCTCCCAAGAGTGACCCCTAGTGTCACTACATCGACACAATGTCGAGTGAGTGACATATAGGGAACAAAAATGATCAAATTTTGGTCACTGTTCAAGACATTGTAATGGCCTTCCTTTTAAGATACAAACTAATTCTGTCAGCATTAACGCGTTAATGCATGCAATTAATTTAACATTTAAAAGTTTAATGCATTCATTTTTCTTAATAGGGAATAAGGCAAGTACTGTCTTGTATGTCTAATTTGACATTAGATTCTGACATTTTATTCAGCTCTGTGTGAGTTGTAAACACTGTTAGAGGGCGGGGCCTGTGCGATGTGTTTAGTGGGGACATTACACTCAAACACACAACAGCAAGCCTGTGCCAACGATCAAGTGCTGGAGAAAAAAACCTCTTATAAAACTATTGCTGGTATGTTAGCTAGTTTTTTTCTCCCTGTTGATGCTCTGCATAAATGTAATATAATTTCAAATTTGTACCCATTGCCGCCGAGCATTTGAAGTGTCAGCTAATGTTTACCGGACAGTTCGGATGAATTGTCTTTATATTGGAAGTGCCACCGCTAAAAGCAGAACAAGATGCAATTTTTATGGAGTTCAGTGCGGCACTGGATGCCCTGACACGAATCACGTGCGATCTATATTCAAAGTGAAAAGACAGCCTGCCGACTGATTAATATTAAATGAGGGTTTAATGCGCATTGCAGTGAATACTAGTTCCCTATCTGTCACTCACTCGACGTTGTGTTGATGTAGTGACACTAGGGGTCGCCCTTGGGAGCCCCAAACACCTCTTATGTTTGAGAGAAGGCCAATGAAAATTGGCGAGTGGAATTTGCATGCCACTCCCCTGGACATACGGGTATAAAAGGAGCTGGTGTGCAACCACTCATTCAGATTTTTTCTTCGGAGCTGAGCGGTGTTGATGTATTCCACTGCCAATCCATTTGCCTCTTTAGAAAGCAAGCGACCTCCATGGCTGTTGGATTTCATGGCGCATCACAGTGGTTTCTCCCCCTCTCGCACAAATAAGTGTGGAGAACACCCCTGGGTGCTTCAACAGCGCACGTTGAGCACTAAAAGAGTATATTTCTCCATAAAAGAGTATATATTCCCTAAAAGAGTGGGCACTGTTGGAAAGCGTCTTTTTAAAGATGTGCAGTTCCTGGTTGCGGTCATTATTTCTCTGCTTCTGACGGTCACGATCGCTGCCTTACGTGTCTGGGCTCCAGACACGCTGAGACAGCATTCATGGATGGTTCATGCCTGCACTGCGAGAGCATGACCATAGCCACGTTGTGATCGTGGCTTTCCTTCCTCAGAGGGAAAGCCACTCCAGCCACTCCCCGCCCCGGTTCTCCTGCCCGCGGGCAAAAGACCACGACGGTTAGCGCTGGGGGCGATTGAAGGACTTCAATGGAAGTCCTTTCACTGCCCAGACTGGGCTTTTGAGTTCTGCTGCTCACACCACCCTCGATGGCAGGGCGGCCAGGGGCTACATGGATGTTCCCCAGGTAGAGCAGGCGATTGCAGTGCACTTGTGCCCACAGAGCACCAGCACCTGGCAGAACCGTCCTAGGATCCCATCCAAGTCCTGTAAGACTACATCGTCTCTGACGGCTCTGCATGCCATGGCCCTCCTGCAGGTCCACCAGGCCAAGGCATTGAAAGAGCTGCACAAGGGTGGTCCTGACCCAGAAGTAATGCAGGAGCCGCTTGTTCATCCCTTGGACGGACCTGGCATTTCTACGGGCAGGGGTTCCCCTAGAGCAGGTCTCCAGATGAGTCGTCATCACGACAGATGCCTCCAAGTCTGGCTGGGGTGCCGTTTGCAATGGGCACACAGCCGCAGGACAGGCCCTCGTCTGCATTGGCACATCAACTGCCTTGAGTTGCTCGCAGTATTGCTAGCCCTGCAGAGGTTTCGGCCATTGATCCAGGGAAAGCATGTGTTGGTCTGGACAGACAATATGGCGACGGTAGCCAAGACAGTTTATGCTCACCCCACATGTCGCAACTCACCCACCGTCTCCTCCTCTGGAGCCAGCAGCGGCTCAAGTCGCTGCAGGCCACTCACATCCTTGGCAAACTCAATCGCACAGCGGACATGCTGTCGCAGCAGGTGATGCTCAGGGGACAGTGGAGGCTCCACCCCCAGGCGGTCCGCTGATTTTGAGTCAATTCAGCAAGGCACAGGTAGACCTGTTTGCCTCCTGGGAATCCTCCCATTGCCCACTGTGGTATTCCCTGACCGAGGCCCCCCTCGGCACGGACGCAATGGCACACAGCTGGCCCCGGGGTCTGCACAAATATGCATTTCCCCCAGTGAGCCTACTTGCACAGACATTGTGCAAAGTCAGGGAGGATGAGGAACAGGTCCTGTTGGTAGCACCCTACTGGCCCACCCAGGCTTGGTTCTCGGAACTCATGATCCTCACGACAGCCTCTCCCTGACAAATTCTCCTGAGGAATGACCTTCTTTCTCAGGGACGAGGCACGATCTGGCACCCGCGACCAGACCTCTGGAACCTCCATGTCTGGCCCTTGGATGGGACGTGGAAGATCTGAGTGGCCTACCACCCATGGTAGTAGACACTAACACTCAGGCCAGGGCCCCGTCTAACAGGCAACTGTACACCTTTAAGTGGTGCCTGTTCACGAATTGCTGTTCTTCCCGAGGCAAAGACCCACAGAGTTGTGCAGTCGGGTCGGTGCTTTCCTTCCTGCAGGAGAGGTTGGAAGGGCAGCTGTCACCCTCCACCTTGAAGGTATATGTAGCTGCTATAGTGGTACACCACGATGCAGTGGACGGTAAGTATTTAGGGAAGATTGACCTGATCATCAGGTTCCTTAGAGGCGCCAGGAGGTTGAATTCTCCTAGGCCGCACCTCGTTCCCTCATGGGACCTCTCTTTGGTCCTGCTGGGCCTACAGAGAGCCCCTTTCGAGCCCTTAGAGTCAGTTGAGCTGAAAGCCCTCTCCTTGAAGATGGCCCTCCTGACTCTGCTCACCTCCATCAAGAGGGTTGGGGACCTGCAAGCATTCTCTGTCAGTAATACGTGCCTAGAGTTTGGCCCAGAGTACTCTCACGTGATCCTGAGACCTTTTGGGCTATGTGCCCAAAGTTCCCACTAACCCCTTTAAAGATCAGGTGGTGAACCTGCAAGCACTGCACCAGGAGGAGGCAGACCCAGCCTTGTCGTTGCTGTGTCTGGTACGTACTTTGCGTATCTATTTGGACCGCACGGAGACCTTTAGATGTTCCGAGCAGCTCTTTGTCTGTTTTGGGGGACAACAGAAGGGGAATGCTGTCTCCAAACAGAGGATCGCCCACTGGATTGTGGACGCCATCGCGTTGGTGTACCAGGCCCATGGTGCACTGTCCCCTTTGGGACTACGAGCGCACTCTACCAGGAGTGTAGCCTCCTCCTGGGCCTTGGCCAATGGCGCCTCTCTAACAGACATCTGTAGGGCAGTGGGCCGGGCAACACCCAATACCTTCACGAGATTTTAAAATTTCCGGGTTGAGCCAGTTTCATCCCGTGTGTTGGTAGGTACAAACAGGTAAGGATGCGGGCAGCTGGCCAGGTGTACTGCTGGCACACATGCGCCTTTCCCTTTCCGAGGGGAAGACGTGCACTCTTTCATCCACGTGAGTTCCCGGGATCGGTGAACCCTGGATTCCTCTCTCAGCACCTGCGGCAAGCAAATTTGGTGGAGGAAGGCCCAGTACTTGTGTCAGTATGCCCTGTTCAGATCAGCCCCTGTACTGGGATAGATGCTCCATATGCGTTGGTTTGCTGTCGGTAACCCCATATGACGTAATATTCCATGGTATGGTCTCCCTAATGGTAGACTTGTGTCTCCCCTTGGGCAGAGTCCCCTCTGCCACCGGTCGGCGTGTTTGTAGAGCTCCGTCCCCTCCGGGTAGGACCTACCATGGGGACTTCCTCCACATGATACTGCTGATAAAGAATTGGTAAGCCCATGTGACGTATTTCCACACAATTACCTCCCCTTCAGGCAGGGTGTGGTCTCCGCAGTGTCTTTTTCCAAGGACACCTACCCCAACAGGAATACGTTTTGGCCCCAGCTGGTGCGGCCTTTTCACATTGTGGGCACATCTGACCCCCCCTTTTATGCTTTCGGGGGGCGAGGGTCCATACATCGTGCACGGGACGTTGGGAAGGTTACAATGGGGCCGGTGCACTTGTTACTTGGCATGCAGTGGCCTGTCTGCACCTGCACCGCCGATCCATGATAACACAGTTTAGCTGGTTGTGGCGTTTCGTATAGGGACCCCTAGTGTCACTACATCGACACAACGTCAAGTGAGTGACAGACAGGGAATGTCTAGGTTACTGTTGTAACCCCCTTTTCCTGATGGAGGGAACGAGACGTTGTGTCCCTACACAACACTGAACTACCCGCTGTGATTGCCGGGACTCTGTCTCGGCTCCTCAGCATAAACCTGAATGAGTGGTTGCACACCAGCTCCTTTTATACCTGTATGTCCGGGGGAGTGGCATGCAAATTCCACTCGCCAATTTTCATTGGCCTTTTCTCAAACATCAGAGGTGTTTGGGGCTCCCAAGGGCGACCCCTAGTGTCACTACATCGACACAATGTCTCGTTCCCTCTGTCAGGGAACGGGGGTTACAACAGTAACCTAGATGTTCTTTCAATTAGTCAACATCCGAGTTAGACTTTGGGAAGTGTTTAATGTTACACGAATTTAAGCTATTTTATTGAATTTCTGTCTTTATACTGTGGAGTTTGGAAAATGTTAATAAAGCATTTTTGTTACTTACTGTATTGTTTTGTTCTATTTTGTTGTTCTTTCCAAAGAACAAATAAATGCATTATGACAGGAAATAAGTATATATAGGTCAAATTTAACAACTTTTAAAATCTGATATTAATCGCGATTAACTATGAAAAATGATGAGATTAATTGTGATTAAAAATTGTAATCTATTTACAGCCCTAATACAAACCTCAAGGCTCCTGCTAGGGGTGGGTTGTCTGTGACTTCACTTGAGGCTACAGAGTGAGTGGATTTGGCTTGTGGCTACAGTAGATTCTCATGAATTGCTGCCTAGCTGAGCGGTAGAACAACAGTGTGAGTCACACTGCATCTTCATTTAACAAGCAAGCACAACAACACAGACTCATAAATGTTTTAGTGCACCATTTCTAGTTAAGTTACTGAAACATGGAAAACCATTACTGAAATGTCCTCTGTGTCTGGGCTTTCTCACAATGTGTCTGACCCTTTTTAGGCTTAATGCATGTTTTAGATGTATAACAAAGGCCATTCATAATGTAGGACTGGCAAAGAGTGCCTTATCACAAGGCATGACATGAATTTTTATTTTTTCATGTTTGGGTTGAGAGTACAAGAGTTCGTACAAATATTATCTTAAACAGTGGTTCTAAAACTGTGGTATGGGACACAGTTTAAAATGTATAATACTAAAAAGGTACTGACATGTGTAACTTGTACGTATTTTTTTTTTTATGCTGTATCTCAAATCTCTGATCTCTTTACTATTTTAATTTAGCTTTGTGTATTTAAAACTCATGCATAGCCCATATTTTCATGTTTGCAATGCAGGATGAGATTAGGTATTGATTGTTCCCAAGTTTTGCGCTAGCGTTGCCAAGCTGAATCCACTCAGTGCACACACTACAATTTTATTACTATAAGAGAGTGGTGAAAGCAAGATAAAAAAAAAAAAAGTCAAGATATGTTTTCCCTCAAAGTCTGTGAGGAATTACATGAAGGCAAGCTTGAAGAATGGCCTACTTTTTGACTCAGAAACACTGGACTCAGCTCTCAATTTTTTTTTTTTTTTTTTTTTTTACCATGGTATCAATAACATAAATAGTCTGACAGAAGAGTTATTTTGAAAAATGTAAGAATTTTTACGGTTTAATTCAAATATACAGTATTTTCATAATTAATGTGTATGAACAGGACAGCAAAATATTAACACGTTACCTTGTGTGATATACATTGCAGTCCTTTTTAAAAGTGCACATATTATGTTTTATTTAATTTTGTTTTAAAGGTCTCATACAATAGATTTACATGCATCCAAGATAATTTAAATTGCAGCATTACCTTTTTTTTCCCAGTGTCAAAAACGACTCCTTCAATGATCCATTCTAAATAATTAATTCTAAACTCCTCCTTTCAGAGAGCCTACTCTGCTCTGATTGGTCAGATGTCCCAGTCTGTTGTGATTGGTCTACCGCTTACAGCGCATTTCGGAAAGGAAAGCCCACTACCATTTCCGAGTTTCAGCTCCGTCTGAAAACATTTCTGTTTTACCTTACCAATTTGAGCCCGAGTCCAATAGTGATACATCGGAAGATCAACCCAAACCACCATCGCAAGCACGACGAAAACAGGACGTTTCTCTGTGGTAAATTTATGTGCAGTTTGACAATAACATGAGTTAGCCGGTTAACAGATGCTAACAGCTAACAGGCTAACAGCCTGCACTGGCTGTACATGTAAACAGACCAGAGGTGGGTTTTTTGTTACCAAATTACGTAGGTTAGTACAGGAAGTAAGTCTGGAATTACTAAGACTCGTTTCAGGTGTTCAGAATCAGTTCTTTCTTTTGGGTGTCAATAACTCCATATTTCGTGCACTTTCATTTTTGAAACTTTGCAGACTTTTTTACATTCACAAACAGCTATATAACACTACATGAATGGTAATATTTGAAAAACCATAATAGGTGCTCTTTAAATTGTATTATTGTGGTCTTTTAGATGCTTCTCTAATAGGGTTTGCAGCACAGTGATTTGTGTCAGAAAATGCAGTGGTAGGACCCAAATGCAGAATTTTAAAAAACAAGAATTTATTAAATACAAAAATAAAGGGACAAAAACTCAACCAAAACTCCCACAAGGGGGAAAACAAATATAAACAATCCTGTAGGGTAAAACGAACAATACAGGGCTGGGGCAGAGGGAAATAGGGAACCAGGACCAACCGGACAGGGATGGGATGAAGAACAGCACCAACAAACAGGCAAGACCGACTAACTAGACCGACTGGAGACAAAAGACCGACTGAGTAACATAAGACAAACAAGAATGGAAACAAGACAAACTGGCACTGGACAGCAAACACGAGGAGACTAAAATATGGAGAGAAATTAAATGGGTTAACTGGGGATAGCTGAGGCAGATTAACTAATAATAAACAAACAAGGAAGCGGGGTTTGACATAAGACGGAGAGACGATCTGCAAATACACAGAAATATATACGATACAGAAACAAAACAAAGCCATGTGCTCTCGCAAGACAACAAAACATCCGAATGGCATGAGCGCACATCGCCAAGACAATAAGGCAATATACACCCATGTCAACCAACAAACAAGACGAGAGAATGCATAGCAAAGGCAAACAAAGAGATGCCACGCATTCTCACACTAAACGAAACCTGAGCGTACATCGCGAGGCAAATGCCACACGATGCATGCAACAGGTGGCAAAAACGAGACAGGACACCTGTGCAAGAGTTCGGCCACACACACACCCGACACCTTGGACCGAAGTGACCGAACCTCAGCACAACATAAAGACAGCTCGCGACCCGGGTGCACAGTGCAATGTGAGCGCGATGCGAGGTGCACCCGTGTTTGCTAGAGACAGACATAAACTATTGACGCGAGTGCATGCTGCCAAGATGACATAAGCGCGATGCACCCATGTCAATAACAGACAGACATGGAGCATGAGTGTCCGAATCCCGACACAGACCAGGAAGTCAGGACCAAGACACTATACTCCAGACACGAAACAAGACAGACCAAAGAGCGCATGGCAGGGAATTCCGAAACCACGCGCTCACACAAAGACAGACAACGAAACACAAGACAAGACACAAGACAGTCCTGTCAGACCAAAACCCATACTGACAGAGTGACAGGACTATGGCAGATTTGTTCTAACTAGAAAAATATTGATAATGTGCCATTGTCACTAAAATATGGCATTATGTTGCTTACTGACACATAAAGCTTGTGCTTAAAGAAATCAGAGGGGATGGTATGGTTTGATCAAAGTTGGTACTTGGTCTAAAAAGTTTGAGAACCACTGATCATACATAATGAACCTCTGAACTTACACACTGCAGAATCACTCTGTCCAACTATGTACGAGCATCAGTCAGAATGTGCCAGTCAAAATGCCATACCAGTCAGAATGACTCACTGTATTTAGCAAATAAACTTGAAGCTTCAGGGGATCAAAATGGATCTGCTTGTGGACCTGTGTGCTATTTTTATGTGAGGGTTAATTCGTCCAACCTTTTTGTAATGTAGTCATCTTCAGCTGAAGTATTAACATCACATTAACTCCGAATGAAATATCTGAGCTTCACTCCACTACGGAGAGCTAGGGATGTAATTGAGAAAAACCCCAAAGGAAACGGCTGGAAAACGGCTAGTCTCGTATTAACTTTTTCATCTCTCACTGCAAATAGCTTAATGTACCATTGCAAAAGTTCAAACTTCATTCATTTCAGAGATTCCCCATGTTACTGCTCTGCTCAAAATGTCCAAATCAATCAGCATGGAAAGTGATTTATTTGACATATTTTCAAAGACAGAATCCATACCCATGGAGGTATATTCCAGCATCATCATGAGTTGAATTACATGCCCTGCTGGAAAATCCAGATTAAAGGGATAGTTCACCCAAAATTGAAAATTCTGTATATATACTGTATATATATATATATATATATATATATATATATATATATATATATATATATATATATATATATATATATCTTTTTTTTTTTTTTTTTTTTTTTGAAAATTAAAAAGAAACAATGCATTATATTCATATGAGAATTTGTGTACAGATAGTTGTGACTATGCTTATAGTTTTCTCTATGTTCTGTCTATTGCATTTTCTGCATGAAGCAAAAAGCTGTTAACCCATTTAACATGCATTGGTACATCAAGTCATTTTGGTGTAAATAATGCCACATAATGAAAGGTGGATGCCATCTGATAATGCAAAACACTAAGGATGCACAATATATCAGAGGCCATAATGGTATCGGCCGATAAATATGAATTTTAAAGTTATCGGTTATCGGTCCAATAAGAGAATTTGGCCGATATATTAAAGCCGATAAATGATGGCTTTTTCAGGCACTCGCCATGTGGGTTTTGATTGGTGCCTTTTGTCTTTGCTTTAGAGAATATTACTGGATCTGAGTAAACATTCCATTATTCAGTATTTATGTCACATACATTTTTTTCTTTTTGTATGTTAAAGCATATTGTTTGAGACTTGTTTGCATTCCTTAGTTTTGTCTTTTCACAGGTTTAAATCAAGTGCTATGCACTGTACTTATCAAGTAGCTCACTCATCTAATTAATTATAAATTGCAGAGTCATTATGCTTTTTTTTTTTTTTTTTTTTTTTAATAAAAGGAAGTTGGCCATAGGAATGTAAAATGTATTTAACTGGTTCAAAGTAGGCAAAATTTTGTAAATGATTTAAAAGTTTTAGATGTTTCTTGCAGGTTCCATGTTTTCTGCAATTGAAGTTGTTTTGAAATAAAAACAATAATCCACTTGACAAGTTGATTTCATTAGAAGTGCTCCAGATGTGGTTTTATAAGGTGAGCCTTTTGTTTGTTTTTGTAGTTGCACACACAAAATGTAGATTTCTATCCAGATAAAGATTAATCTGCAAATATATCGGTTATCGGCCTCCAAATACACAGAATTTTCGGTTATAGTATCGACCAATTTTCCATATCGGTGCATCTCTACAAAATACCATATGTATTTGCACTAACCATATGGCTGTAACAATGAATTTTTTTTCCCTCAAAACCAAATTGCAATTGAAAAAAACATTGCATATGAAGCTTAAACAAACAGAATGCGTTAGAGCCACCCAAAAAATAGCTTAAGCATTCCCAAAATGTCAGCCCGCAAGATAATGAAACTGCTGTGTGTAACAATTGGTATTTTTCATAAACCAGGGCAATGTTTATCTGTTGGCGATAGGGCAGAAAGGTACAGAGTTTTCATCCTTATCTTCTCACCGTTTTTTCCCTGTAAATGCATTTTCCTTTATTTTCTTTTTTATAGCCATATTCTATTTAATTTTTTTAGAATCCATGTAGGATATATCATGCTCTGTACTGTTGCTATTGGTTTGTATGCCTCAGTGTAAAGATACGCCTCATAGACTAATTATAGTGAAGTATAATCATAATGTCAAAACTGTAATTTTTGAGTGACGTGACTCATACTGTCACTAGGCGTGTTTCACGTGTCTGTTTCAGGCATTTTCGAACTCCAAGAACAAAAATCCAATGACTGTCTGGGTTTTCTAAATGTACAATGCATTTCAGAGCCATGACTTAAGAGTGAGCACACATGCTTATTTCTGTATACATATTGCTATATATGGGACAAATTCAGCCTTTAAAAGTGAAATCATATCAGTAAATCTCTTGTCTGATACAGTATACAGTGTACTATGTACTCCCATACAAACTTTACTTGGGGCCCGTTACGTTTCTGATAATGAACAATCAGCTGGAACAATATTTACATAATATACTGTTACATTGATTGGAAATTAAAATCGGATCAGTCTTGCTTGTCTTGTGAACAGTTTAGCAGTGAAAATACATCAGATGATCTGATCAACTCAAAATTTGTTTAGAATATGACATCTCAATCAATATCTTGGGAATACGTTATGAAATGTGCAAGAGTGCTAAAGAGAGAGATTTGAAAGTCAGCCCCATGATTAAAGCTGTACACACTAAATAGATTTCTAATGAGCTGTTTCTCTGATGAACTGCAATAAACCGAAGCCTGTCTCTCTTAGTGCTAATCACTCAATCAGAGAATTTGCACACAGAAATACACCCAGAGGGGAACGAGGTGTGTGTGTGCGTGAGAAGCATTCATTACCCATAACTCTTGGTGACGCAGTTGTGGCCTTATGGTGCCATTTCACATGATAGCTGAAAATAAGAAAAAGGGAGAGTAAGAAAGTATGTAAGAAAGCTTGCAAGACTTTTCATTTTGACTACAAAATGATTTTTAAATATCCTTATCCAGTTAGCACAAATGACTGGAAAGGTCATGGAATTTTATTAGGATTGATGAGTAAAATCTAAAGATATAAAAATATAAAATGTATTGTAAAGCAAAATAAAATAATTATAATAATAATAAGTTAACATTTTCAGCTTAGTAGACTGTAGCTTTGCTGTTTCTATAAATATTCTGCCTCTTTAATAGTTGCCAATTCCGTTTATTATAAGCATTGATTTTTTTTTCCGTAAAGTCACTTGTAAAAATGGGTAGTAATCTGGGGTTCCCTATCTGTCACTCACTCGACGTTGGTGTCGATGTAGTGACACTAGGGGTCACTCTTGGGAGCCCGAGACACCTCTGGTCTTTGATAAAAGGCCAATGAGAATTGGCGAGTGGTATTTGCATGCCACTCCCCCGAACATACGGGTATAAAAGGAGCTGGTATGCAACCACTCATTCAGATTTTCTCTTCGGAGCCGAACGGTCATGCTCGCTGAGCTGAATACTACTGTTCATTCACCTGCTGGATCTGACGGCGCATTTCAGCGGCTTCTCCCTCCTCTGCACTGGTGCACTGCAGAGAACGCCCCTGGGCGCTTCGGCAGAAAAACTAGAGAGTATATTTTCTGAAAGAGCATTTTTCCCCTCTAAAAGAGTATATATTTCTCTAAAAGAGCGCACACACGGAACGTCTTTTTAAAGACGCATCTTTTTAAAGATGCTTTTCCGATTGTGTGTTATTCCTGGTTGTGCTCGTTATCTCTCGCCTTCTAACGGTCACGATCACTGTCTTTCGTGTCTGGGCACTGCTCACGCGGAGACAGCGTTCGTGGATGGTCACGTACTCATTGCTAGAATATGTCCATGGCAACGTTGCGGTCGCGGCTCGCCTTCGTAAGAAAGCGAGCCACCCCAGAGGCTCCCGCCTCGGTCCTTTTACCCACGGGTTTGAGGCCAGTGCGGCTAGCACTGGGGGCGATTTGGGGACCCCAATGGGACCGCCTCCGCCGGGTATCCCCCCGCGGACCTCCCATTCCCCAGCACGCTCGTCTGCCCCGAGCGGGCTTCCGGGTGAGTCCACCGGCTCGTCTCACGGCGAGTTCGACCTCTTATTCGGAGCCCGCGAAAGTGATGAGCTCTCGAGCGCAGCATCGGAGAGCGGGCTCGTCCAGTCGGAAGCCTCAGCTGGGCTCCTCCCTTCAGGGTCGATCGCCCAGTCACAGGCTGACGTGGAGATGACGACATGATTTCACCACTCTTCCCTGAACCCTCGCGGCTCGGTGATTGGTTCCTGGGCTCACGGCGCCGCTCAAAGCCACGCCCCGCCCCGTTCCTTTCTTCCCGGAAGTGCATGAAGAGCTGACAAGGTCGCGGGAGGCACTTTTTACTGCCCGGTCCCGATCTTTTCAGCTTACCCGCTCTCACTACCCTCGATGGTGGGGCGGCCAAGGGTTATTCGGCAATCCCCCGGTGGATAAAGGCGCTCGCGGTGCACCTATGCCCGCAGAGCGCCACCACCTGGCGCGGGTGCCCAAAACCCCCGTCCAAGGCCTGTAGGTTTACGTCATCTCTGACGGTCGAAGCCTACAGTGCTGCTGGACAAGCTGTCTCCGCCCTGCATGCCATGGCTCTCCTGCAAGTCTGCCAAGGCGCTAAAGGAACTGCACAAGGGTAGTTCCGCCCCGGGATTGATGCAGGAACTGCGCTCGGCGACCGACCTCGCTCTCCGAGCGACGGAGGTCACGGTGCGGTCTCTTGGGAGGACGATGGCCACACTAGTGGTCCAGGAGCGCCACCTTTGGCTAAACCTGGTCGAGATGGGTGAGGCCGACAGGACACAATTCCTTGCTGCCCCCATTTCCCAGGCAGGCCTATTCGGCGACACCGTCGAGGACTTTGCCCAGCAGTTCTCGATGGTAGAGCAGTAGATGGATGCTAGCCGGCTTATCCTGCCCCGGCGCGGCTCAAGATCCCGCACCCAATCTACTCATTGCCGAGGGCGTCCCCCTGCGGTGACTGCACCGGCTCCGCCGCAGCCCGCCCCTCCGGCCCGGCCCCGGCGTGGAGCCCACCGCAGGAAGCCGATGCCACCCGTCTCACAGCTGGCACCGAAGAATCTTCGAAGCGCCCCTGAGACGGGCGACCCAGGGACAACGAAACCCGCTGCTCTGGAGCTGGTAAGCAGATCGTCATCTTTTTGTTACCTTTTGCATTTAATTGCGCTGCATGCTCAAGTGGCTGCAGTACTCAAGAGCTCAGCAAGAGTGGTTTCCTTGTTCCCTGGGTCACATATCCGGTGTGTACGGCTGGCATCACGACCACTGTCCACCACTCCATTTGGCAGGTTGGCGCTCCAGCGGCGGTCTCCCGCCCTGAGCGCCCAGCTGTGGCACAAATCCGCCCCCGATGTGACAGTCTCCACGGGTCACGAGGACAGGTCTCTTCCTCCCCCGTCCCAGGCTGTTCCGGGAGTGGTCACAAGGAGCCAGGTAAGTACTTCGCTGTCCTCGGACTCAGCACGGCCACGATGTGGTGTGGCATCTCGAGCTCCGCCCTGCCGCGAGGCCCCACCTGCCGGTACATCCGATGACGTTGTCCCTTTGGTCCCCCTTGCGCGGAACTTGGATGCATTGGCTTGCGCTTTCCAGTCAGTCACGAGGGCTGGTCCGGACCGTCCGACTCGGCTGCGCGATTCACTTCGCCGGGCATCCGCCCAGGTCCAGCGGTGTCCACTTCACCTTGGTGAAAGACGGAACTTTCACGTCTCGATCCTTCCTCGACACAGACCCTTCCAGCGGTTCGCGTTCGAGGGTCAGGCGTATCGGTACAAAGTCCTCCCTTTCGGCCTGTCCCTGTCTCCTCGTGTCTTTACGAAGATCGCAGAGGCTGCCCTTGCCCCGTTAAGGGAGGTGGGCATTCGCATTCTCAACTATCTCGAAGACTGGCTAATCTTAGCTCACTCTCGAGACGGGTTATACGCACACAGGGACCTGGTGCTCTCACACCTCAGCCGACTAGGGCTTCGGGTCAGCTGGGAAAAGAGCAAGCTCCTCCCGGTTCAGAGCATCTCTTTTCTCGGTTTGGAGTTGGACTCAGTCTCTTTGACGGCGCACCTTACGAACGAGCACGCCCAGTCGGTGCTGGCCTGTTTGAAGGCGTTCAAACAGAAAACAGCGGTTCCACTGAAACTTTTTCAGAGGCTCCTGGGGCATATGGCATCCTCGGCGGTGGCCACCCCGCTCGGGTTGATGCATATGAGGCCGCTTCAGCACTGGCTCCAGACTCGAGTCCCGAGACGGGCATGGCGCCACGGGACACACCGCGTGGCCATTACGTCGGACTGTCACCATTTTTTCAGCCCTTGGACCGACCTCTCGTTTCCACGAGCAGGTGTTCCGCTAGAACTGGTCTCCAGGCGCGTCGTGGTCATGACAGACGCCTCCAAAACGGGCTGGGGCGCTGTTGGCAATGGGCACACAGCTGCTGGCCTCTAGACGGGTCCGCAGCTGCGTTGGCACATCAACTGCCTCGAGTTACTGGCAATTCTGCTCACCCTGCAGAGGTTCCGGCCGTTGATCCAGGGCAAGCACGTGCTAGTTCGGACAGACAGCATGGCAGCGGTAGCATATGTCAACCGCCAAGGCGGTCTGCGCTCCCGCTGTATGTCATAACTCGCCCGCCGTCTCCTCCAACGGAGTTAGAAGCACCAAGTCGCTGCAAGCCACTCACATCCCGGGCAACCTAAACACTTCGGCAGACGCGTCGTAACAACAGGTTACCCTCAAGGGAGAGTGGAGACTCCACCTTCAGGTGGTCCAGCTGATTTGGAGTCGATTCGGTCAGGCACAGGTGCACCTGTTCGCCTCCCAAGAATGCTCCCACTGCCCGCTCTGGTACGCCCTCACTGAGGCCTTCCTCGGCATAGATGCGCTGGCACACAGCTGGTCCCCTGGCATTCGCAAATATGCATTTTCCCCCAGTGAGCCTGCTCACACAGACCCTGTGCAAGGTCAGGGAGGACGAGGAGAAGGTCGTCCTGGTAAGCACCCTACTGGCCCACCCAGATGTGGTGCTCGGACCTCACGCTCCTTGTGTCAGCTCCCCCCGGGCAAATTCCCCTGAGGAAGGCCCTTCTTTCGCAGGGAAGGGGCACCATCCGGCACCCGTGCCCAGACCTCTGGAATCTACATGTCTGGCCCCTGGACGGGATGCGTTCACTCAGGCTAGGGCTCCCTATATGAGGCCCCTGTGTGCCTTTAAGCGGCGTCTGTTCGCTAAGTGGTGTTCTTCCCATCAGGAAGACCCCCAGAGGTGTGCAGTCAGATCAGTGCTTTCCTTCCTGCAAGAGAGGTTGGAAGGGAGGCTGTCCCCTTCCACCTTGAAGGTGTACGTTGCTGCCATAGCAGCACACCACGACGCAGTCGACGGTAAGTCCTTAGGGAAGCATGATCTGATCATCAGGTTCCTAAGAGGCGCCAGGAGGCTGAATCCCTCCAGACCGCGCCTCCTTCCCTGTGGCGGTTCCCTGTAAGGCTAACCCCATGCGATCTCTATCTTCCGCTAGTTCGTTTCCCTGCTGGCAAACTGCGTCTTCCTTGGGCAGAGCCCCTCTGCCCCAGTCTCCATGTTGTAGTAACTCCTCCCCCATTGGGCAGGATCTACCTTGAAGGCTCTCCACATGGTTGGAAAGACCATGTGATGTATTCTTCCACTTAAATATCCCCCCCTCTCTTGGGGCGAGGTGTGGTCTCCGCGGTGTCCTCCCCTTGGGAGGGACACCCCCCGACTAGACCTGGCGGCCCAGTCAGATAATCCCCCTTCTTTTTTAGGGAGTGGAAAAAGAGAAGGGGAAAGAGGCCACGACTGGGTTAAGCCTGTCTCTATCTCTGGTTAGTCGACTTGTCCCCAAAAAGGGCCGTTCGACACTCATAACTATGTTGGGGGAGGTTACATGTCGACCTGGTGCGCTGGCTATGAGGCACACAGCAAGTCTGCCCACCACACACCGCCAGTTCACGTAACACAGTTCAGCCTTGTGGCGTTTTGTATAGGGACCCCTAGTGTCACTACATCGACACCAACGTTGAGTGAGTGACAGATAGGGAACGTCATGGTTACTGGTGTAACCTCTGTTCCCTGATGGAGGGAACGAGACGTTGGTCCCTCCTGCCACAACGCTGAAATACCCGCTGAAATGGCCGGACCTTATATCGGCTCCTCAGCGTAAAACCTGAATGAGTGGTTGCATACCAGCTCCTTTTATACCCGTATGTTCGGGGGAGTGGCATGCAAATACCACTCGCCAATTTTCATTGGCCTTTTATCAAAGACCAGAGGTGTCTCGGGCTCCCAAGAGTGACCCCTAATGTCACTACATCGACACCAACGTCTCGTTCCCTCCATCAGGGAACGGAGGTTACACCAGTAACCATGACGTTGTCATATGGCTTGAGAAAGAGTCCAAACCTCATCCAAACAAAACAAACACACATAGTAGTGCTTCTCATGTAACACACCACCACCACAACCAACACACACGAAAAACCAAGGATCACTTACTTTAGGCTTGTTTTTTCTGCCCAAGTTGCTTGTTACTCTAGAAAAGTCTGGCAACACTAGCCTCTTTAAATGTAGTTAAGTGAGGGAGAAAACAAATGCTGGAGTTAACGGATTTCAACAGAGAGGGACAACGTCTCATCAAATCTGACTCAACATGCGTCCTGCAGAGTCCATCACTGAGCGCATTTACATGCACACCAATACGATAACTACAAAAAATCAGCTTATTCAAAAATCAAACAACGCAAGAAAATCGCATTTACATGAGGCTTGAAATCACTGAGTTGTGCTCTGCTTTTGATATCAAGATGTGAAGAGACATGTGCACAACACTTGTGCACACTGGATAAGCCAGTGAGTGCAGTAAAGGTGTTTACATGCAAAGTGAAATGAGGGGAATGGGCAGAAAATCTAGGTGTGTTGATCGATTTATTCTTAAGCAGTTTATGACCTTACACTGATAAAGGAAAGCCATTTAATGTGTTTACATGACCAGACATGCTGTTGGCTTATTAAGCATGATTGGTTTAAGTTACTTGATCCATGTCTAGTCGACACAGACCCAGCTGATCAACTATTGGTGGAACTAACTGACGATTAATTAATACAGTAGGTGCAATCCTTGTACATATGCACAGTGTCAGTATTGCACTGCTACAGCTCATCTTCCATGTATATTTGATATTTTCTCAGGCCCATCTCAGGTTCCGCATCCTCTTATTCACGAGCAATCGCTTGTTCCATCATCAAACTGCCTCCACTCTTTATTTTCCAAGGCAGTGCAATGTTCCTCCAAAGTGAAAAATAGCTCATGACATCGGTGATTATTCTGAACCTTTAAACTGTCTTTTTCTTTTACACTTGCATTGGCATTATTGATTTAACTTTATCTTCAGGGCCACAGTGTGCCTTCTTTTTCTCCGCAGTTGGCTTGTTTATGTTTGTTGTGGTTTGGGAAAGCCTCATTCTTTCTCGCTGCACTGGGATGGATTCATAATGCAGCCCAAAAGCATGACAGGCTTGGCTTTGGTGAAAGAAAAGGCTTTTCTATTGCTTTCTGTTGCTGCCAACACTTCTGGTCCAAGACGTTTGTAGTAGCCTTCATCGTTCTGATATATACATTGAGGATACAGTAAATTGTAATAGAAAAAATAAAAAAATAAAAAACCAACACCAAGGATTAAAAGCTTGCATCAAAAGCAAAAATTGCTCTCCAATGGAAACAAACATATCCAAGTGATGCTCTTGGTTTATAAAAAGCTTGTCCTGTAAACACAGGCAACTCTGAGGATCTAACATCCTGCCATCTCTACCTTCAAGAATATAAATCACAATCCAATCTTTTTTTTTTTTTTTTTGCTTAAGAGATAGCCTCCGTAATGCAGTCCCCAGCTGGTACTGAACAAGAACACAATGTTCTTGGCAAGGGAATCCTGATTTCCCAACGTGGACCTACGACTGCAGTCCATAAATCATTTGGAGAGCCTATTTGGAAGTGCCTTCTCCTTTTATTGGACACATTGGTTATTGTGCACCAACTTTGTCACTGGTACTGTCCCTGGAAGAAGTTGTAACTGCTCAAGGTTTTTCCTGAATTTGCTCAAATATATTACAGTTATCAAAAACTGGATATAGGCTATTCATGTTTGCATTGCATATACATTGCATGGCTAAAAGCATGTAGACACCCCCTTCTAATTAATGGTTTGGCTATTTCAGCAACACCCACTATAAACATGGGCATACAATCAAGCATACAGCCATACCATCTCCTTAAACAAACATTTAAAGAAGAATGGGGCAGACCAAAGCGCACTATTGCTCATAGCAAGGGCCATAAAGAAATGGTTTACTGAGTCTGGTGTGGAGTGGCCAGCACAAATCCCATACCTGAACCCAGTTGAATACCTATGGGATGAATTGGAATGCAGATGGTTCTGACGCTCTTGTGTCCGAATGGGACCAAATCCCAGCAGCCATGTTCCAACGTCTAGCAGAAAGCCTTCCCATACAAATCAAAGCTGTTGTTGCAGCAAAGGGAGGGTAAACTCAATACACATTAATACACATGGTTTTGAAATTAAATGTTCAACAAGCACATATTGTTGTGGTGTTAAGATGCCCACATACTTTTGGCCATGTAGTGAGTGTAAATATCAATTTGAATTTAAACACAAAACCACAAATGCCTTATATTGCAGTATAACACCATCAAGAGTTAAAATATGAGTAACTCTGAATGTCCGACTGACATTTGGCGCTCTTTTTGATTGGCTTTTGAGGAAGTTAATAAATGGCTTCTAGGGCTAAGACCTTCTAGGTCCCTGGTGAGAACTAGGTCTAGTCCAGTGATGAGATCTGGGAGAGTTGCCGAATCAAGGATGAATGGTCCAACAGCGCAAGGTTATGGAGACAATGGGAACTAAAATTCCACTGGGGTATGGAGATGATGCCTCATTTCCAACATGGCTTCACGGAGTATGAGCTCATTATTTTGTGCTTGAAAGAGGCCCACAGACAGAGAGTTTTTGATACGATTTTCACGGGTGAGTGGGAGTTTTTGAGAGCGGGCTACAATCTGCTGTTATATGGAATGTGGTCTGTTGTGTGCCAATTAGACTGTAATCTACCAGTGTGAGGTAGAGAAAAAAATATTAAAGGAGACATTAAATTGGCACAATGTCAACATACTGTAGGAACTGAGGGCTTAACAAGTTTGAGTATATCACAAGTGTACTAATAACTAGAGTGAATATACTGCTAATAATGTACGTTGAATGTGCGATTCTCTTCACCAATAATTCACTTACTGTTACCACTATTCTGCTGTTTGTTTGAAGCTCAACCACATTTCATATATAATTTCTGTGTAGATCTGCAATGTTTCTACTCTTCTCACACGGTCATGGTCAGGTTTTCAGAACTTAAAATGGTGCTGGCAAATTCAAAAAGACCATAAGCAAAAAGGTAATTTTAGCCCTCAATGGCGATGTTAGTGTCCTCTTTTCTGCTGATTGCATTTCCATTTATGGCATACAATTACTATACAGGCTTGAATCAGTCACTGAAGCAAAATGTTTATTTGGCAGTGTATCACTTGAATATGTTTAGCTGGCCACTTCTGTCAAGACAGTATGTCAATGACTGCTTTTGAATTTGATATTCAAATTGATGATGATGATGGGAAATTACACTTTGCTTTGAAGGTTGTTTTACTTGCAAAAATGTACCATTGCATTATGCTTTTTTGACTTGTACCATGGTAATTGGTGGCAGACTGATATAATGTTTGGACCAATTGATCTGCCGATATTTGTCCATTTGAGATTGGCATTGGCTGATAACAGTGTCCATTTGGCCAATAAACAGTTCCTTATTCTACAGCCTTGTCAATGGAAAATAACTTTTTGTTTTCAAATACTATTTTGGTGAATATTGAGTACACATATACTCTGTATATAGTCAGAAATTAACTCATTTGTTTCCCCTTTAAGAGGGCATAATTTTTTCCTAGTCATTTAAAACATGAACTGTGTGTAAATGTACAGTTGTGCTCAAAAGTTTGCATACTCTGGCAGAAATTGTGAAATTTTGGCATTGATTTTGAAAATATGACTGATCATGCAAAAAGTATTTTATTTAAGGATAGTGATCATATGAAGTCATTTATTATCACATAGTTGTTTGGCTCCTTTTTAAATCATAATGAAAACAGAAGTTCCCAAACGGCCCTGATCAAAAGTTTACATACCCTTGAATGTTTGGCCTTGTTTCAGACACACAAGGTGACACACACAGGTTTAAATGGCAATTAAAAATTAATTTCCCACACCAGTGGCTTTTTAAATTGCAATTAGTGTCTGTGTATAAATAGTCAATGAGTTTGTTATCTCTCATGTGGATGCACTGAGCAGGCTAGATACTGAGCCATGGGGAGCAGAAAAGAACTGTCAAAAGACTGCGTAACAAGGTAATGGAACTTTATAAAGATGGAAAAGGATATAAAAATATATCCAAAGCCTTGAAAATGCCAGTCAGTACTGTTCAATCACTTATTAAGAAGTGGAAAATTTGGGGATCTCTTGATACCAAGCCAAGGTCAGGTAGACCAAGAAAGATTTCAGCTACAACTGCCAGAAGAATTGTTCGGGATACAAAGAAAAACCCACTGGTAACCTCAGGAGAAATACAGGCTGCTCTGGAAAAAGACGGTGTGGTTGTTTCAAGGAGCACAATATGATGATACTTGAACAAAAATGAGCTGCATGGTCGAGTTACCAGAAAGAAGCCTTTAGTGCGTCAATGCCACAAAAAAGCCCGGTTACAATATGCCTGTCAACACCTTGACACACCTCACAGATTCTGGCACACTGTAATTTGGAGAGACGAGATGAAAATAGAGCTTTATGGTCACAACCATAAGCGTTATGTTTGGAGAAGGGTCAACAAGTATTGTGCTCCTTGAAACAACCACACCGTCTTTTTAAATTGGACACAAAAAAGACAAAAGTGCTAAAAAACAACTTTAAACCCACAGCATACTACAGTTGATGCTCTTCACAGCCATCTTGCTTTCTGAACTCGGGGTCCTCTGAGTTCATCCGACTTTCCGAGTAGGAATTCCGACATCGGGGGACGTTCCATTTGTCAGTTCCGGTCTCGGAACTCGGAAAATAACTCGGAGCTCCGACTTCTGAGACAAATGGAACGCACGATCTGTAACAAGGCCAAACATTCAAGGGTATGTAAACTTTTGATCAGGGCCATTTGGGATATCATTATGATTTAAAAAGGAGCCAAACAACTATGTGATAATAAATGGCTTCATATGATCACTATCCTTAAATAAAAGACGATGCCAAAATTTCACAGTTTCTGCCAGGGTATGCAAACTTTTGAGCATAACTGTATATGTAAATGTCTTACCCAAATAATTAAATCAACATTAATTCATAAGTTACAGTATGTTATAACTAGGACTGTAATAGAATATTAAGAACTACATCAGAATTCTTTCAAAAAAAAAAAAACAAAAAAAAAGAAAGAATTCATTACAAAACAATTTTTGCCCCTACATTTAGAATTGCATGGACATTTTCTTAATTTCTTAATATATATACAGTATATACTGTATATATAGTATTCATATCTGCAAACCTATATCTGTTAACCACTAATGGTAATAATATAAAGAACTGTCAATAGGTAAATACCACAGTAATCATTCAGTACTGTGTACGTATCAAAATACCATGATATTACCATCAGGTATCATCACTGTACCATGGTACTGCCCCAGTACTTCTTGTGAAAGGGGTAAGTCATGAATTGTAGTTTTATTAAAGTGAAAAAGAGCAAAGTAAGTTTTTGGTTGTTGTTTGTTTTAGGGTGTACAGACTGTCCATTGTTGCTGAAACTGAACTTTTGCAGTATTATATTGTCTTGCTGTAAACCAAGCTTTGAGTGGAATCAGTGTGGGACTAAATCTATAATTCATAGCCTGTTTTATACAGCAATTAAATATTACAATTATCCATTTAAAAATCATCTATTCTTCTTTTTTATCATTTAACACTTTTCCATTTATGCATGGATCAGTTTTAATATAACTATGAAAAGCTAATGATAGCCTGAGGTATTTTCGGCACTATACGCTTTGGGCAGTACATTTTTCTGTTATATGTTTCTTTGTTGGTGGAATAAGATTTGTTAGCCTTGACTGCACATAGTTTAGAGATACTAACAATAATACATACCCTGCTGCTTTTATATGTGCAGTTACATGGATTTATAAGCATGGCTTTAGTCATGAACTTACATTTTCTTCTATTTGTCTGCACATTTTTATTGTTTAAATATACATTATGCTTTTCACAATGTGCATACAATGCTTACGAGCAGTTACATTGGCCCTTCACCGCATAACATACAATCGTCTATAAAAAGTGTTTTTTTTCCTCATGGGCTGTTACAAAATAATTTAGGTTTTTAGCACAAACTGATACCCCACTGCCATTAATGGAGTAGAAACAAAAACGGCACCTCAAATGATTAGAATTTTGTCAGTGTAGGGGAGACCCAGGCTACCGGTCTCCCCTAATACTTCCTAACTGTTACAGTGAATGATTTTCATGCAATTTTGATTTTAGACCTCATATAATTCTAGGCACTAAAATCTCATTCTAATTTTGTTGGTGTAAAACAACAAGAGGATATGAATTATAAATAGTGTCTCAGCTTGAGCCGGTGTAATTTTGTCTACACGCATATCAATCCCTTGTGCCCCAAACAAATCTGCTTGTCACTTTGCATAATGTATAAGTTACAGTGCAGAATGGTTGAGCTCTGCACTGTTAATGTAATGAGGCGAGTTACCTGACCTCCCTCCTGCTAACGGCACAATTTCCAACACTGGAAACTCTATATCGTCAGGCTGAGAATCCGAAGGTTGATTAAATTTTGGTTTATTGTCCACAACCAGCTGATTTCAAGGACTAATTTTAAACCTCTGGAAGTGAAGCTGTGTGGTTTTTACTCATCGCTGAGCTGCTTATGTGTGTAAATGTGTTGGTTTGTCACGTTGTAGTTTACAGAGAATTAACTTCTAATTTAGGTGTAAAACAGAGAGATTGTATTTAAGTTAAAGAATGGCTATTGTCTCAAAATTGTGCTCAATCAAAAGTATTTAGTCTAAAGCAAAAGTTTGTATGTAAATGAAAGTAAAAATAGGATCCACATTTAATTGTACTTAAATATTTAAAACTAACAAATGTCTTTCTTACCTTTAGAAGTATTCTGATGAAATCAAGAGACTTCCTCATTAAAGTAATTTTGATGCACAAACTTAAAATAAAAACCTGTGTGCTGTTATTCTTCAAAGTTAATAAAGTCTTTAATGAAGTACTGTATGTTCTTTATGCATGCAGGTGAGTAGTATGAATATATTCCCGGACATACTTAACATGGGAATATATGCATTCACCCAAACATATAACATAGTGACAATAACTATTAAAATAAATTGGTAAATAAAGCAGTTATAGTTGAAAAGAGATGACTGTCTTGCGGTTATCCACCATTTTATTTTATAAATGTATATATTTTTTTTTCAGCGTTTTGAATATGACCTGTCCTCAGCTCCTGTCCTGTGGTATTATGCAATAGTTAAGTGTCCAGTATATGCACAGTTCAATATCTTGCCGAATGCGAAAAGGTATTTCTCATCTTCAGTTGTTTTTTAGGAATACTGAGGATTCGGACATCCAACTCAATTAACATACTGCTTTTAGTATACTATATAAAGAGAAAGTAGGCATTTTCTGACACAGGGATGCTTTCTGCCTTACAGTGTCAGGAAAGCAATCTCTCCCTTTTTCCCATGCAAATGTTGTGTTGAGATCAAACTTCCATGAATCCCCCACTCAGTAAACGTTTTGGCTGGGAATGAAAGTCTGATCAGCATCTATGAGCTGACCTTGCTGCTCGGCTGCAGCCGGATGGTTAAGAGCAGTAAACACAGAGAGAATCATAGGCAGCACACAAGGACCTCTGCCATATGGTGCAGGCAACACAGCGGGACTGCACGGATCAAGACATGCAATCCACATCAGAGTTAAACTAATATGCAGTGTGAACTGCATAACTTTGACAGGTGGTGAATATTTGCAAACGTTTTCTATTTTTTGTATTTTTTATTTTTTTGGCAAATACAGCATTCATAGATGGAGAAACACATTAGCTTGATAAAAACTCCTTATACTATGTATTAGAAATGAATGATACCTCACATTGTACCTCACTAAGCGATCTGACGTACAGTTTTTGCCTAGCGGATGATAAAATAGGTGGAAAAAATCTAGGGCTCAGAACTTGATGGTGGGCTATTTTGATTTCCTTCATATTTTGAAGCAGCCTCCTACTAACCATACAGCAACATGCTAAAAACTCTCATTACAGCTTAGCAACCAAAAGGCAAAGCCCTGGCAACAACACTCAACATTGGCACCACAACATTTGCAAGGGCTAGCAGCACTCATATTTTCACCAGGAAATGTGAATAACTAGTTATTTATGTTTATTTATTCAAACTTCCTCAATACTGTTAACGTTATATGTGTTTTGTATTTGCAGTGTTATTTTGAGTGAACATGTCCATATATACAGTACAGTATATAATCCTGCATGCTTTAAGGAAACTTGAGCTTATTTTGCTTATTTGGTGAATGTCAATGTGCTATCCGTTGCCTTATTAGAGAGAAACGTTTTGAGCAAATAGAATTTAGAGAAAGTGTACGTTTTATACAAAAAAGAACATCAGTGTGGAGTGCAGATTACAGCATTTATTTAATTTACAGTATTTATTTAACTAGTTTCAGTACTTTTACATTTGGACTGTCCCAAAAGTCTTCTGAAAATATTAGTCAAAAAGCAAAAAGCACATGATGTGCGATTCTCATGACAAAAAAGCTACCAAAAATGTGTGAAGCACAGCACTGTGCACTGAATGATTTCAAGCACATGACATCCAAAGGTCCAAAGATGTCACAAAACAAGAAGAAAAAATAGTATTCAGCCTCTTTTTTGCTCCTGTTATGGGATGAATGCTTCATCTTGCAGGGTCGTTTGATCTTTTTTTTTACATTGCATATGCTTGCAATTATTAAAGGGAAAGTACACCCAACAGGGTAAAAAGGAAAAAAAGCAATGAAAGATTTGGAGGTCGGAGTTCACTAAACTTGAACTTTGGACCGCTGTGGAACACAATATTTCTTTGTATGAGCTTGCGTTTCCTCTCTCCTTCATTCAGATGTGTTTGAATGGGAGTGAATGGAGCTGTGTATTGTGACCATGGCTTTACAGTTTTGTTTTGTTTTTTTCCTAAACCATACAATGCTTTTTCGGAAACACATTATCTTTATTGTAAAATAAATACATGGAACATGTATTGAACATGGAAAATCTATTTCAAGATCTGCTCAATTAGCAGATAATCTAAAGCTTCAATATCAAGTTTGTCATTGGTATTTTGCCATCTGGTCCAGCTTTTTGGAGTGATCCTTCAGTGTTTTCAGTGCCATCTAATATAGCTGTCAGCTGGCTTTCAAACAAGGACTCAACTGACATAACCTTGAGTGGAGAGATGTCTCACTCTTCATAAACTGTGGTTGACAGAGAATGGATCTAGAAATAGCATCCTCCAAAATAATCACCATCTCCTGTTGGACAAGTCTTAGCTGGTCTCCATGAGGACTGCTGTCTCATGCAGCTGGAGATAACATTTGAGTGGCATTAGCTTAACAGGAGCCAGAGCATCTTTTCTATTGACAGCTAAAAAAAAAAAAAAAAAAAAAAAAAAAAAACTCAAGTCATGGCAGAACCAACTGTCCACCAGCCTTTATCTTACCCAGTCTTGCTGTCTCTTCTGGAATATATTTTAAGGCCTGGCTTTACATTTGATAGATTTAAATAAGCATGATATCCACAGACCAGCTAAACCTCTGCTTATCTTCCTATGGGCAAATGAACCCACACATGGGATGTTTTTTTTTTTTTTTTTTTTTTTTTTTTGCAGCCTAACATTGTAAGGATCCAGCCTTTGCAGAGTTCCCTATCCATTGTCCCTAACAAGTTTTGTCTATGTCAAACAAATGCATCTCATTGTCTGTGTGAACATGAGCTTGGATAGATTACCATTACCCTTCGTGTCTAGCATTCGCCGTCAAGGTGATAAGTGCTCCCTAATAAGGGAGATAACTCTGACTAATCATACTGAATTGCTTTCATTATGGTGACTGAATTGGATTCATGTATATAGAAGACAGCCTCAGCATGTTTTCTTTAATGCATTCTACTTCACTTAAAGGAATAGTTCATTCAAAAATGAAAATTGATCATTTACGTTCCAAACCTGTAACTTGTTCTTCCATGGATACATTTCCAAAAATATATTGGTTACTCTTGTTCATGCAAATACAATGTGTGAGGACTGGAGCTTAAGATTCAAGGCAAAAGCACCATGCACCATGAAGTCATATATTTTCAATGAAATGGTTGATCCAATTAATAAAACTGGTATGAATGATTTGTTGGCGAAACAGAAATCACAGAGAAAATTTCTCTAATGCGCCAAAGATAGCAAGGACAGATGTCAAGGTTTTTAGTGAATAACATGTTAAATTTCAGTGTGTTTCTCACCCAAAGCAGAACACTTGATAAAATAGCTCACAAATAACATGGAACACTGTTGTAATACTTATGTTATGTTTGCATTCATTTTTAAGCTTGAAAACTCCAGTTCCCAGCAATTGTGGAGCCCTCAGTATTTTTAATTTTTTTTAAACTTCTCCTTTTGTATTCTATGAAAGGAAGAAATTCATATGGGTTTGGAATGACAAGAGGGTGATTAAATTATGACAGATTTGCCATTTTTGAATGAGCTGTTCCTTTAATGCTTTTGTTAACACCTATGCAAGCCACTGAAAAACCGAACACCCAGGACATCAAAGTTAATTCTAATCATGAAGTAAAATAGGTCAGTCATTCAGCTTATCTCACCAAAAGCGTTTGAATTCACTCTAGAGATGTGTTAGACAACTCGGCTCAAACTAAAACAACTTACTTATCTTTGATGACATTAGGCTGCTTCGAGAGCCAAGAAACTGTTTAATTTTGTTGAATAACGGTAAAGCTACAAGTGAATGAAATATTAAAGATGAACTTCTTTAGATGGCCTAAAACATTTCTCAGCAGTATCATAAAATAATGCACAGGAAAAACACCACCACAATAAGAGACTTATATCTGGTGCTGGTAATGATTCTTTTTTGCTGTAAACACATTTTGGCTGGCTTACAACTGTAATAAATTCATTCTTTTGACAATATGCAATCGCTATTATTTTGTGTATTTACTTGTGTCAGCCTCTAGCAACATCTGTCTCTTTGCTTAAGAAAGATTCTTGTAGAAGACTGTATATGATTTTATATTAAGGTACTCATTAATATTCATGTCTACCCTCATCATATAGATTTTTGAATAAATTCAGAATAAGTTGTAAATGATGTAAAATAAATGAGGTGGCAGTCATTTCCTGAGAAATTTCCAGCTGAATTCCAGGAATGAACATCATTTGTAGTATGTAAATGTAATGAGTTATTGAAGGGTATAAGAGTTTAATTGACATTTGTGCTGCTAAAGGCTTATAATAGCAGCATTTAGACACTATCGAATACAGGTCAAAATGTTCATGTTGGTGTAGATCAGTGTTTAGTCTTGCATCTGAATTCATGCATTGAAAATTTAAAGTGTGTAAGTTCTGCGCCACTAGCTTCACAAAACAGTGTTTTTTTGAAAAGATTGTAGAAATCTCCTCTTATCTTTCATTGGTTGTAAAAAACAGAAAGTCCTGCCCCACACTCACACCATTGGTTGAGCCATGTTGTCGAGCTGATCAGTCACTCAAATACAACAATGCTTCAGAGTGCCTCAGAGTCACAGTGTTATACTTTTAGGTGAAACCAACATACAAATGGCTTACTTGTAGTTGACTCTGCATATTAATCTGGGTTTGATACAGCGGCAGGGCCTGTCGATCACACTCGTTCTCTTCCTCATGCTCCCGCGGCTCGGCAACGCTTGTGTGTAGATTGCAACACTGTGTTACTGTAGTGATATTATAGTAACCATATTTTTTGGCAGAAACAATAGTTTTAATTTAATTAACCATGGTGTTACTACAGTAATATGGTGGTAATATAGTAACCATGGTTAATTTTGTAGTTACTATAAATTTACAACAACATACCATGGTGTAACTATGGTTACTGTAGTAAAACCAAGGTTATTTTTTCTAAGGTAAGGTTAAGGTTAGGGGTAGGGGTTAATGTAGTGTGTCTGTGGGACTCTAAATAAACACAATAAACACACTTGGTATGGGTGTATTTGGACCATCTGCTCTGGCAGAGGGTAAGATCATCGGTAAATAACATCTTCAGACCGTTTCATGCTGAACGCTATCTGATGTCTTAGAGTAGTTATGGAACATACCACACAAGTTTACTTTTAAAGTTTATGTTACTTTTATGATATACTGGGGAAAAATGCTGTTTGATCTTACTACTGTGCAAAATTGATTTAAAAGTGGTTGCACAAAATTAAGTTAAACCTACTTGTATGTTTTAGCTATAAAAACTCAGTTATATTAAGAGTAAATCCAACCAGATCTAATCATATTCATTCAACTTAATTAAAAATACACACGTGAAGCCACTCAGTAATTTCAAACTATAAGATACTCTTTAGAATAATTTACATTAAGTGCATAATAACAATCTTTTCATTGTTATTTCTATAAATCCAGTAAATGATAGTAAATGATGATAAAGTATCTGTTCCGTCATACAACATTAATGTTCAGATATGGCATTAAAATAAATAGAACATGGTTTAGCTTAATTTCAAGGAACAACAATGTCCATTATGTTGAATTTGAATAAAACAGCATAGGTAAGGCTAAACACAACTGAAAACACAACTACAACCTTTTTTAACTATGATCAACAACTATTTACACTACTGCCTACATAATTAAATATTCAGATGCAAGAGCTTTTGGCCACTCCCCCAAATACAGCCCAGCTGAAACGGAAAACAGTTTTTTTTTTCTAATAGTTTATTATTATTATTATTATTATTATTATTATTATTATTATTATTATTATTATTATGCCATTAGTTCATTTAAAACACAGATAATACATTTTAAAACAACATATTACTATTCAGTAAAACGAGAAATACAATAACATAATTAAAATGAATCAAAAGAGCTAAATTTGATAACGTACAATTTACTAAAGGACAAATTATTATTATTATTAACTATCATAACTCTAAGAAGAACTTTAGTAAACTAAAAAAGCACCTCAGAAAAACTAAAAAAAGAAAAGTAAATCGGTGTGATTTGATTACAGCCAAGCACACAGTGATCTCAGACAGTCCACAGAAGCTCTTGCTCAGTGTGCTCAGGTTGCCATATATCTCCTCCAGATGAATAGATGTGATTGCTCGTTTGGGCTGAGAGCTTGGAGTTCTCCTGATCCAGACTCTCGATGTTTATAGTCTGCTGTACTGCAGGATGATTGAATATACTGAGGCTGTAAATTATAAAGCTCTCATAGCTGCCAAGCACACAAACAAGAGCAGAGTGCATGCACTGAACCAAAGAATAGGGTCAGGTTGCTCTCATGGGGGAGTGGATGAAGTCAATATCAGGGGCACCTTTCTGTCCTCTGGGTTTTATAATATAATAAAGAAGAGCTGAGTTTGTGTGTTGTTTTGTTGAAAGTCTTGAAGCACTTGAATCCTTTATGATTTATTTGTGCTTAAAATTCTGAATCAAAATGACAGGCATGTGTGAAGAAATACAGTATATCTGGATAATGTCAGGCTACAAACTTTCCCCAACAAAGTTTGCACTTTCAAAGTTACACTTCTCATTTTACAACTAGTTTTCAAACTGTTGCAGTCAGATTTTGTGGTAATTCTTCCATGTTTAATCTTTTATATTCTGAAATGTCACAGTATCGGGAAAATATTTGCTGATAAGTTTAGGCAAGGAGATGCATAGCATTTCTGCTCTTAACATCAAAAGATAAATCCGTGATCTTAATGTTCTATTAGGTGCAGAAATGCTATGCAAATGCAATGGTATTCAATTTTTCAATTTTGGAATTGGCTTGGCAGTCTAATAATCCACTGTTTGAATGGAGCAGTTTTTCGAGCATTCCTTTCTACTGAGTTTTTCCTTGATGTACTCTTGATGTCTCTCTATCTCTAAAACACACAGATGCAGTTTCAAACTTTACTTCAATGCTGGATTTTTCAGAGAGAATTTTTTTTTTTTTTTTTTTTGACATTTCAGGGATTGTGCAATCTCGCTTGGAACCTAGAGATGCTTCATTAAAACTCATGTCAAATACAATACTGAGCAAAGCCCACTTAAAAAGAGGCACAAAGAAACAATGAATTAAGTGCATGCTTAAAAGAAAATTTTAAGTTTACATTTTCTGATAAAAAATATGAGTGGTGCTTGCACATGGAAAACCCACTACCACAATGGGTGTTGTGGTGGTTGCCAGGGCATTGCTATTTGGTTGCTAAGCCGATCTCAGTGTTTTTTGCTAGCAGTTGCTAGCTTTTTCTTGAAGGTTTCTAGCGTGTTCTAGGTGGTTGATTACAGGCCCAAGTCAAAATAGCCCACCCTTATTCTTTATATTTTTAAAGTGCCAGGATTTTTTTAAGTGGTTGGTTACTGGCCAAAGTTTAATACTTGGGGTTATGTGTTTGTTCCAATCCCTAAATCTAAATCTGAACAATAGCAATGGTAATGCTTGTCGTAGCAAGTACCATTATATATATATATATATATATATATATATATATAAATTTTTTGGAGGGGGAGAATTATCAATTTATCGTATGTTAATGGTAAAACTTTATTCTCAATATTGATTGCAACAACTTTTTTTCCATTGTAGCCACTTTAACAAACTCAAAATACTGTCAGTGTTCTAACTCTTAAAAACAGTTCTGTCATCCAAGAAAAAAACTGCAAGTACCTCAAGTCCTAAGCTGTGACAAGATCACCACAACTTCGAACAGCTAGTCCAATCTTGCTTATATTACACAGTCACCACCCAACAACCACATGCAAAATTATTTCACTCTAATTGTCATTTTGCACAAGCACATGGAGGATTACCAGCCAGCAGTGAAGGGAGCGTGCGTTCAGCATTAGCTGCATGGGTGACTTTCGTTTGAGGCTGCTTCAGGCAGAGCGAGGCACGCGCATGACTGTCATTCCTTTAACCAGAAGTGTTTAGCGCATGTTCAGCTTTCTTGCTCTATTCCATCCCAAAGATATCTGTCTGAAAACTAATTGGCCTTTGCACGAGTGCCATGATAGGGCTGGATAAATGAATAATGAATACAATATATATCACGATAGTGTGTCAATCTTTCATTTTAATTTCACGTATTCTTCGTTACAGTGCATATTAAGATAAGAGCTTCTCAAGCAGTTTCTCATGTTGATAATGCACCAATGTTGTGATATTTTGAGCAACTTTATGTACAGTAAATTAAGATGGGTGCACAATGTACAATATATGTAAAACATACAGGATACACCTTTAAAACAATTATTTAGGCTATTTTTAAGATTTATGCATTTCAATTTCATAGCTAAATTCCATCAATATGAATTGTGTAGAACAAATTTAAATTAATAAAACTTAAAATTAGGATTTTCTAAATTTTATTTAGTTAAAGTTTAAATTAAAACAAATTCAATTTGATGGAATTTACTTATGGAATTGAAATGCTTAAATCCTAATATATTTTTTGGAGTGAATTAAATATATGTTCATTGTGTAAATATTGTCTGGCAGGCTTACAATATATCAGGTAAATATATATTTATTTTTCCTGTATAGAAAACGGTGTCCAACCTATGCTGTTATTTTAGCACTTTTTTTGCACCCCATTCACACATTTTCAGGTATAGCCAGAGAGTTTGATAACACAATGTAACACAATTTTTGTTCCTGGGTAGTAAGTGTTATTTCTTAATTGCTTATGCCTCAAAAGTATAGAAAATGGCTATTATTCCCCATAAACTTTGCTTTTGTGACCAGGACAGTGATATTTGAAATTTACCTATTTCCAATGAGAAAACGGGCGAATTTGTGTCTTTTCATTTACATAAAATCCAAAACCCTTCTTTATCTGTGGTACGACGAAGACACCGGCTTTGACCTTTGCCTCAGACAGCTTAGGGAAGAAGTCTTGAAGGTACTTGAAGGCTGCCGACTCCTTATCTAGAGCTCTGGCAAATTGTTTCATAAGGCCCAATTTGATGTGCAGTGGTGGCATCAGCACCTTCCGGGGGTCCACCAGTGGCTCCCACTTGACGTTGTTCCTCCCCACAGAGAACTCGGTCCGCTGTGGCCAGTTCCACCTGTGGTAGTGTGCCTTGGTGTCCCTGCTGTCCCAATGGCAAAGATAGCAGGGAAACTTGGTAAAACTGCCTTGGAGACCCATCAGGAATGCCACCATTTTGAAGTCTCCTATGACCTCCTAGCCATACTCATCATACTTCAAGGCGTCCAGCAAGGTCTTGATGCTGTTGTAATCTTCTTTGAGCCAGGGGAAGAGGTGGGTACTTGTTACCATTATAGACCAGCATGGCTTTGAATATTACTTTAGTATAAATACACGTTAATTTGGATTCATATGTTGTTGTTTTTTCGGACTTTATGTGAATGAAAAGACACAAATTCACCCGTTTTCTCATTGGAAATATGTAAATTTCAAAATATCACTGTCCTGGTCACAAAAGCAAAGTTTGTGGGGAATAATAGCCATTTTCTATACTTCTGAGGCATAAGCAATTAGGAAATAACACTTACTACCCAGAAAAAAAAAAAAAAAAAAAACAGTGTAACCTTCTTACCAGGCTTTAAATGGTATCTCATTAGAAATGGATCTCCTTCCACTTTAATCCCAAGGATTTCTGTAGCTATTTTGAAACCAGCTCCCCAGCTGCAGATAATGGAAGTGAGAGAGCTGCTGATGCACTGCAAGAATTAGCATGGGAAAAAAAAAAATTAAGGTACATATTATCTTTTGCTAAGAGCCCTGTATCATAGGAGAGCTCTGCTTGCTCATACTGGAGAGCCTACAGGGTATTTAATGTGTTTACAAATCTACTACTTTATTCCACAGATTACCAGCAGAATGCATGATTAATACAACAAGAGCTGGGCATCGTGTAGAATGTTACGAGCCTATAATTTTATTTTCAATTGTGTCATTCATTATTCTTAGATCAATATTTCAAAGAAACAATTTAGTAAGGGATCTCATGCCTTTTTTAATGGTAAAAGGCATACACTCTATCTTGAGTTTTTAATCATGACACTAATTTACTGTAAAATTGGGATTTTAATAAAGTATGTGTGTGTGCATATATATACACACACATATATATATATATATATATATATATATATATATATATATATATATATATATATATATATACTATATATATATTATTCCACTATTTCACTGACACAGATACTTTCACTTTTGCACGTTTTCTCTGCAATATTGTCTGTTATGATGAATATTAATTTATTGTGGATTCTTAAAAAAATTGTGTATATATATATATATATATATATATATATATATATATATACACTGTACATATACAGTATACACATATGCTTTATGGGATAGTTCACCCAAAAAATACAATTCTGTCACCATTTACTCACCCTCATGTTGTTCCGAACCTGTATGACTGTATGACTGAAGTTGTTAGTCACTAACATTTTGTCTAACATCTTTTATTTTTTTCATGTAAGAATGGGTCATACAGGTTTAGAACAACACAAGGGTGAGGAAATAATAACATAATTTTTGGGTTAACCACCCCTTTCCTAAGATAGCTTATCCCAAAATGAAAATTCTTTCATCATCTACTAACTTTCTTTACAATGAAACATGGATAGTAACTTGCCAGCACCAAACTCCAATAAGGACAAAGAAAGTACAACAAAAGGAGTCCAACGATTGTTCCTCACACAAAGCTATTATATGGCTTTAGAAGACTTAGAATATACTGAAACTACTTGGACTACTAATATATTACTTTTATGTTATTCTGTGCTGCTTCTTTGACATACTGCTAAATAATTCCTTTTGTGTTCCATGAAAAATGAAAAATCTCATGTTTGGAATTAAATGAGGGTGAGTAAATTATGACAGAATTCTCCTTTTTCTGTGACTCATCCCTTTAACAAAGGGCTCCCAAGAAAGAAAGAAACTAAAAGTGTTCCTCATTTGTGGGAGTCAGATAGTTGTAATTGAACCTTAATTTTTATGTATTAAAAGCTGCAGGCTCATTGTTATTGGACTGCCATGTCTTCCTGCTCTCCACACTCAGTACAATTTAGCTGCCGTGTACTGTTCTGCTGTGATCATTCCTGGTTTGTGCAGGGTTGATAAGGGGCGCTGAGGTTCATTACAGTTTGTCTCAGGCAGCACACATCATGTTCACCAGCCTCCACTCTAATCCTCTGCATGCAAATCTCTGGCCATGCGGGTCTCCAGGCAACAGGGACGACTTCTAGACAGAAAGTACTCATTGAGTTTAGCTGGTACTGTATAGCCGAGGAGACCTTATAGGAGACTGTATCCACCTAAACACAAATCAGGGTGCCCTTAACTCTTATTAAAAGTAGTCTTAAAGCTGAAGTGTGTGATTTTTTTTTCAATGTTAAATTACTTTTTCCTATCACAGTTTAATATGCAAAGACAACTACTGTATAAGTAAGCCATTCGTAGGCTGATTCAGGGCTTTAACCGCAATATACATTGACAAGTCCCCTCCAATAATCAGACATGGCCAAATAATTTGCATCCTTGTTGCTGTTCTGCTGCAGTCCATTATGTGCTGCTGTATAATTGTCATTAAGTTGTTGCAGGAATAACATAATGGTTTAAAAAAGTTACATTTTTAGCATACACAGTAGTCTAACACCGCTTGTCAATGTAATTTGAAATAGCCAATCAAATCGATGAAGGCGGGACTCAAGTTTAAGAAGCTAAGCGGGAATCGTGGATTATCCCAGTGCCGCGCTTCAGCAAGCAGTTCAGGTTAAGAGCGTTAGTGTCATGTAAGATGTAAGTATCTAACTAAGCATGCAAAATTTGACCACTGTTTTTTGATTAAAATAAGTAATTTCCAAGGGTGCAAACAATTCTCCATTTTGCAAAATTTGCCATTTTGAATTGAAAATATGACATGCACAGTACGTGATTCAGATGTCATTAATAATTGTGAATGTAAAAACATTAACAGAGCTGTTTTCAGCATATCAGGCTTAAGATAAAGCACTAATGTGTGTATATTGTAAAGGAATTGAATGATTGTGGTTATCTGGCAGGCTTCGAAGTAGCTTTTTAGAAAATTAACATGACATTGTCTAAAAAAATTATAAATAAAACACAAAGTAGAGTGTATTCACCCTCAGATCAGACCTAGAACATTAGACCTGTGACTTGTGGCTTCAATTTAGTTTTTAGGTGTGAAAAGGGCAGTGTCATATATTTGAGTGCAAATAGTATTAGTTAATCAATTTAAGATTTTGTAAATAATTTCTTTATGTCTTTAATTCATTCTGAATTTTGTACAGCATTTCCTAAGTCTTCTTTTATAAGAGACCATTTTATTTTGAGTCCTTGTCCTTGTCAGGTCTGTGCTCAAAAAGCCACCAGTTAAAAGAGCAGTTCCCTATCTGTCACTCACTCGACGTTGTGTCGATGTAGTGACACTAGGGGTCACTTTTGGGAGCCCAAGACACCTCTGGTCTTTGATAAAAGGCCAATGAAAATTGGCGAGTGGTGTTTGCATGCCACTCCCCCAGACATACGGGTATAAAAGGAGCTGGTATGCAACCACTCATTCAGATTTTCTCTTCGGAGCCGAACGGTCATGCTCACTGAGCTGAATTCCTATGACTGTTCATTCACCTCTGCTGGATCTGACAGCGCATTTCAGCGGCTTCTCCCTCCTCTGCACTGGTGCACTGCAGAGAATGCCCCTGGGCACTTCGGCGGAATTAAAAGAGTATATTTCTCTAAAAGAGCATATTTCTCTAAAAGAGTATATATCTCTAAAAGAGCGACACACGGTACGTCTTTTTAAAGACGCCTTTCCTTTGTGTGTTATTCCTGGTTGCGCTCGTTATCTCTCGCCTTCTGATGGTCACGATCACTGTCTTTCATGTCTGGGCACTGCTCATGCGGAGACAGCGTTCGTGGATGGGTATGTACTCATTGCGAGAACATGTCCATGGCAACGATGCGGTCGCGGCTTACCTTCATAAGAAATCAAGCCACTCCAGAGGCTCCCCGCCTCGGTCCTTCTACCCACAGGTATGAGGCCAGCGCGGCTAGCACTGGGGGTGATTTGGGGACCCCAATGGGACCGCCTCCACCAGGTATCCCCCCGCGGACCTCCCATTCCCCAGCACGCTCGTCTGCCCTGATTGGGCTTCCGGATGAGTCCTCCGGCTCGTCTCATGGCGAGTTCGACCTCTTATTCGGAGCCCGCGAAAGTGATGAGCTCTCGAGTGCAGCATCGGAGAGCGAGCTCGTCCAGTCGGACGCGGAAGCCTCAGCTGGGCTCCTCCCTTCGGGTGCAGTTGCCCAGTCACAGGCTGATGCGGAGATGATGACATGCTTTCCCGGGCAGCCGTGAGCGTCGGGTTAGAGTGGAACCCTCTGCCCTCCCCTGAACCCTCGCGGCTCAATGATCCCTGGTCCCTGGGCTTGCGGCTCCGCTCAAAGCCATGCCCCGCCCCCGTTCTTTCTTCCCGGAAGTGCATGAAGAGCTGACAAGGTCGTGGGAGGCAGTTTTTACTGCCCGGTTCCAATCTTTCAGCTTCCCCGCCCTCACTACCCTCGATGGTGGGGCGGCCAAGGGCTATTCGGCAATCCCCCCGGTGGATAAAGGCGCTCGCGGTGCACCTATGCCCGCAGAGCGCCGCCACCTGGTGCGGGCACCCAAAGCACCCGTCTAAGGCCTGTAGGTTTACGTCGTCTCTGACGGCCAAGGCCTACGGTGCCGCTGGACAAGCTGCCTGTGCCCTGCACACCATGGCTCTCCTGCAAGTCCGCCAAGGCGCTAAAGGAACTGCACGAGGGTAGTTCCACCCCGGGATTGATGCAGGAGCTGCGCTTGGCGATCGACTTCACTCTCCGGGTGACGAAGGTCACGGCGCGGTCTCTCAGGCGGGCGATGTCCACCTTGGTGGTCCAGGAGTGCCACCTTTGGCTCAACCTGGTCGAGATGGGAGAGGCCGACAAGGCACGGTTCCTTGCTGCCCCCATTTCCCAAGTTGGCCAGTCCGGTGACACCGAGGACTTTGCCCAGCAGTTCTCAGTGGTGAAGCAGAAGATGGATGTTATCTGGCACATCATGCCCCCTGCGGTGACTGCACCGGCTCCGCTGCAGCCCGCCCCTGTGGCCCAGCCCTGGCGTGGAGCCCACCGCAGGAAGCAGACGCCACCCGTCTCGCGGCCGCCAAGAACCCGCGAAAGGCTTTGAAGCGCCCCTGAGACGCCGCTGCTCTGGAGCTGGTAAGCAGACCACTCCATCCCCCAGTCGAGGGCCAGGAGGAGAATCTTTTGTTACCTTTGCATTTAATTGCACTGCATGCCCAAGTGGCTGCAGTACCCAAGAGTTCAGCAAGAGTGGTTTCCTTGTTCCCTGGGTCACGTATCCGGTGTGCACGGCCGTCATCACAACCACCGTCCACCACTCTATTTGGCAGGTTTGGTGCTCCAGCGGTGGTCTCCCCACCCCTGAGCGCCCAGCTGTGGCACAGATCCACCCCCGATGTGACAGTCTCCACGAGTCACGAGGAAAGGCCTCTTCCTCCCCCATCCCAGGCTGTTCTGGGGGTGGTCACAAGGAGCCAGGTAAGTACTTCTATGTCCCTGAACTCTGCACGGCCACGACACAGTGTGGCACCTCAGGCTCCGCCCCGCAGCGAGGACCCACCCGCCGGTACGTCTGACAAGATTGTCCCTCCGGCCGAGATGAAGAAGGGGTTTTACAGCCCCTACATCCTTGTACCGAAAAAGGCGGTGGGTTGCGGCCAATCTTGGACCTGCGAGTACTGAACCAGGCTTTACACAGATTCCCGTCCGAGATGTTGATGCAAAGACGCACTCTAGCGAGCATCCGGCATCAATATTGGTTCGCGGCGGTAGACCTGAAGGACGCGTACTTCCACGTCTCGATTCTACCTCGACACACACCCTTCCTGTGGTTTGCATTCGAGGGTCGGGCGTATCAGTACAAGGTCTTCCCTTCCGGTCTGTCCTTGTTGCCTTGCATCTTCACGAAGGTCGCAGAGGCAGCCCTTGCCCCGCTAAGGGAAGTGGGCATTCGCATCCTAAACTATCCCGAGGGTTGGCTAATCCTAGCTCGCTCTTGGGATATGTGGTGTGCACACAGGGACCTGGTGCTCTCACACCTCAGCCGACAAGGGCTTCGGGTCAACTGGGAAAAGAGCAAGCTCCTCCTGGTTCAGAGCATCTCTTTTCTCGGTTTGGAGTTGGACTCAGTCTCGTTGACGGCGCGCCTCAGGAACGAACACGCACAGTCAGTGCTGACCTGTTTGAAGGCGTTCAAACAGAAAACAGCGGTTCCATTGAAACTCTTTCAGAGGCTCCTGGGGCATATGGCATCCTCAGCGGTGTCCACCCCACTCGGGTTGATGCATATGAGACTGCTTCAGCACTGGCTTCAGACTCGAGTCCCGAGATGGGCATGGCACCGCGGGACACATCGCGTGGTCATCACTCTGGTCTGTCACCACCTCTTCAGCCCTTGGACCGACCTCAGGTTTCTATGGGCAGGCGTTCCCCTAGAGCAGGTCTCCAGGTGTGTCGTAGTCACGAAAGATGCCTCCAAAACGGGCTGAGGCACTGTTTGCAACAGGCATGCAGCCGCCGGCTTATGGACGGGCCCGCGGCTGCGTTGGCACATTAACTGCCTCGAGTTGCTGGCAATTCTGCTCGCCCTGTGGAGGTTCCATCCATTGATTCAGGGCAAGCACATGTTAGTTCGGACAGACAACACGGCAACGGTATCATATGTCAACCGCCAAGGCGGTCTGCGCTCTCGTTGTATGTCACAACTCACCTGCCGTGTCCTCCTCTGGAGTCAGCAGCACCTCAAGTCCACCCTCAGGTGGTCCAGCTGATCTGGAGTCGATTCGGACAGGCACAGGTAGACCTGTTTGCCTCCCAAGAATCCTCCCACTGCCCGCTCTGGTACGCCCTGACCGAGGCACCTCTCGGCATAGACACGCTGGCACACAGCTGGTCCCCTGGCCTGCGCAAATATGCGTTTCCCCCAGTGAGCAAGGTCAGGGAGGACAAGGAGCAGATCGTCCTGGTAGCACCCTACTGGCCCACCCAGACATGGTTCTCGGACCTCATGCTCCTTGCGACAAACGAGCCCGCGGCTGCGACACAATGTCGACACAACGTCGAGTGAGTGACAGATAGGGAACTGCTCTTTTAACTGGTGGCTTTTTGAGCACAGACCTGACAAGGACAAGGACTCAAAATAAAATGGTCTCTTATAAAAGAAGACTTAGGAAATGCTGTACAAAATTCAGAATGAATTAAATACATAAAGAAATGATTTAGAAAATCTTAAATTGATTAACTAATACTATTAGCACTCAAATATATGACACTGCCCTTTTCACACCAAAAAACTAAATTGAAACATCGACACAACGTCTCGTTCCCTCCATCAGGGAACGGAGGTTACGCAAGTAACCATGACGTTCACCTAAAAATAGAAAATGTACTTTACTCACTCATTTACTCACCCATATGTTGTTCAAAACCCATATGCTGTTACTTTATTTTTTTTTATTATTTTTTTTTTGGAACATAAACATAGAATTAAGCAGCTCTATTCCATAGAATAACAGTTTTATAGTGAGCAGGAGCTGTCAAGCTTCATAAAAGACAAATACTCTAAATCGTTATTTACAGTAAGGTTCTGTATAAAGACATCATAACAGTAGTCCATATGACTTGTGCACTTTATTCCAAGCTTCCTGTGGCCATAGAAAAGCATAGTGTTGTATGGACTACTTTTATGGTATTTTAATTATGATTTTCTTTTTTCTTTTTTTCTCTCTCTCTCTCCTCTTTGGACAGCAGTGGTCAATATGAGGTGTTTTTGTATGTAAAAGAGCATTGTTAGGATTCTTGAAGAAAAGATTGTTTTAAGATTCTATGGGGGAAAAACAATGAGGGATAACTTGAGGACAGTAAATAATTTAGTGTATTTTCTTTTTGCAAGCCAGCTGATGTCATGTCATTTTACAGATACATCAGTGATTAAAAGAAATTCAAATTATATATGTCTTTTCTTTGATACAGCACAAAAAAGAAAGAAAAGATGACTGAAATAGGAAAATTGCTAGCAATGCAGACACAGTGATTGTCTTGTACTGTGTGAACTAAAAAAAAAAAAAACATATAATTTAAACCAAAAATTATCAAATTTTGGTCACTTTTAAAAAACATTAACGCATTTAAAACCTTTATTCAGAAAAGTATTGGGACACCTGCGACCCCCCACCCCCAAAATGGTTTGATCCCCTCCCCAATGTTCAAGACATGGTTATGGCCTTGGGTTGATTCACCTGAAAAGTGTAAACACTGTGTCTGCGGTGCTATCAAATTATTGCTCTGTTTATTTGAGCATTCTGAAAAGCTTAACATACAACAACATTAGCTCAACCATTGGCATGAGTTTGGGGCGGGGCTATCTGTTTGCCGACCTGTGGCAGATGGGGGAGTGTTCGAGAAACCTTTTTGAAAACAGTCAATATTTTTGAAATTGTGTTTGGTGACACTAATGGCGCAGAAATTGGCACTTCAGCTTAAAAAAATAAAAAAATAAATAAATTTAAAAAAATAAAAAAAATTTTAAATAACATTTACATGCATTTTCTTGACAACCAAACTGAAGCCATGAGCTTGGAATATCTGTGTACTGTGCAGGGTATAAAAATATTTAAATTATATACTTTTTTGGTTGTTCTTTATAGTCAGACATGTGTGATCAGAGTGCATGTTTGCAGTTAATGATCACCTCTGGCTAACTGTGATCAATTAAACTACCATCAAAACGTCCTTAAGGGAAAGAGCGATATGCTATGTTGTTGAGCGCTGGGTGAAGTGTAAATGAGGCTTGAGACCTAAAACTGAACTTTTCCTGCACTTGTGAAAGATTCCACAATCAAAGAGGAGACTTTTGCTGAGAAACTGGAGAGAGAGGAGCAAGGTGCAATAGAAACTGAGAACTCTGAGACCCAGAGGCATTGGCTGTAGCCAAAGGCCAAGCTGGAGAAAAACTTGTATTAAAGACCCAATGAAATTCCTGTAAATGCAAAGTGCATCATCAATATTTTTGGTCTGTTTTCCTAGAATTGAAAGACTGTACATTTTAAATGTGTAAGCTATATCTGCCCAACGCAATTTTGCCAATCTATAGGAGTACCCTAGCACACTAGTACACTATAAAAATGCTGATAGACATGACCCAAGTTCAGCCAGTAAACTCTACTGGGTGCAAGCTAATTGGTACGCTCACATGTGGCATGTTAAGCCAATCGGTTTGCTCGCCGTAATCTGGTTGGTTCTTTCAAGTATATTCGAGGAGCCAATCAGCTCACATCTCTCTCTTTGCCTAACATTTAAATAGCTCAGTCTTGTGATAGCAGTGCACTGCAGCGAGCTGAAAGAGCTACACTCTGAAACCCACCTCAATCCCCAGGATTTAATGCATGCCTAATTGTGCGGCAGCATGTCTTTCATGCTCGATGCAGCATGCCTTTTGCTGCGTTTTGTGCAGCAGCATGATCACATGCTAACTCAGTATGTTTATTTACTAACAGTAGCAAGACTCCATACTTGCTCTGCAGCAGCAGCAGCGTAGCAGATCTAATCCGCCAAGACCAGTATCTTATCTACATGCCTTACCTGCATAAACGTGGCTGAAATGGTCTTAAAGCCACAAAACTCCAAATTTGATTTCCTGGGAAATTTTATGGATAAATAAGAGATACTGATAGCTATCTTATGAAACTTAAGCTGTTATTATATACATCATAATATAGCACTGTGACTGAGGAAATGCAAACATTCACATATGGAGAAACAGCACTCTTATAAATTCTGTTCTCTGCACAGAGACTTATGCATATAATCTACATGCTTAAACAGTCTGGCCATTGAGCAAAAGCAGTTTGAATGATAATATTATTATTATTATTATTATTTTTTTTTTTTCTAAGAAAGTATTTGCTCTTTGGAGGACAATATTTACGTACATGTTTTTGGAAGGACACCTTCAGTGTCTTGGGTTTTGCCTTTACATAACAGTCTAATTGCAAGAGTCTAGAATGTGTTGGTTGCATTCAGAGATTTTGGACCTTGAGTCATTCAGACCAAATGGTTTCTGTGCAAAAAAAAAAAAAAAGCTAGATGCAGTGTAGTGAATGAAACTGAATGCAAGTGTCTCGAGATGCAGATTTAAAAGTTCAAGCTCTTTTAACTTGACACATGTCTTACAAATGCTGCGATTCTGTGCGAGATTCTGAAAAAACTGTGGGACATGGCAACATTTAAAGACGACCATGTAGTCCATGTTTACATGGAAAAACAATGAAAAAGAAAAATACTGCTGATGGATTCAAAATGTGTTCAGTGTGAACGACCCCTGACTGTAACACACTGAAATAATGCTATTTAAAATCAACATGAAAGTGCATTTGAAATACATTTTACTTTTAGATATCACTTAATTTACTTTTTTTAATTTGACATATTTCCAAGTGAAACTTGATGGGGAAAAATGTCAGACAGGACTTTTATTAACTGTGAATGGATTGGATTGTGAAAAGAGGGTGTTCCTTTCCCGAATGGAGTCAGAATAGAATGCAAGTTTGTAGCCGATTGCGGAGAACTAGTCCTCCCCTGAAACACTACCGGCATCCACTTTTGAGGAGGCTTTTTGGCAGGGTTGTGGAGGCTGAATGTCAAGTTCACTTTCAAGAGCATCTTTACCTATCAAATCAGTTGCAATTTGCTACCATTGGCGTAATTAACCAATATTAAATTAATGTGGTAGCTTTTGGCAAGATTTATTAAAGGCTGCATCCCCTACAAAAGTAGTCTAAAACAATCCCTTAGTAGCTGTTTTGCTATTGATTAACATTATGTTAGATAATGTCAGCCGAAAATAAGAAGTTTCAGAGGCAGAGCAAGATAAATTACATTTTGGTTAAAGATTTCCAAAGACAATCAGTTTTTTCTTTGGATTAACCTGCAAGGATAATTGGTCTAATTCAGACCAGGAATGGGTATTGTGAAAGTAAATAGTTTGATTTTGATTTTCATGTTGACTTTAAGCATCCTTTAAGCAGACAAAACAAACTTTACTCAGACAAAACAAAAAGGATTGTTTTGATGTCAAGAGTTCAGTCTGAGGCTATGCCTACATTAATACAGATACATTTGAAAATGGCATTTTCGTTTTCGAAATGCTCTCCGTCCACACTGCCATTTTCCAAAAGTTGCTTATCCACACTGAAACGGATGAAAACGCTTAAGTCTCCTTACTGTGCATGTGAAAAACAATTGTCCTCGTGTTCCGTCGCCGGACAACAATTCCGAGTAAACTTCCCATCGCCTTTGAAGGAATCCAATGTGAAGGTTGTACAAAGTAACATTTATCTTTAACAATGCTATCAAAAGTGAATATAAGGCACAACAGCGCCGCTATAACGACCATCATCTTGATTATTTTGGTTGAATGGATCACATGACTGTGTCACATGAAAACAAATATAACATTGTTTTCAGATATATCCGTTTTCCCAGACCACACTACAACGTGAAGACGGCATTTTCATATTTATTCACTTGGGAGAGTGTTTTCAAAAAGTTACGTTTTCGCTGACAAAAATGCTGTCACGGTGTGGATGGAAGGCCAAAATGTATAGAAAAGATGCGTTTTTAATTGAAAAAGTATTAGTGTGGACGTGGCCTGAATAGTTGGAGGATTAATGGTGCTTGTTATGTAGTGATCCTTAACCTCACTGTCATACTGCGGTAACATACAGAATCGAGAGCAATAATTGTGGTAATCTCAAAACCTTGCTCTGTTTTGATTTGAAAGAGTGCTACTCCTGTGGTTTGCACCTGACAGATGATGTGTATTTACTTCTGGACAAGTCATACACTATTTAATTACGTTGCCTTAAATTCAATCAAAAAGCACTCACACTTGACATTTAATCACTTGTTTTAAATGTTGCTCAGTGGAAACTATTTGGTTAAAATTGATTTTCTCAAGTAAGGCGAGACCGATCCAAATATTTTCTACCTATTAAGCATGTTAGACACAGTTATATTGAGAAATGCATGGCAATGGCTGCATTCCTATAGGTTACCAGGTTCTTCAAGGTATGTCAACAACAACACAAGTCTTAAAAGGATAGTTCACCCAAAAATGAAAATTTTGTCACCATGTTGTTCATAACCTGTATGACTTGTCTCTCTCCCATGAAACACAAAAGGAGGTGTTAGACAGAATGTTAGAGACTTGCAGCCTCACACCATTCACTTTCAAATAATGGAAAAAAAGGTTGCAATGAAAGTGAATGGTAACTCATGCTAACGTTTCATTTTATGCCTCTATGAAAGATCTAAGTTCATGGGCAATGGAGACTAAATAAATGCAGTCTCTGGATATTGCTGCCAGTCATTCAGACAACAGTTCCTTTGCCAAACTCTCTCCCACTCTGACACTCTGGCATGCCTTATCAGGCCTCCCTCTGCCATCACTATAATGAGAGACAAGTGTTAGAGTAATTACAGACCAGGTGACGAGCCTTACCGCTTTCCCTCTCCCGCAGACAGACACATGACCATGCCCCCATGCCACATACCCCTACCGCTGACTCAGGTCAGGGCAACATAGGGCCTGCCTACTCCCCGCCCCCCCACACACCCATTTCTGGAGATAAAGTCAGCCATAACCATCTGTGCCCCCAGTCTGTGGATCACCTCAAATTTAAAGGGCTGAGGAGCCAGATACCATCGGGTGATCCATGCATTAATATCCTTCATGCAGTGGAGCCACTGCAGAGGACCGTGATCGGAACAGAGGGTGAAGGCCCACCCCGGCAGGTAATAGCGGAGGGTAAGAACAGCCCACTTAATCGCAAGACACTCTTTCTCGTTGGTACTGTACTTTGTCTCCCTGAAGGAGAGCTTGCAACTAATAAACAGCACCGGCCGTTCCTCCCATCCCACCTCCTGTAAGAGCATCGCCCCAAGTCCCCTGTCAGATGCATCCATCTGCAAAATAAAGGGGAGAGAGAAGTCAGGTGCATGTAACAGTAGCCCCACTGGGCCGGATCGGGAGCCCCCTTTTTAGTAATGTCAGTCAGTGGGCTGGTGACATCAGAATAACTAGACACAAACCTACGGTAGTAGCCAGCCAGCCCCAAAAACTGCCTTACTTCCTTTTTGGTCCTAGACGTTGGGCAAGCTGCGATCGCTGCAGTTTTATTAACCTGTGGACACACCTGCCCATGACCCAAGTAGAACCCCAGATACCTAACTTCCACTCGCCCAGTTGCACGCTTCTTCAGGTTGGCTGTGAGTCCCGCCTGTCGCAGCTCTCTCAGGACAGCCCTCAGATGTTGCATATGCCACTGGCGGACATTATTATAAAATGATGATATCATCTAGACATGCAGCAGCATATGCCATATGCGGTCTGAGGATCTTGTCCATGAGGCGCTGAAATGTGGCCGGGGCTCCGAACAAACCGAACGGAAACGTCTCGAATTGGTGTAATCCGAACGGTGTGGAAAAAGACGTTTTTTTTCTTGGGATATTGGAGTTAAAGTGATCTGCCAATAGATTTGTTCTAAGGTCAAGAACGTATTGAATTTGTTTTTTGCTATTCGAAGGTCCTTCCTCCCAAGCTTCCGTATGACGTTGGGCACGCTGCTACGTGCTGAGATTGCATTGCATTGTCTACCAGAACTAATACAAAGTGATGCCCGCATGCAGTCCGCACTAATGGCCCGACGAGGTCCATGCCAATTCTCTTGAAGGGGACCTTGATCAATGGCAGAGGGCGCAATGGCCCTTTTGGGGTGGCCGGTGAATTCACCAACTGACATTCACGGCACCATTTGCGTACGTCGCTGTGAATTCCCAGCCAAAAAAAACTTGACATTATACGGTTCAAAGTCTTTTTGTGACCTAGTGACCAGCCATTGGGTTATAGTGGCGGATGTCAACCGATCCTTCCGACGGGTGAATATCCGTAAAGCCATGGGTTCAGACGGCATTCTGGGCCACGTCATCAGAGCGTGCGCGAACCAACTGGCTTGTGTTTTTACAGACATTTTCAATCTTTCCCTCTCTTTGTCTGTAGTCCCCACATGCTTTAAAACATCCACCATTGTGCCTGTACCAAAGCAATCCAAAATCACTTGCTTAAATGACTGGCGTCCTGTTGCTCTGACCCCCATCATCAGCAAATGCTTTGAGAGACTAATCAGAGATTACATCTGCTCTGTGCTGCCTACCTCATTGGACCCATTGCAGTTTGCTTACTGCAACTACCACTCCACTGATGATGCCATTGCATCTACACTACACACTGCTCTCTCCCACATGGAAAAAAGGAACACATATGTGAGAATTCTGTTTGTAGACTACAGCTCAGCATTCAACACCATAATGCCCTCCAAGCTTGATGAGACACTCCAGGCTCTGGGCTTAAACAGCTCACTGAGCAGCTGGATCCTGGGCTTCCTGTCAGGCAGACGCCAGGTGGTTAGAATGGGCAGCAACATCTCCTCATCACTAACCCTCAACATTGGAGCCCCATAGGGCTGTGTTCTTAGCCCACTCCTGTATTCCCTGTACACACATAACTGTGTGGCAACACATAGCTCCAATGCCATCATTATGTTTGCTGATGATATGACGGTGGTAAGTCTGATCACTGACAATGATGAGACAGCCTACAGAGAGGAGGTGCACACTCTGACACGCTGGTGTCAGGACCACAACCTCTCCCTCAATGTCAGTAAGACCGAGGAGCTTGTGGTGGACTTCAGGAGAAAAGACAGAGAACACAGCCCCATCACCATCAATGGAGCACCAGTGGAGAGAGTCAGCAGCTTCAAGTTCCTTGGTGTCCACATCACTGAGGAACTCACATGGTCCGTCCACACTGAGGCTGTTGTGAAGAAGGCTCACCAGCGCCTCTTCTTCCTGAGACAGTTGAGGAAGTTTGGAATGAACCACCACATCCTCACACAGTTCTACACCAGCACTGTAGAGAGCATCCTGACTGGCTGCATCACTGCCTGGTATGGCAACAGCACAGCCCTCAACCGCAAAGCCCTGCAAAGGGTGGTGCAAACTGCCAGACACATCATCAGAGGTGAGCTTCCCTCCCTCCAGGACATATATACCAGGCGGTGTGTGAAAAAAGCTCAGAGGATCATCAGAGACTCCAGCCACCCGAGCCATGGGCTGCTCTCACTGCTACCATCAGGCAGGCAGTATCGCATGTACCAGGCCAATTGGTTCCCAGAATTAGTGAATGGGTGAGGCATGAATTCAATGGTAACCACCAGATACTTGGTGTGGCGCTGGTGTAGTGGACTAAAGCACTGAACTGGTAAGCAGAATGTTGATGGTTCAGTCCCCACAGCCACCACCATTGTGTCCTTGAGCAAGGCACTTAACTCCAGGTTGCTCCAGGGGGATTGTCCCTGTAATAAGGGCACTGTAAGTTGCTTTGGATAAAAGAATTTGCCAAATGCATAAATGTAAAATGGATACTTGTGAATGTCACCATACACACACCTCACCTGTTTATTCTTACCCAATGCCCCACCTTGCACCAAACGTTGGTGGATAGAGATTTGGGAACAACCCAAATCCATCCAAGCTTGATGTGTATCCCCTTTTACTCTTACCGGTATCCAATATTCCCCCGCCCGACCGGGGAGACGGAATTGGGTGGGACTGGGAGGGACACGACGGGGGGAAGAGAGAGAAGAGTGAGAAGAAAAAACACTGCATCGCTGCCTCCTGGAAACGCCACTTTGTAGTCCTCTGCAAGCTGGATGGCCTCCTCCAGCGATGCCAGGTGGTGGCACTGGCAGATGAACTGCACCAGTACCACCAGATCGACTACGTCCATAGCATTGTGGGTTCCCTCCACCAGCAACCATTTCTGGTAGGCATCCCGGAGCTGTTGGGGCCATAAGCAGGACGCCCACTGGTCGGGAGGCCACTTCCATACCTCCACGGTCTTCTCAAATAAGTCTAGGAAGGCATCTGGGTCATCATCCGTCTCCATCTTCATCAGGGCCATGGATGGGGTTGGCTCTGGGGAGGTCGCAGCACCAGCCCCCTCTCTGGCGATCAGGATCCTGAGCACCTGCCGGTCCTCTGCTTGTGCCTGGAGCAGGACTTGGAAATGCTGTTCCTGCTCCAGGTGTACCTTCATGAGGGCTTGATGCTGATTTTGCTGGATGCTGGTGAGGGTCTTGAAGACTTTGCCCAGTGGTACAGACTCCATAACAGTGTTCTCCTCCAAAGCCGGGTTTTCGGCACCACTATGAAAGATCTACGTTCGTGGGCAATGGAGGAGTCAGGAGACAGCGAACAGTTGAGGTGAATATTTATTTCCTCCACACAGTCAGGTCAACAGAAAAATGGCTCTCAGTGGCCAGCTCAAACAGGGCTCATAGAACTATATAAATGCAGTCTCTGGATATAGCTGCCAGTCATTCACCACCAGTTCCTTTGCCACTCTCTCTCCCACTCTGATGCTCTGACGTGCCTTATCAGGTCTCCCTCTGTCATCACTATAATGAGAGACAGATGTTAGAGTAATTACAGCCCAGGTGATGAGCCTTACCGCTTTCCCTCTCCCGCAGACAGACACATGACCACGCCCCCATGCCACAGTCTCTTTTTGAAAGTTATATGGGTTTGAAAAAACATAAGGGTGAGAAAATATCCCTTTGAGATAGAGGTTTCTTGAGTTAGCTGTTTAAAGAAGTGGTTTCACATTCAGCTGTCTACATATGCAACTGATAAATGGATGGATGAGTGCAGAGAGCGCATGGTGTGTATTCACAGCCGTATGATTTGCTTAAATGTTTTAAAGCACCCTCACACTCACTGGGATTTTGACTAGCCAAGCCATTTGTGCAGGCGACAGCTGGTAAATGAGTTGCAGAGCTATTTTATGCATGAGAACAAAGTGGGAGGATATTTCATTTGTATCCACTCTTGACCTTCAACGCTATCTGATTGTTAAGCTTTTTACTATGAACCCTTTAACATCTAATCGAGCCACTCTCAACCTTGACACATTGAAACAAGAGCCTGTTGACTGGACTATTAAGTGCTTTTTAGCATTGCCCTTTTGATGCACTGATATGTTTGCTGTACTATAGATTCACCATCTGACAGTGGTGAATTCTCAGGGCCAGCAGGGCCTAACATGCCAAATAAATAAATATTTTTCATCCTTTCATTCTCAATCACCTTTTTGCCTATGTATTTTTAATCGCTTTCCACTCTTAATTAATCTACAAACAAATAAAGAGAAACAAAAGGTTTATCCAGTCAGAATTTATTCCTTGATGCTTACAAGCAAAGTGTGACAACTGTTTCACAAATCGCATGCCCGAAGCAGCGCGTGAGTTTGAGCTCCACCCCATCAGGCCTTCAGAATTTCTTCAGAATCCCTCAACAGTGCAAATGAATGGGCAACTAAAGTCAGATTGTCAGATTCATCTGCAAATCAGATTGATTTATTTGTTCTTGGTGGGTGTGATCTTTAGGATATGTCCCGGTCGAGGCCTTCTAGCTGGCCTTGAGTGACGCAGTCACGCTTTAAGTGATGTAATTTGAAAGTGAATAGAGCAAGATCTTGCTGAAGAGTCGGCTGTCATTGCTGGTATTGCCGTTGAGAAAGAGATCCTTATGGATTTACAAACACGAGATGTTCTGCATGATCATGTGATTGCTTAATTTATTAAACAGGAAAGGAGGGCTGATTTTCACTTCAAGAAAACTGGTAAGTGCTTTTTGCATTGTTATAGCAACTTCAGGAGTTTTCTAAGTGTAAATTAGGCTGCTTGAGCATTCAGTGTTGGATCAAGTTTTGAAAAGTAGTGCTTCATTCCATTCAACTCGAAAAGTCGGATTTTACAACTTCCTACTAGGAAAAGTGCAGTGGAATGCATCTTGAATTCAGAATTACAACTTGTAGGCTCGTGCAGAAATTCTCAACTCCGATTTCGCTGAGATGCAGGGGCATGATGTCACACAAACATGTCAACACTCAGGGAGATATTCAAAGTAAGTGATAAACATTCACTTTATTAAGTAATATCAATAAATGAGTTCATTTCCACATTACATGATATTAAAGCTTGTTTAACAAACGCCTGCAGAAACAGGTGTATAAAACATGGTAAATTATAATCTCTTTTGATAATCGTACACCTGAAGCGCAAATGCTAGCGCTGCAGCATTGTTTATCAGTTGGGTTGCTAGGAGTCATCTCTAATGAGAGTCAAACACCTGCTAAGCTAACGGGAGCGTTGCAGTTTTGTTTCCTTAAACGTCATCTTCCGAATATCGGGGAATGGAATGCATTTATGGTCGGAGATATCAAGTAGGAATATCCTACATCCAACTTGAATGGAACGCAGCATAACTGTGTACCCTGACGAAACAAAATTTATTGTAAGCAACATTTAAATATTATTAGATAGATTTTTCCAGGTATTATAGACCTCCTTGGTAGATTCATATGAAAAATTATGATTTTTGAATGTGTGTTCGCGAGACATTCATTTCACAAAACAAAAAAGTTCTGCGTGAATGTGTTTTTAAAATGTCAATTGGTATTACTAGTTAGCTGCGACATAATGTATGATGCCCAAAGGCATAGGGTGTCTTATTCATTGTGAAACTGTGTTTTCTTAATGGCATGAATCACACTGAAGGCCTGGACTTAAAATGCATGGCCTGCCACTGCCATCTGATGATTTGTATGTTAACATTGTGAGTATATTGTGTTGGAGAGTCAACATTATTCATTGGGTTTATTTTACTACTTTTGTTTAAAGCAGAAGTGTGTACTTTTTCCTGTTAAAGTACGTTATCCTTTCCGAGCTTAATGTGGATACTGGAGAGACAACTATTAGTACGCCATTTGTTGGTTGATTTCTCACACACACACACAAAAAAGAAAAAGTAAACTGTGACTGCAGTGTGGTGTGGTGCAGCAAGGTAGTTCTGATTTGGAAATATATATTTAAAAAAAATAGATATATCTATTTAAAATAAATATTTTTTTGCAGATTTGTTTGGTGATGCTTGTGTCGTAGAAATCACACATTTTTCTCCCGAAAATATTAACACAAATAAATATTACCAAATCTTGCATTCAAGTCTTTAAATTAATTGATTGAGAAAACACAATGGCTTCAATGGTGGATGAAGACTGATATTGCTACTACATTTCCTTAAATATCTGACAGTTTAGGTTTCTATCATGACATGGTAGTAATGTTTATTTTAAAGATACACTGGCAGCCAAAAGTTTGGAATAATGTACAGATTTTGCTGTTTTGGAAGGTAATTGGTACTTTAATTCACCAAAGTGGCATTCAACTGATCACAGATTATAGTCAGGACATTACTATTGCAATGGTACTATATACAGCACCATCACTATTTGAAAAAAGTAATTTTTGATCAAATCTAGACAGCCATCACTCCAACGCCTTATCCTTGTATAATCATGCTAAATTGCTAATTTGGTTCTAGAAAATCACTTGCCATTATATCAAACACAGCTGAAAGCTATTTGGTTCATTAAATGAAGCTTAACATTGCCTTTGTTTTTGAGTTGCCAAAGTATGCAATATACTGGCATGTCTTAAGGTCAATATTAGGCCAAAAATGGCAAAAAAGAAAAAGCTTTCTCTAGAAACTCATCATTCAATCATTGTTTTGAGGAATGGAGGCTATACAGTGCTTGAAATTGCCAAAAAAAACTGAAGATTTCATACAAAGTTGTACACTACAGTCTTCAAAGTCAAAGGACAACTGGCTCTAACAAGGACAGAAAGAGATATGGAAGGCCCAGATGTACAACTAAACAAGAGGATAGTACATCAGAGTCTCTAGTTTGAGAAATAGACACCTCACATGTCCTCAGCTGACAGCTTCATTGAATTCTACCCGCTCAACACCAGTTTCATGTACAACAGTAAAGAGAAGACTCAGGAGTGCAGGCCTTATGGGAAGAATTGTAAAGAAAAAGCCACTTTTGAAACAGAAAAAACAAAAAGAAAAGGTTAGAGTGGGCAAAGAAACACAGACATTGGACAACAGATAACTGGAAAAGAGTGTTATGGATCTTAACCCCATTGAGCTTTTGTGGGATCAACTAGACTGTAAGGTGTGTGAGAAGTGCCCAACAAGACATCCACATCTATGGCAAGTGGTACAAGATGTGTGGGGTGAAATGTCACCTGAGTATCTGGACAAACTGACAGCTAGAATGCCAAGGATCTGCAAAGCTGTCACTGCTACACATGGAGGATTTTTTTGATGAGAACTCTGAAGTAGTTTAATTTATTTTTTATTTTGTTCAAATTGTAATAGTAAATTTTCTCGTTATTAATGTCTTGACTATACATTGTGATCAGCTGAATGCCACTTTGGTTTACAGGAACAATCCCCCCGGAGCAACCTGGAGTTAAGTGCCTTGCTCAAGGACACAATGGTGGTGGCTGTAGGGATCAAACCAGCAACTTTCTGATTACCACCTATGTGCTTTAGCCCACTACGCGCAGACCACGTACACCCCTTCATGGCAACGGTATTCCCTGATGGCAGTGGCCTCTTTCAGCAGGATAATGCACCCTGCTACACTACAAAAAATTGTTCAGGAATGGTTTGAGGAACATGACAAAGAGTTCAAGGAGTTGACTTGGCCTCTAAATTCCTCAGATCTCAATCCGATTGAGCATCTATGGGATGTGCTGGACAAACAAGTCCGATTCATGGAGGCCCCACCTCGCAGGACTTGAAGAATCTGCTGCTAACGTCTTGGTGCCACATACCACAGGACACCTTCAGAGGTCTTGTGGAGTCCATGACTTGACAGGTCAGAGCTGTTTTGGTAGCACGAGGGGGACCTACAAAAGTTTTTGAAATTGATGACTTGGACCAAATAATAAAGAAAAGCAGCCAATAAGTGCCCAGCATAGATGTGAACTCCTTCAATACTGTTTAAAAAGCATCCCTCAAGTGATACCTCAAGAAGTTGGTTGAGAAAATGTCAAGAGTACATGTCTGCAAATTCTAGGCAAAGGGTGACTTTGAAGATGCTAAAATATAACACAGTTTTGATTTAATTTGGATTTTGTTTAGTCACAACATAATTCCCATAGTTCCATTTATGTTATTCCATAGTTTTGATGACTTTACTATTATTCTAAAATGTGAAAAAAATAAATAAATAAATAATATATATATATATATATATATATATATATATATATATATATATATATATATATATATATATATTATATTTTATATGAAGTATTGAGTTATGTTCTGATATTATTTAGGGGGAGTGAGGGATAGTGTAATGTCATAATCTCAGTAAAATAAAGAGAAGAATATTTGTTAAGAATAGATTGTCGTGTTTCTTTGAAAAATAATGCTACATCTCACCTCAGACTTTCTTTCCTGGAGGACCAGAACACCATGCTGACCCTCATATATTTCTTTTCCTGTGCCATATGCTGGTACTTTGTCAAAGGGCTCTGTCGTGGGGACCGGTCACAGTTCACATCTAACCTTTAACAAGATTAGTCTCTCAGTGACCTATGCTGGATGATGGACTTTCCCTAGTCTCTGAAATACCAGTGCTGTCTGTGGCATTATTCAGGTGACTGACAGCTCCTGTTCCCCCGGAGAGACTCACAGGCCGGCTGTGTTGACAGAACTCACCAGCGGTCTGATGATATTCCACAATGTGATTATGCCTGTGTTACAGCATCAGCATTTTATGATTTGAACTTTTTTTTTTTTTTTTTTTACCTTTATCTGCACATATCCTCACAGGGTTTGATATTTGACCCGAGGCAATTCATTATTTGCTGTTGAGTTCTAACCTTGAATTACTCGTTAAAATAGGGAGGGATAATGCAGTCTAATAACAAATGGTCTGCTTTTATCTATATTAACGCTGCTCTTTTCCATAAAATGAAAGTGAATAGGGACTGGGACTATCAAGCTCTAAAAAAAAACAAAAAAAAAACAGCATGTAAGTACTAGTAGTCCATGTCACTTGAATGCTATATTCCAAGTCTTTTACAGTCATATGATAGCTTTGTGTGAGGAACAGACCGAAATTTTATTTACTGAAAATCATAGCTCTCAAATCTCATTCATACTTACTTATATTAGAACTTGCCATGATGCAAGATGCAAATCCTGTTAATTATATGTTTTTATGATATGGAAAAGAGCAGCATCTTCAGTTCCACGGAAGAAAATCATATGGTGAGAATTTCATTTTTGGAAGCACTTGTCCTTTAAAATGAACCAATATTCAGCTAAACCATGCCTATTGGGTTTTATTTCTCATATTTCCCATCTTGTACATGATTGTTAGGCAGCAAGGTTTGCTAATGCATCACGTGCATAGGGAACAATCAGTTGTTGAAGAAAGGCTCTGCCATAACTCAGTGGAATATTTTGGGTGCCATAATTTGAGCGTAATGAATTATGCATGCGTGCTTGTGTAATGAATGTAAAAAGAGTTGCCCTATCATTCATAATCTGGAGGGATGGGGAAATGTGAGCGCCTGGCTTGAGCACTTACTGGCGTTTCCAAAGGGTTGGGTGATACTCGAGCCGTGGGGGCCAGAGATAGAGATAGGGCCCCTTCCGTTACAAGCACAGATTACAGATCCAAATATAACACCTCGGACACTGATAATGCTACCTCTAATGCATGCAAAAAGTGAAATGGTGACTCAAACAGACAGGTTATAGATGGTTCTGGTGCCTTGGTGATGGAAAGTCAAATCTCATGAGATTGTTAATGGGTGGTTAATATCATAGACGCTAATTTATTTTACTTAAGATTGAGAACAAGATGGAGATGTGGGTGTGTGTTTGTATGGGAGCTGTCACAATAAGGTGAATCTATAATATCATGATGTAGCTTTCTAGTCATGTAACCTTGCAACTCACAAAAGGGAGAAATTGCAAGGATTTTTGATGACCTTTAAATCAGAAAAGCTGTAAAATAAAAGCATTTCTATCCAACACCATATGAGGGTGGAATCTGATACACATATGGTTGGTAACCTGTTATCTATGTGTTTATAAAATTCATGATGTAGTTTTCCTGTCATGTAACCTTGTGACTCGGAGAAGAAAGAAACTGTGAGCATTCCTGATTGTCTTTCTGTCAGAAAAGTTGTAAAATGCTCAAGCATTAGTATCCGACACCAATATGAAGGTGGAAACTGAATCACATATGGGTGGCAACATGTTATTGATGGTGTTTATAAAATCCCACAGGGAGTGTCATGCAATATCCATTTCCTGTCACAGGCAGACATTTGGCATCGATTGGAAAAGGATTATGAGTTCTCCGATCACAAATAGGATTATGTGCAGTTACCAGCTATTTGCAGCTTATGTAAATCATGTCAATAAAACTTCTGCCACCTTGTCCCTGGTGTCATTGTAAACCTACAGTATATAAAACAATTATTCCGGGAAAATGAGAGCTTGAGTATTACAAAATATAGCTATAAATCACTCAAGGGTGTGCATTACAGTGATTTTACTATGGGAAAGGGGAGTTCTTATGCACAACGTGAAACCCCCTTTAAAGGAATATTCCAGGTTCAATACAAGTTAAGCTTAATCGACAACATTTGTGGCATGATGTTGATTAGCACAAAAAGTAATTTTGACTCAAGTTATCATCTTATAATTACAGTAATTCCAACATTCAACTGATTTGACGTAGTCACAGATGTGCTAATATCGTCTGTTTTAGAACAGCTTTGTATGTGGCTCACCTGATCAGAATTTACGCCACATCTACACTAATACGTTTTTGGTTGAAAACACAATGACTTTGCTCCATTTACGTTACGCATCTGCACTGGAACACCTTTTTCCTCAAAAATGGAAATGCTTTGTAGTAGAGTTGGGGTACTTGAGTTCGGACTTGGACTTGAGTCCGAGTCACAAGTCCAATTTAAATGGACTTGGACTTGTCACGGACTCAGACGCATTTTTACTCGGACTTGACTCAGACTTGAGCCTTTGGGACTTGGGATTTTTTTCAGAGTCCAGCCGAGTCCATGGCATTTGATTTGTGATGCAATGAACAAAATAAATAAATAAAAATAAGGAAACAGAATGGACACTCTGTCTGCAAGCAGTTGTATCACCCCCTGATGTCGTAGACGCAGCCAGAGTTTGTTTAACCGTGTTGACCAAACACACCTGCAGAGTGTCACACTCAGTCAACCAATACGCTTGAATGTTACTACGGAGACTGCTGTATAACATCGATTAACGAGGTGGCTGGCACAACGAACACATAAAGACAGGAATGTAGCCAATGTACTAGAAACTACTAGGCAGTTTCACACGATACAGGACCTGACAATTGGTAAAGTCACATGCGCCGTTTGTGCAGCCAAGACAGTGCTCGCATCGCGGTTTTCTCGTGGTTAAGAACTTCATTGAGTCAAGTCACCCACATCATGTCTCTCACAGTTTACTAAAACAACATATAAAAAAAAAAAAAAATCAGAAAAAACATTATAAAAATTGGGCTATTAAGTCTTTTTAGGCGTAATGTATCCACACATGTAGGCATCTGTAGTCTCTTGTGGTCCACGCAGTGTTGTCAATTTAAACTGGTCCTTGATGAATTAACTGTAACTTTTTAAATTGTCTGGGACATTTTTTTTAATTATTATTGTTATTCTGAAAAACAGAAAAACAGCACCTATTTATTGTTTTTCTATTTTAAAACCATTGATAAGCTACTTAAAATATGATATTTTATAGTTTTTTTTTTCCACAATAAAATGCACAATGAAATATGAAGTTAATTTGGCCAGTGAAATGTTTTGTTTATAATTTAATTATAGATTGGGTGACCAGGCATCCTGGTTTATTACACAGGACAGTCCCGGTTTTGGTAGGGTCACAGCTTTTTTCTTCTTAAATTAAAACTCCTTATTGTCCTTCTCGCTATTGTCTCTGGTATCATTTTCAGAGAAGAAAATACATTTTGTTGCGTCGCATGATGATTTACATTCATTCTAGTCTTCAGCAAATCAGCTGAAATCATTACCATGGCAATGACGTCATGCGCTTAGCGCTTGCACTCTATGTCATTCTGTCAGTCAGCGCAAATGCCCAAAATAATGCAAAGATGTGTTTTCAACAACGAGCTGAAAGAAGCCAATCCACATATTCGCGCAACTCGTGAAAATGTAAGCTGGGTGTTTTCTGAATGTTCATTTTCCCCACGAGCACAGAGGTAAATCAGACTAGTGTCACATTCAGACAACTACACTGCACTTTTTACATAGTACAAGCACTTCAAGGAATATTCCGGGTTCAATACAAGTTAAGCTCAATTGTCAGCATTTGTGGCATAATGTTTATTACCACAAAAATAAATTTGGACTTGTCCCTCCCTGAGCACATTTTTTTTTTTTTTTTTTACAATTTCTCTCTTTGCGTTAAGAAAGAGAAAGAAAATTATATGGAGTTCTAACAATACAGGGGTGGTAAACAATGACTGAATTTTCATTTTTGGGTGAACTAATCCTTTTAGAACCAAGGGAATGTAAACTTTTGAACCAGATCATTTGTTTAAATTCAGTTACTATTTTTGTCTTGTGGAATATATGAGAGAATCTGTTGTCAGATAGCTTCTTCAAGGTGTATATAATAATGTAATAATAATAAGGTAATAATGTAAATACATTATTATGAAACCTCTTTTTTTTTTTTTTTAAGTGATAACACACCGACACATCAGGGTTTTAGGTGCACAAGCAGTGCGTAGAACTGCCCCACGTTTTCCGCGAATTAACAATCATGTCCGTGTTAAATGGCCCTAATATTAGCAGTGGGCTTTATCAGTGTTTTCGGATGTAGCATTTGCAGTCAAGTCATGAGATGTATCTTCTCAGCGAGTGCTAATTACTACTGTGTTGTCTCATTATTTTCCCAAACCAGTCAGTAGATAGAGACAAAAAAGAAATCTCAGTATATATAATTTCTTTAGATAGGGGTCATTTTTAATAAAACTAACCTAAATTGAAAGGAAAAATTTAAAATGAAGTAGAAATAAAAAAATAAATTTAAAATTCGAAACAATAGTAACTCTGGTTTTAATGACTAATGCAGCTTTCTTTATTCTTTGTTTGAGTGGAGGGGGAAAAGCAACAAATAACTGAAATGTCAACAGAATGCAATAAGAAGTGTGTTGAAGGACAGTTTTGTCTTCATACACCTAAAGCATATGCTTTCATTCTGAAATCACTTTGAAGTCTGTTCAGCAAGAAACTAATCATAAAACATAGAGGTGTTTTTGTTACATTTATGTTGACAATTGTGTTTTCTTAGTTGTGAAGATTAAAATAAGCTTAAAATATTGACGTTGAGTTTACGGTTACAATTTGAATTCAGATTCATGAACAGATTCATTCGGACTTGACTCGGACTCGGCCTGCTATGCCCTCGGTTTTGAGTCCGACTCGGCCCCTTTTGGACTCTGACTCGACTCAGACTCAATTGTTTAAAGACTCTGACTTTACTTGGACTCGACTAAGGTAGACTCGAACCCAACACTACTTTCTAATATCGCATACTTTGGAAAACATCCTAGTGTCATAGAATGAATGTTACTATAACTAAATTGAGTTTTACATGCCTTGTTTCACCTCAGTTTTCTCTTGAAATTAACGCTAGAGGCTTTAAAACCATTATGCGTTTTATTCACTTTCACACAAATCACGAGTAAAATGGCTGATTATATCTTTATAAATACTTATTTTTCGCTCTATTACTCACAGAATGCTAAGTCTGATTTCAACACTTTTACTCTAATGCATCGTTTGAAAAACTATACATTTTAATGCTTGTATCACAGACATTTGCACACTTATTCCAATGTGATTAGCATTGACAGTGAGATAAAAGTGTTATAGAAGTGACAAGAAATGACTTGGTTGCTTCAAACAATTTGCTTTTTTTTGTTTACATCTCATTTTGCTATGAGGACACTATCGGTTAGGTTAAGTGTTGGTTAAGGGTAGGGATGTCTGTTTTTTAAGCTCTTGTTTGCTTTTAGGACACTATTGGTTATGTTTAGGTTAAAACCTCCATCTAATATTTACCTTTAAAACCTCGTCTAATCACGACACCCTTTGCCTCACTTTTGGTGCGCCCCTGCTGTAGCAAAATGTGTTATGAAGCACAATGACGCAATATTTTATTTATTTATTCATTTATTTGAGGGGGGGGGGGGTTGCCACGGTATCGTTATATTCAACAGATTAGTGTGGACAAGGCCTTTGTTTGTTCAGCATATTCCCTGACACAATGTGTGCATGCCTACAGCCCTTTAAAACATTTGTTTTTCACTTTTAAAATCAATAATTGTTTATCTTAAGTTTCAACAAAGCTAGTTAACTTTGCCATGGCTACCTTCAGAACACTTTGCCTTTATGCCTTTGAAAATGTAGGTCATGAACTTACAATATATGGTGGGAAAAAATGGTATTCTACTGTATCCCTATGCAATTTCGTCACCCCCCCTGAGAACTAGCAGGTCTCGGTTCCTCTGCTAGCTCTCATCCATTACATCCAGTGTTGATGCTTTTGTTTTATTATTCATAACAAGTCAACAGCAACTTGTTTAATGGTGTTCTCTGAGCGGCTGGTGAAACTGCAGACTGCATGTTTTCTTACAAGCATGCCAGCAGGCCCCTATTATAAGAAGGAGGGTGTATGCAAAGTGCTTTTTTATTAGGCCACTGCAGCCTGCTCTCCATTCACCTGCAAAAATGATTCGTCTTTTTATATAATTTTTTGATAACCCTGCTGGAGTCTGCCTGCAGAAGGAAACCAATTTACTGAGTAAATGGCCTTGTTGGTGTTAGTGCGGAAATCCAGGTCATATGTGTTTGTGTAAACAGTGGTCCTGAATCCACCCCTCCAGAGATTTGCGTAAAGTAATCTACTGTCTGAGACATTGCCTAGCACGTGTTCTGACATATTAAGCTGTGCTGTTCACGTGGGAAACACACATTTGAGTCTGGCTGGCGACATTTCCCATTCCCCCCTGTTTCTCACTATCATTTTCTGTCTTTTATACTAAAGCCTTAACCCATGATAATTTTTTTAAGAAATGTTAGGATTCCAGACATCAATGTAGAACCATCAAGATCCCAGTCAGTGAATAGGTTAAGAAACATGAACAATCATGAAACATGAGCAGAACGGATTTCTTTGTAAATTGTTCATAAAAGCTTTCTTCGGTAAAATGTTTTGCTTTCAATTTGAATGGTACAATGTACATTAGAAGTGATTTACTAACAATTTACACAGAAATTTGTTTTACTCATGTTTTTTATTATTAAGGCCCAAAAAGTGTGTTTTGCCAGGTCTAACTCGCTACAAAAAAATGCTGGAGGCTGTAATTTTTTTTAATTGGTGAATTGATTTTTAACAATAACTTATATACCTTTAAAGTCAGACCTACTGTGAACTTCGAGGTTGTTTAATTGATGGTATATGCCTATGATGAAGCCATCAGTCCATGTTATTTCCCAAAAATAAATAAGTAAATATATTTTAAAAAATCTTGTTTAATAGAAGAATTTCTGGTGGAGGATACACTACCAGAAAATCCTAATGAGAGAGATTCACCAATCAGGGAGTTTTGGCAAACAAACCATTTAAAATAATTTTCATACATCATTAAAGACATTAAGTACTACTTTGCCTTTTTTTCAGATTTTTAAATACTTTACTTTCTTCAAATCAAAGCTTGTTATATTATTATTTATTTCAGAGCTGGTTGGTTTGGTTCATGGCTTAGAATTCTTTTATGAAGAATTTCATGAAAGAGTAGAAAGAGGAAGGGGGGTAACGATGATGGCAGTTCCAAATTACTTTGTTTTTAACACTCTCAAAATATTCTCAGACACACACACGTCGGTGATCAGTGCAGCTCTCTCTCCCTGTCTGCTGCTGACGCCACTCCTTTTATCCCTGCCTCTGCTCACTGCTATACAAATCAGCTGTTAGTCAATTCCAGCATGGGTACCACTCATCTCTCCCGGCCTCACTCTCCAGAGATCGGTGCTCGACCACGGCCCACTTCCACATACCCCAACCACCCTGACTCAGGCCGGGGAGCCAACCAGCCTGCCACTGACTCCCCCCCCCATTTCGAGAGAGGAAATCAGCCACAGCCATCTGCACCCCAGGCCTGTGGACCACCTCAAACTTAAAGGACTGAAGTGCAAGGTGGTCATGCGGTGGAGCCACTGTAGCAGTGCATAGTCCGAAAAGAAGGTGAAGGCTCATCCAAGCAGGTAGTACCGGAGGGTGAGGAACTGCCACCCATTTGATGGCCAGACACTCCTTCTCTATTTTTCTGTACTTTGTTTCCCGCACTGAGAGCTTTTGACTAATGTACAGCACAGGGCGCTCCTCCCCCTCCACCACCTGGGACAGTACTGCCCCCAGCCCTTGTCCAATCCATCTGTCTGCAACAAAAAAGGGAGAGAGAAGTCAGGAGAATATAACAGTGGCCCGCCACAGAGTGCAGCCTTCACTTGTGTAAAAGCCTGTTGGCACAGCTCCATCTGCTGGACCATATCTGGTGCTCCCTTTTTAGTGAGATCAGTCAGTAATCTGCTGACATCCGAATAATTAGGTACAAACCTACGATAATAGCCAGCCAGCCCTAGGAACTGTCTCATCTCCTTTTTGGTCTTTGGTCTTGGGCAGGCTGCAATCGCTGCTGTTTTATCAATTTGGGGATGCACCTGCCTGTGACCCAAGTGGAATCACAGATACTTTAATTCCACCTGTCCAATTGCACACTTCTTCGGGTTTGCTGTAAGACCCGCCCGTCTCATCAATCACAGGACATCCCTCAGATGGTGGATGTGCTGCTGCCAATCATTTCTATAAATTTAATATCATCTAGATAGGCAGCGGCATACGCAGCGTGCAGGAAGAGGACTTAGTCCATGAGTCACTGGAACGTAACTGATGCCCCAAACAAACCAAAAGGAAGGGTTATAAATAGGTGTAAGCAAAACGGAGTAGAAAATGCTGTTTTTTTTCTCGGGACATCGGAATCAAGGGGATCTGCCAGTATCCCTTTGTCAAGTCCAGTGTAGAATAGAAGCGAGCTGTACGCATCAAATTTAGACACCGCATTGACCTTTCTATAGTCCACACAGAACCGAATCGAGCCGTCGGCTTTCGGGACCAAAATCACCATGCTGGAACAGTCATTATGGGACTCCTCAATTAATCCCATATCGAGCATGGCCATAAGTTCTTCTTGGACCACTTGTTTTTTGTGCTCTGGTAGTGGATAAGGCCGGGACTGTACCACTACTCTTGGGGCCGTCTTTATGTGGTGTTCTATGAGGTTTGTGCGACCGGGTAGAGGCAAAAACATGTCGGAAAACTCAGTTTGCAACTTGGCAACCTCCTTGACTTGGGACGGTGAGAGGTGGTCTCCACAAGGGACCGGGGTGTTTTGAAATGCTGTTTATAAATTCACCTCCAGTCCCAGCTCCTCCCTCTCCTTAACAACCATCGCCAATGCCACAGGAACCATCTCTCTTCATAGTTTTAGGAGATTTAGGTGGTATATTTGCTGTGCTCTGCCTCTATCCGTTCGCTTTGTGTGACCTCAAAGTTCCCTAGCCACTTGGCGAGTAATTTAGAGCTCAACATGGGTAATAATATGAGGACCTTATTGCCCTGTGAAAATTCATTTATCTGAGTGCCCCTATTATACAGCCGGGATTGACGTTCTTGAGCCTGGAGCAAATTCTCCTGTGTGAATAGCCCTAATGTGTGAAGTTTTGCTCTGAGGTCAAGAACGTATTAGATTTCTTTTTTACTCTCCAAAGGTCCCTCCTCCCAATTTTCCCTCAAAACGTCTAAAACCATGTGGAGGCTTGCAGGACTTCTCGTACTGCAAATAATAGGGGTTCAAGCCACTTATCCCAATTTCACGCATCCTCATGTACAAATTTCCGAATCATGTTTTAAAGAGTTCGATTAAAATGTTCAACCAGGCCATCTGTCTGAGGATGGTAAACACTGGTGGGAATTGATTTCATCCCTAATAATTCATAAAGTTTCATAAATTCATAAAGGAGTGTACGTGACATATACGAGGTGCCCTGCTCAGTTAGGATCTCTTTCGGCATCCCAACTCGGGAGATAATTTTGAAGAGTGCCTCCACAACACTGCGTGCTGATATGTTGCGCAGGGCCACTGCTTCCGGTTATCGTGTTGCATAATCCACCTAGACTAATACAAAGCGATGCCCCTGTGTGGTCCGTTCTAATGGCCTGACGAGGTCCATGCCAATTCTTTCGAAGAGGACCTCAATCAACGGAATAAGGCGCAATGGTGCTTTTGGAGTGGCTGGTGGATTCACCAACTGACATTTGCGACATGTAGCATACCACCTGCGTATATCCCCACGAAAGCCCGGCCAATAAAACCAGACCATGAGATGGTTCAGTGTCTTGTCTTGCCCTAAATGTCCCGCCATTGGATTAGAATGAGCCGCCGGGAAATGCTTTTCGGAATTAACAACTGGGTTGTATCTGTTTTTGTTTGAGCATCCTGCGTCACTCGATAGCACCCCCATGGGGATTTCCCAGAGCGCCAGAGGGGCAGAGCCCTCTCTTCCCTCCGGGTTTCCCTGACATGGAGCTGATGTCGATGGCTCCATCTCCGTCTCCCCAGCCAGTGCTGTGCCCACCCCACACAAACTTTCCTATCACAGGACCCATCCACACACATTCCCTTCCACAATGTTTGAAATGGTGGCCATTTTGTTCCCAGAATCAGTGGATGGGTGAGGCGGGGACAAACCGCCAGCTCTGTTCTATGTTTTCTAAGCATTGACAGAGATATGGAGAGACAGATAAAGTAGAAGATGGGGGCTCGCCGTCCCCCGAATATGCCACTACATGGTCCTCGGCCAGCTGGCCTGCCTCATCTAGCGACGCCAGACAGTGGCACTGGACCCATTCTGCTGTCCCCTTCATCAGCCGGTTGATGAACTGGTCCAGCACCACTAAGTTGACTATGTCGTCGGCATCGCTCCTCCCCACCAGCAACTACCTCCAATAGGCATCACGGAGCTGTTGGGCGAAGGCAAAAGGCCGCCCGAACTCCCCGAATGACAGAGCCCAAAAGCGCTGATGGTGCTGTTCAGGGTTGTGGCCGACCCGTTGCAGGATAGCTCATTTTAGATTGGAGTACTCCAGCAGGTTTGCTACCGGAATCTGTTGCGCCACAAGTTGGGCTTCCCCCGACAGCAGTGGCAGCAACTGGATTGCCCATTGCGTGTTGAGCCAGCCCATGATGTGGGATGTAGCTGTGGTAGAGACCGGGGTTGCTGCTGGAGTATCCTCTTGCGGCAACAAGCTCCATATCGCCTTTCGGTCTTCCGCGTGGGCTTGAAGGAGCACTTGGAAGCGCTGTTCTTGCTCCGAGCGTAGCTCCAGGAGGGCTTGGTGTTGCATCTGGTGGAAGCCAACAAGGGATTTCACGATCTTGGCCAGTGGTGAGGACTCCATGATGGTGCTCTCTTCCTCTTCGCCCCGGGTTTCAGCGTTAGTGTAACACTTTCCAGTTCACCAGTAAAAAGAGGAAGCGGGGGACAGCGATGGCAGTTCCAAATGAACTTCTATTATTTTTAACACTCTCAAAATATTCTCAGAAACACAAACATACACCAGTGATCAGTGCAGCTCTCTCTCCCCATTATTCCCGCCAATGCTCACTACAATACAAATCAAATGTTAGTCAATTCCCGAACAGGTGTGAATCCTCTACCACTCACTTCTCCCGGCCTTGCTCTCCAGAGATCAGTGCTCAACCACGGCCCTGCTTCCACAACAATATTTACTCAAAATGTATTCAAAAATATTTTTTAAATAGTTGCCAATAACCATAAATGGCCATATATCTGAAGATTAATCAGGCTGGCCGATATATTGGTCCAACACTACCTTTGGGTGGAGTATTAGGGTGTGTTCACACTTGGCAGGTTTGATTCGATTAAAACAAACTCTGGTGCGATTGCTCAGGTAGTGCAGTTCATTTGAACAAGTGTGAATGCTGCCATCCGAACCTTGGTGCGCACCAAACAAGCGGACCGAGGCAGCCTGAATAGTGGGTCGCGGTCCGCTTCCAAACGATCTCTGGTGCGGTTCGATTGATATATGAACGCAACATGGACCAAAGACATCTAATCGGACCAAAAACAGGAAGTAATTTGCCTAATACTGACCTCAAGCATACCTGGTTCTTCTCATCATAGGAGCTATGTTGCCCATTACAGTTCGGTACAGGTGTCGGAACCGCCGTCAGCCATCCTTGCAGCATATCTTCATTTGTGTGTGCAACAGAGGAAATCCTGGTGCTGTTTTGACTCCTTTACACATTTTATTAGCTCTTCATTTGTTCTCAGTTGGTAAAAATACCACCATATATACATATATAAATATAACGAGCGCATTTAGCCCAGCAGCCAGCATTGTTTTGGATGATCGGCAAGTTCCATCAAAAAATATACGTCATAAAAGCTGTCCAATCATGTTGTGATTTTTTCCTGATGCCTTTGGTTTTGTATCATTAGGTTCGGTGTTACAAATGCCAGTGTGAACGCTAAGCGAACTAGGGCTAAATGTATCATTTTCTTTTTTGGTCCGGACCAAGAGGACCAAGAGAACCGAACTACAAGTGTAAACACACCCTTAGAAATATGCATTGACTGAGATAAGGAGCTAAGCATTTGCAAATAGAATCCACAAATACCCATTTAATGTCCATGGTAATTTATGTAACTTTAGTGCATTGTATTAGCATGGCACATAGATTGAAGCTGGTTGGGAGACGAGGGGCTGGCAGATTGCATATGGCTAAGGCTGACAGCTGAGTGAAGACTGGCTGGCTTGTTGGCTTGATGGAAGCTGTCTCACTGAAGCCCATGTTTAGATTCTGTTCACATCGGCTAAGCCCAGCCGGTGTTTCTGCCTCTGGCTTCTGCGGGCTGTATTGAGGCTTACAAAGACTCAATCTGCTGTAAGAGTGTCTGTGATTTATCTCATGCTGTAAATGAAGGTGGAGACTGGATTTTTATCTGACCATTTCGGGTTAAAGCAGCATACATTATGACTTATTGAGGAACACTATTACGCAGGGCTTAGGAAGCGTTTGACATCTATGGTTATTTGGATAAGCCTATTTTCTTTAAATGAATAGCAGTGCTTGCAATGTGCTAGTGAAAATGGGGAATTCAAGCCAATCCATTTTTATTTGGGTAGAACATACATTTCAATGTTAGACACTTGGTTAGGAAACCAGTTTGCAAACAGTCAAAATTTTTGCAGCTGTAGTGGCGCAGAAACTACACGGCACATTTACTGTAAAAACAAGGAATGTATTAAGGCCACTACAGCAAGGAAACAAATGAAGGAATCCGTGCTCATTGTCAGTCTAACCTTGGCAGTGGTATTATAATGGGTAGAAGCAAAATTTAGATACCATTGTCATTGGAGAGACTTTTTACTCTCTTTCAGCTGTACATTTAACTTTACAGTCTTGAAGTATTCCTTTCAGATCAAATTACACTGTGGTGTCCAATATCTTTAAAGTATCTTTACAGTATTCCCACACACCATTTTTCCATTTATTCAATGAAATCATTTTGTACTAGCTATACATTTATCGCTCTGGACACAGGTAGCGTAGTCATGATACTGTAATCCTCATCCCATTTCATAATGTCTGCTATGCAATCACTTCATCTGCTGCCAGTGGAAAGGGGGAAGCACATTATCTATGGCAGAGTATTATAAGAGATTATCTCTGACAGATCTTCTCCCTCGCAGGCACCATTAACCAGGCTTTGGCCTACTTGATATTTCTACCACCTGTGACCGTCATCCGGCGGGCAGAAGAATTATTGCCATTGTATTTTTTCCCTGCGCTATAAATTAATCATGTAAGGAACAACTCTGAATCCGATTGGACAGTAACCAAAGAACTCTCTGTCCCTCCCTAAAGATGTCCAAGACACCATGCATCATTAAAGTGGAGCCTTGCCATTTGACACAGCTATTTTTTTTACTCTTGGCTCAGCTGTGATTTGATGTGTATTATCACCAGGGATGGGAATCATAAGGAATTCTGCTTCTGATTACATAACAATTTTAAAAACTTTTTAGTACTTTTGAGGAGGAAATATTTGGAAATAAGTAATGCAATACTTGTCGCATTTAATGCCCTAAAATATTTGTTGCCAGATGATTTTAGATTTCAAAGGAATACATTTAGTTAGTAATAACATTTTTGCAAAAGGACTTTTAATGCAGCACAGAGGTGGAATAAATGCACTTAAATAATTGCAACTCTTTATTAAATAAAAACACTAAAAACAAAAGTAACTGGTAACATATTTTATCCCCCTGAGACCCGAGCATGACTGCTGTGTGCATTTTCCATTTGCCTTTTTGATTTGCAACTAGTAGCACCCAATAACCTAGCAATCAATAAATAAATAAATAAAAATAAAATAATGATAATAAATGATTGTCTGCCAAACATGTTGAGTGGTCCAAACATAATGCAGACAGCCTGAAAATGAACTTTGGTCAGATTTTAGGAGTGAATCCACTTAGCTGAATAGAAAGTTATAGGATGCACCCTTGCTCCATATTTAGTGAATGACTTAATCTCCAGTGTGCTGTCTGTCTGCACTGGTCTCAGAACAGTTCGAAATGCACCTTATTTTCACCCTAATTCCATATACTGTAAAGCCTCTGAAAGCAAACTTTTTCAGCTTTTGATTGAACACACTGATTCTCGGTGTGAAAATACACAGTAAATATACAGGAATGCATTTACTAATGTTAATAAATAGAACTGTATTGTAAAGTGATAATAAAATAAAATAAAACAAACATACATAATTTGGACATAATTTTTATCAGTGCACTGACACATGAATAATCAATGTTTGTTTTAAAGCAGCATATCAAACAAAAGAGATGCTACTCTTTACAACCAAGCAGGTTTCAATGAAAAAACTTAAGGAGGTTTCTTGCCAGAGGCACTTTTGTTGGCAATGTTCCCATAGAAGCGCTTCACGGAAACCGATGCCATGCTGTTGTGTCACGTGACTCGGTGTGGCAGAAGTTTAACCCTGAAATGACAGTGTAGAGTGTTGTGAACAGTATTCAGTTGGTTTAAATTAATTTAAATTATGCATTGCATACAGCAAAGCTAAAATACAACGTCCACACATGTGAATGCGGGGTCACACAAAGTTATTCATTAATTCATTCATTTATTCCTTTTTTTAATACCACTTTTGAAAAAAAAAACTCATGTTTGTCTAAAACTGTTCTTGGTTTATTTAGTGTCAGACATGACTAAATTATTGATTTTCATTTCAGTTAGTGAGTCAGATTAATTCAGCGCAGACTGATTCATAAGTGTTTTTGATTCACTAAAAAGAACCGGATGATAGAACTATAATGTTCCACGCTATACATTGTGGTGCCGCTGAATAGTGGAGTGGTTCAAAGACACTGGCTATGTTCGGAAGAGCATTCTACCTTAATACTCTTACTTTTGCAGTAGTGTATAGTATGTACTATATGATGTGCACTCACATTATATGTACGCATAGAATAATCAGATAACTTACATTTGCTGTATATTTGCCAGTATACAACAGAGACTATGTTTGTGAATAGCATACTACCATACTACTCTTACAATGTAGCTGCACTGTATAGATGCATTTTTAAACAAAATTGGATTTAAAATAATAAAATAACCACTTAATTTCCAAGATAATAACTGGTCACCACTAACTGAAATAAACATGCAATGTGGTAAGGTCATGTGACAGATGAACTGAGGTCACATGGCAACAATGCAGCACTTAATATTAGAAATGTTTATTGTGGAATAATGGTTACTGTTTGACTCACTATTTTTAAATAGCAGTAGGCAGCATGTAGTGTATACTGCAAAGTATTCGGTACGTAGTAAGCTATAGTATTCCATTCAGCCAAAGGCTAATGTGTTTTCATTAGAAAACGCAATGATTTCTCCGCATTTACACCTCTCATCCACACTAATACGGTGTTTTCCTCCACTGAAAATGGAGACTTTAGAAAATGCTCTTTGCAACTGCATACTTTGGAAAACTATGATGTTAGGAAATTGAAACCTGAGTTTTCAAATGAAAATGAATTAATGTGGATGTTGCCAAAGTCAGAGTATTTAAGTACAGTACAGTGTACACATCAGCAGTTGAATTAAATAGAATTTGGTTCTAGTATTTAATAATTCTCTGTTCTCAGCCCTAATGATCATGCACTAGACAGAAAAGGAGGGCTTTTCTTGACTTTGAGAGGTATCAGAGGTGCAGACGGAAGACAAAAGCAAGCTGACCTCTCTGTGAAGTGAGAGGGGACTGCTGACAAGACTGAAACATAAATTAGCATTGATCATTTTTGCCGAACATGCCATGTTAATGACTTGAGTCTTACAGGCCTTGTTAGACATCTCGTGGAAATAGATTATAATGGTCCCACTAGCTTTCCCAGAAGTCCACCGACTCTCGATTGTTTTACAAATGGCACTTGCTTCTCAGTATAAAGAAGAAAGTTTTTAGTGTCATTAATGTTGTACTGTATTCCTCTAGGGACCTCATTTTCATTAGGAAGTGTATAAACACTGGCGGATTTTCAACCTTTTTTTTTAGCATCTTAAAATAGGTGCAATTTGCACTGTAAACTTGTACTCTTTTTATAAATTATGATAACCAGAGCAGCAAGTATTAGTTGTCTAATACAAGCATATTAACCTCTTGTCAGAGGACAGCGGCGTAAGGAAGTAGAATTTAATAAATGTATGCTTCAAAACAATACTGATGCGTTAAAACAGTACTGATACTTCAAAACATTAATAATGCTTCAAAACAATACAGATGCTTCAAAATAACACTGATTCTACAATTGATGCTGAACTTTTACCTTTCTTTTTAAATGATGACGACTATAACAGCTGTGTATCAGTTATCTAATACAAGAATATTAAAATCTCCTCAAAGGAAAACTGATTTGAATAAGTACGAAAACAGGTAACATTCAGGGAATCATATCTGCAGTTCAAATTAAGTTCTTCCCCATTGCGCAGTTATAGTTTCATCATCCGTTTTGCATACTCGCCAGCCATAGATCACCCTCATACATCTCATAAGGAAAGACATCAAACAAATATCCGGCTATTGACCTGTCCTCCAGGACTTGATTGAGACTCATAGCGGGCTGCAGGAGCAGAATGACAAACAAAGGAGGTGGGAGGTTAAAAAAATGGAAACCAAATCGATAGAGATGACTGAAATGACGAAGGACTTGAAGGTCAGTGCTCGTGGTCCCTCAGAGTAGATAATACAGGAACTTAATCAATCTCATCTAATTTAATCTCTCCCTCCATCTCGGATCTGATCTGCACTTGTATTTATTTATTTATTTTTCCTCCATAGTCAGGTCTTTTCATTTCCCTCAGGTTTGTTGAAAGAACAAAAAAGAAAAAAAAAAAAGAAAAAAAAATTAAACAATTCATAACAATACTGATGCTTCAAAACAATACTGATGCTTTAAAGGAATATTCCAGGTTCAATACAAGTTAAGCTAATAGACAGCATTTGTGGCATAATGTTGATTACCACAAAAAATAAGTTTGGCCCCATTACTTCCATTGTAAGTGCCTCACTGTAACCCAGAATTTTGCTGTCTTTAAAGAAAAGGAGAGATATGTTGAGGTAAATTTGTGGTAATCAACATTATGCCACAAATGCTGATTATTGAGCTTACCTTGTATTAAACCCAAAATATTCCTTTAAAACAACAGGTACTGTATTGCAAAACTGATGCCTCAAAACAATACTCACACTTCAAAACAACTCTGATGCTTCAAAACAATAATGATGCTTCAAAACAATGCATCTGTCAAAATACTAATATTTTAAAATAATCCCAGCACTTTGAAACAATGCTGATGCTTCAAAACAATACAGACATTTCAAAACTATACTGAAACTTAAAAAAAAAAATATGATGCTTCAAAGAAATTGCCTACTGATTCTTCAAAACAATTCTGATGTTTCAAAACAATACTGCCATTTTAAAACAATACTGATGCTTCAAAACAATACTAATGAGTCAAAATACAGATGCTTTAAAACAATACTGACACTTTAAACTGAACCTGATGCTTCAAAACATGCTGACACTTTAAAACTATTATGCTTCATAGCAATACTATTGTTTCAAAACAATACTGACAATGACTAAAAACAATACTTATGTTTCAAAACAATACTAACACTTTAAAACAATACTAATGTTCAAAAGCTACAGTATTCTGATGTGTTAAAATACAGATTTTTTAAAACATGTTTCAAATCAATACTGCCATTTTAAACAATACTGATGCTATGAAGCAATACTGATGCTTCAAAACAAAAATGATTTGTCAAAATACAGATTTTTTAAAACTAGTATACCATTTTTATTTATTTATTTGTATTTTATTTTTTTGAGAACAAGTACCAGTACCAATACTTCATTTTTTGGTACTTGCCGATAATGGGTCTGATACCTGTTTTTTTTGTTTCTAAACTCCATATCACCAGTTTATTTAAATTTTAGCATCAAAATGGTGTTTAAATACATGAATAAATTAAAACTCTAATCAAATGAAAAGATAACACTGAATTTTCCATAATATTGTATTATTTTTTAACAAATGAAGTGCTTATATACAGAATCTCACAGCACAACCCAAAATTCAACATTTGAGTTATATTTGTCAAATAAAGTGCTGCACAACAAAGCATCACAGATGTTAGATACTGCTTTAGTATAATACTACTGATTAATTATTATTATTATTATTATTATTATTATTATTATTTATATTATTATTAGTAGTAGTTGCAGTAGTAGTAGTAGTAGTAGTAGTAGTAGTAGTAGTAGTAGTATTTAAGTGAATATTACATAACTTTACAGTAGTGATATATTTCTGTCATACTTTTTTCCTATAAATTTACCTTCAATTTTGACTGAGCTTTTATTTTGAATTGTTTCTGTGTTGTGTTTGACCAAGGAGCTCTGATGTTATGATGGCAGCTTCCCACTCTGGAAAAGCCGGTCGCTACGTGACTCAGAGTGAATATTAAACCGCAAAAGGCTGCTATTTAATTAAATAAGTATGTAAGTACTCTGTATATGCCTCACGCTACAACGTGAAGTTGCACTCTGTTTACTGTCATCCGTTACAAACAGAGCGCGCGATGCTCATGACAGTGTTTTCCCTGTATGAGCCAAGGAGAAGCTTTAAAATGTATGAAGCACCCGGCGTCAGCACAACACTGTCTCCACACATACACAGGCGCTCACATTTGAATTACATGCAAACTATATATTTATCTCATTAAAAAGCAGCTTTTGCAGTTAAATAATCTCACTGTGACATAACGTGATTTTAATTAGAGGGCTGAATGTTTTCGTAATGACATTCGTAAGTCAGATGGTATCGGTTTTTGATATCGGAGCATTTTTACGAGTACGACCAGTACATGAGCGCGGTATTGAGACATCCCTATTTAAAACAATATTGACACTTTAACACAATAGTGATGTTTCAAAGCAATACTAATACAAAACAGTATGGATGTGTAAAAATACAGATATTTAAAAACAACTACTGATATTAAAGTATAAGAATCCTGATGCTTCAAAACAGTATTGATACTTCAAAAAAACACTGATGCTTTAAAAAAAAAAAAAAAAAAACTAAATATTGCATGTGAGGAAATATTGTAAACACACATTCCAGTCGATTAGAGAAGAAAAGTAACTCTAAGTTACTTTTTAGAGGTTTGGTATTCAGAGAATATAAGTTTGGATGTTATAGTGTTTTGTGTTGTGGTGTCTTTTAAAGCTTGTTATTGTAAATGTGCAGTCTTTAAAGGGGACCTATTATGCAAAATTCATTTTACATGGTGTTTGAACATAAATGTGAGTCGGCAGTGTGTATACACAGCCACCCTACAATGTTAAAAGTCCACCCACTCCTCTTTCTTATATTTCTATTAATCAAAAACAGTGTCTCAAAATGACTAGTTTTCGTATCCACTCTAAAGTGACGTCACTTTAGAGCAGGCCATGCCTGCGACTGGTAACGGACTCCACCCTATTATCATAGATCCTCCCCTGAGTGATCGACACACAGTCCACCATTTTTTTCCACGCTGGAGCAGCTACATTGAGAAGAATAATGTCTCAACTTCGTAAGCGTCATAAGTGTTCTGTTGTTGGCTGTAAAAGTGAACATAAGAGTCTTCATGTACTCCCGGCATCAGAGCCACTGAAGACGCAGTGGACAAGTTTTGTTTTTGAAGAAAATGTGCCCCAAAACATACCAAAATTCATGTATGTTTGTGCAAATCATTTTACACCGGACTGCTTTGTGAATGAGGGTCAATATAAAGCAGGATTTTCAAAAAATTTGACTCTCAAGCATGGATCAGTACCAACTGTTCGTGTTCCAGCTTTATATCCTGAAGATGTATGTATCGCACTTTATATTTTGTGAATGTTTGCAAATCGCCTTTCCGAATGTGCTTGTTAGCTGATTCCACGGCTAATGCAGCTAAAGTTACCATTGTCTCTGATTGTATTCACAGAGACCAGAGCTATGTCGTTATAGCTTGTTTGCACATGACGTCACGTCACTGCGTTGCTGTGGCGTGAAATGCAGATGGAGGGCAGGAAGTGATTTTCTACATAAGAAGCACTATCACAAACTCAAAATGCTTATGTTTTGCGTCGTTTACGGTTGCTCATACATATATGGCTGAACTCCGGTATTTACGGTGTCAGTCATATTGGTTCTGATTTGTTGTTGCTATAGTATCCGAAGCACAAGCTGTAAAGGCACAGCCCTCTTCCGGAAAGGGGGCGGGGAGCAGTAGCTCATTTGCATTTAAAGAGACACACACGAAAACAGCATGTTTTTGATTCCACCCAAAAAGAGGCATTTACAACATGGTATAATAAATGATCTGTGGGGTATTTTGAGCTGAAACTTCACAGACACATTCTGGGGACACCTGAGACTTATATTACATCTTGTAAAAAGGGGCATAATAGGTCTCCTTTAATGTTGCTATATCGATGATAAACAACTTGTTCGGCATTCAAAATGTTACCCTTATTTGCTATACATTTGCTACATTGCGACACAAAAACTGCATCCCGTCAGGGCCCATGTTTGTAACAGTGAAAATGGTCGTGTTGACCCTCATAAATTAAAGTGGGTATTTGGCAGCTCCGATGTGCTTTAAAGAGTATTGAATTCCTGTGAGGTGGATGGATTGCACTCAGCAGTCTCAAAAGAGGGAGGGCTGACGCTGTATAGCCAACTCCTCTATCATATTCACTGCCCTTTCAAAGTATATCACCTCCCCTATCGAATCATAATCCTGTTCTGAGATACGCCGGGCTGAAAATGAAATATTTTTGCAGGTTTGTAAATGTATCACACACATTTTTCCAGCTTACGTGTGTAGAACCAATACTTTTAGCACAATCCAAACATTGCCTTTGGCAGCTGAATATGTGTTCGGGTTTTGCTGCCATAAGCCACTGAGGATTTTTTCATATCTCTCTTATTCTCTTTCACTCCACGTCTGTCTGTCTCTCCCTCTCCAATTCCCTTTGCTCATGAGAGATCTAGTAAGCATACCATATGTATCCACACTGCATTTGTTCCGCTGCCAGCAGACCTAAAGGCATGGAATCCTGTCTCTACATATTTGGATGAATTAATTATTAAAGGGATAGTTCACCCAAAAATAAAAATCGTATCATCATTTACTCACCCTCAGTGTTTCAAACCCATATGGCTTTCTTTCTTCCGTGAAAAAAAAAAAAAAAGAATAAAAAAGGAGGTTCTGAAGACTGTTGATGCTGCTCTCTTGAATACAATGAAAGTGGATGGCGACCAGAGGTTGTCGAGCTCTAAAAAGGACAAAAAAGCAAATTAAAAGTTTTGCATTATATCCCAGGTCCCCTAAAGCCATATGATGGCTTTGGGTGAGTAACAAACTAAATTTGAGTTGTTATTCACTGAAAATCTTGCTTGACAGCCATGGTCACAGTTCACTTTCATTGTATGGATGAACAGCTTGGAGCTTCTGCTATAAATAACTAATTTTGTGTTCCACTGAGAAAGAAAGTAAAGGGGATTGAAAGACATAATGGTGAGTTAATGATAACAGAATTTAGATTTTTGGTTTTTTAATATTTAATTTTAATTATTATTTTATTTTAATATTTCAATGATTTTGTTTTTTCTGATGTTACAGCTCCTCTTGTTCACCTCGCTAGTTTTGTATTTTCTTCTAATCTTTTTTTTTTTGTCTTTCTCTTTCTCTTTCACTCTGTCCCTTGCTCATTTCACAGCTTACAAAGCTGATTTTACATAAGAAGAACACTTCTCGCTCCTCTTGCAGTTGAATGGAAATAAAAGAGATTCTGTGACCTTGGAAGATGAAGATGTTGTTGCCATGGGAACTCTTAATCCTGCTGTCACTCAAGAGCTGCCTAGCAGGTACGAAATCCCCTGAGTTTCCTTTGATAGCTCACCTGTTCTGCATAGTCCCCACTTCAGCAGAGAGAGTGGCTTTCTGTGCCTCTGTCTAATCATTTTCACATTCCTCTAGAGACTGATGCATGCTGAGTACATGCTCCTGTGGCTGCCCCAGCAGGACATTTGTCTTGACACACTTTCTGATTTTGTCTTCTGCAAGAACTTCACCCAACTTATTTTACCACACTCTGTTTGTTCAGAATAAACTAGTGTAGCAAACTTTTTTCATCTTTATATAGCTTTGAAGAATGCTTCAATGAATATTGTCTTTGTTCAAACAGCAGCAGAATACAGCTACAGTCCTGTACAGAAGTAGATGGAATGTAGTAAGCCACTTTTGCCACATATACTGTATGCTAGATTGTGTGTGACTAGGTACTTTCTTATGAAATCCTAAATATGTATTTCTGATATTTTCGTTTTTGCTGAATTAAACATGTAGAAGTCAATTTAGCTGTATCAGTTGAGCTACCACTGAATTTGAAAAGTTTGTAAGCATAGTTGGTTATGTAATGCAAATGTAATATATGTCATGTGTTTAGATGTCATAAGATAACATTGGACAAAAACAGGGCAAAAAGATAATCTGATAAGGAACTGATAATCCATGTTTTACTCATGATTTGTGTGAAAAGGAATGGAAGTTATTGTTGTTGTAGCGCCTCTAGTGCTCATTTCAACAGAAAACCATCGTAATACATACATCCATCCACATAAAAAAACATTTCCAACATTAGCAAAAGTGTAGTTATACTAAAGTGATTCTGTGAGACCAGGTGCTGTTTTGAAAATAATTGTACTTTTGTTGGGTGAAAAAGTAGTAAAGCTAGTAACGTCACTACTTTTAGTTTTCATTGGTCCTCATGCTACGTATGCACTTGAACAGTTTAGAAATGTTGTGCTAAAACTGGACATCATGTCCAGCATCCAGGTTCTCCATAATTAGAGCCTGTCAGCAGTTAATTGTATTTCATACGGCCATAAAGTGTGTTTATTTCTCCTATGGTTCTTGGAACTCCCATCACATACTGGACTGCTGTAAGGAAGAAGCAATCTGGAGAGGCAGGTGCCCTTTAAACTAACCAATGCACCTCTCTGAGTTCCAGTGCTCTAGTTTTTGTCGTTGTCAAGCTACAGTAACTATGCCAACTGAAATGGGCATTTGCATTCAAGCCACAGATGCTCTTTCGATTGCACAGCTTGATATTCAGAAAGCTTAGCTTAAGAGTAGGAAGTGCACAGGCCGGGCAGTCTCAGATGGACAGGCCGTGTAATGCTGGGCTATTCAGCACACAGGACCTGAGGAGACCAGATCCACACATCTAACTGCCAGATCACTGTGAAGGCAGACATTTTATTTAAAGATAAAATTTTCAGCTTTTCTTTTGAGTCATAGTATGGATGAAGCAACACTGACAAGCTGGCTGGTAATTAGGTGCAGTAAGTAATTGATTGGGCCACACGACAATGAATTTCCTGTTGGTTTCAAAGCAGATTAGATGTCTCTTCATAATAATTGATAGTGACATCTTGAAATGTTTGCAGCAATGTCTTATATACACAAATGCAAAACAAATATTTGTTTTTTATAGGCAATGGGTTTTTGGTGTGAATTAATAACTGTGATAGTCCCACATGGACTCTATGCCCGCAGAACTCTGCAGAAAGCTTCACATTTCTGAAAGAATTGGACTGCATGTCATTCCTAAAATTCTGCAAATCCCCATGCCCCCTTGCATGATAGTTTATTAAATATTTGTCTTATTTGATTGTTTTTTAAGTGTATTGGGATTTTGGAGGTGGGGGAACCCTAAAATTGGGTAATGTGCAGTCATGCCACCCGCCTGTGTATTTTATTAGCTTTTAATAAAATACACGGCTGTCTAAATTTGGATTTATTAATAGGCCTGTATGTAATTCATAGAATATTTTTTTTTCTTTCAGATTAATCAGTTTTACTGGGATAATGATTTGTCTGTTATTATTTATGTATCATGTAATTAATCAACTTAATTGTGAAGAAATACATAATAACATGGAATATTTGGTTTGGTGTTTAACATTAGATGACAAATAATAATAATAATAATAAAAAAACCTTGATTAAGAATGATATCAAATGTATTTTATAAATTTATTAAAAATCAAATGATAGCTGGGACAAGATTGGGGGTCATCTTATAGAACATGCTAAACTTAGGCCTAAATCTAATTATGTTACAATTTAAAAGCAAATGCACATTGTTCTTAACAGGGGAAACAAACACCATCTACACAGCTACTCTTTACTCAAATGTTTATTCTGATGATATAATTTGTTAAGAAAACATTTGCATTAAATTATAAAAGAGTTTAAAATTCTTCACTGTGGTGTGAAGAAGCATTTTCACTAGTGAATCCCACTGAAGAAAAGGGTGAGCAGTTGATTCCATATTACATGATTTCTATGAAATAGAGATCGAACCACGGCATGAAACAGAAATGAAAAGCGCCTCTATTCGTGGCCGCGTGGTCACGTGCAGCTCTCTACCAGCGTCCACAACTGACTAAAGCGAAGCATAATGAGCTTGAAATATTTTTGAACAAGCACACTTGCTAAATAGAGACAGAATATGTTAAATGGATAAAAAATAATTTAAAAAAAAAACACATCGGAGAATACAATAAATGGAATGGATTCACAAACAAGCATTTTTGTTTTTCTTTTTGGAATTGAAAGCACCGGAATGGCGTTCCAGACCGTAGCCTACCGGCCCAATTTAACATCTGGTTATAACGAATAAAATGCATAGTCTAGTCAATTCATACATATGGGTGATTCTATAATTGCGGGTACATTTGGTGTCCAAAGTCATTATTTTTTTCTTCTTTTTTTAAATGGTTATATTTGTAATTATTTTAATAATTTGTTACTCATTGTCAAGGATCACAAGATGTTACAGGCCATAACAATATAATATTTTCTGTAAAAAGTGTCTTATATAGCTGAAAATCATGATTTCTTGTTGTCCGAATTTGTCAGTGTATTTTTTCCATCATGTTCCACTGTGTAATCAAAATATTTTATTTTAATTTTATTTTGGTAATATTTCATTTATTTTCTTTATAAACGCCCTAAATAGTCATTTTCCTAATTCTACAACATTAAATTATTTAAAAATATATTTAATCTTATAAAAATGTGTGTCCATAAATCTTGCATCAATTCTGTTACTGTCCCATACTTTAACTTTAAATTGGTGGAATTATCTCCCACAACTATGTAAGATACAGGAAATTATGTCACTTTCCCTCACTGATAGGATCTAAAGCACTGAAAGGTGTGTGTGCTCTCTCTGAGAAAATATTTTAATCTAAAAAGTTCTTACACCAAGAGTTATTTTGTAAAACATCAAAATTGTTACCACAATATCAAAAGGAAAACAGAATTTATCACTGATCACACAGTGGGTTGTTTAAAAGTCTTTTAATCATGATTTCATTAGTGCCATGTGCTCTTAGCATTTATGCTAGCAAGTGGAGTTTTTGGCTAAAAAGTTTAAAATTGTCAATTCTGTTGCCATCAAACTCTGTTACCAAGGTAGAGTAACAATGTTGACAGTATGTAACAGAATTGACAGTCATGTGTGTGTGTGTGTGTGTGTGTGTGTGTGTGTGTGTGTGTGTGTGTGTGCGTGCGTGCGCGCTCGTGAGGGAGAGAGATGTAAGAGTGAGTTTATGATTGTTCATGTGAGGTAGTGTGTGTGTGAGAGAGGTAAGAGTGTGTGTGTGTGTGTGTGTGTGTTCATGATTGTTCATGTGAGGTAGTGGGGAGAGTGTGTATGTGTTTGTGTGATGGAAATGCTACAATCACAATACATCGTACATATGTCTGCTTTAGATATGCCACTCTCAGCTGCTGAGAAGCAGAGGAGGTATGGGGTAAGGCGTGATGCCAACCCAGAGAGAAGAGCAGAGAACTTAGCAAAAGACAGGGAAAGATGGAGGCACAACAGGGAGATGGGGAGAGTCAGATTGGTGGCAGACATAACACCAAGAGAGAGAAGAAGACAACAGAGATACCGGAGGGAGGCACAGGCTGCAAGTAGAGCCAGAAGAGCGCAGCATATAGAACTATTAAGCACACCACAGAGTTCAGAGCCCTTACAGTCACCCCAGAGTCCTAGAGGCCTACAAAAACATGAAGTGAGGTTGGTAGACACTGTGGTGTATGTTGGTACATACAGCTAAGGGCACCAAAGTTGATGGAACATGTGTGTTTAATGAGACGGTGTAGGGTAGAAAGTGTTGTGCTGTTTTTGTGACACTTTAGAACAGAAAGCAAGTATTAGTTGCTAATATGTAAGTACTATCGTGATGTGAGCTGCTTCTGCTTCACAAAACAAAAATTGGTGTGCCAGTGCCACCATACAAAAACCTTCAATTTTGCAGTTGAGCCTCTTAGAGCAAGTGAAGAGCAAGAGGTGGAAATCCGTTGGGAGTGTCAAGATGTTGTTGGACAGTGGTGTGTCCTGAAATATGATAATGACATCTATCCTGGAACCATCCTCGAAATCAGTGAAACTCATGCAAAGGTCAAGTGTATGCATAACATAGGAAGGAACCGTTTCTTCTGGCCAACACAAGATGATGTGTTGTGGTATCCTCATGAGGATATTATAAGATTAATTCCATCCCCAACCAAGGTTGCATCACGACATGTTGAAATACAGAAGGAAATATGGGCCAGTACTTCCCCAGAATGAGTACATTAATTTTCAGTACAGGCATTCAGATCATACATGATTCTGTTTCTATGCCATTTTTGTGAAGACAGGGCTTTTTGATGTTTGAATGATAGTTCTCTTAGAATGTTTGCTCCTAATTATATTATTACATTGATGGAATTGTTAATTGTTTTTGTTACTCTAACTATATTTTTCCATGGTTGTGCAGGGGGGTTCAGGGGGGCAGGGAGGGGGTTAGGGGGGCAGGGGGTTTGTACCCTTCCTAGTCAATTCTGTCAAATTTGTTATTTTGATCAATTCTGTTACTTAAAGGGTCATAAACTCTGTTTATGAACTATTTTCACAAAAAATAATTAAATTGTTGTTTAAAATCTCATAAACATTACTGATGTATTTTTGCACCCTTATCAACCACATTTCTTTTTTTTTTTTTATTGGATATTGTATATAGTACATTTTTAGATGAAATATATTTGCTCCTAGTGGACGGTTCTGTGAAGACAGGTATTTTTTTTATTTTATTTTTTATGTATGCATAGATGAAATATTATCTCAGTTTCAAGTAATGGAATGTAAGGACTGTTTGTCTAATGGAACAAGAAGGATTTTTCCTGTTATGTTTTATTGTTATTTCTACAAATTACCTAATTTGTCTGTAACAGAATTGACAAACGATACTATAAATAAATCTGTTTTTTTTTTCATTAAAAGTAAAAAAAAAAAAAGGAAGTAACTTGTGTTTGGCAAGCACTGAATTATTAAAATTGAATATGTTTTCAATAAGATACTGGAAAGAATTTTTGTTAGTGAACAGGTTTTTTCCTTAACTTTTTGAAATGCCAAATGTACCCGCAATTATAGAATCACCCATATGATAGTTGCAATTAACATTAATTTATCTGAAATAAAGTGGATGGTATTTTGAGTTTGAATTTTGAGAGCATTGAGCATTTTAACATCCAAAAGTATTTAATTAAACTCGATCTTGTTAAGATGAACAGGTTGGCTTTCAGCTCTGATTAACACAATAGATTAAATCCATTCTGCAGAATTCAGGAGATTTTCCCTCAAATCAACACAGATAATGTGGAAAAAAGTCAGCAGATTGCATCTGGGCCATCTGGAATTCGGCGAAAGGTATTTAAACATGCTTATTATAAATGTGATCGAATTTGTAATTGAATTACCAAAAGTGGAATCACAATAAAGTTGACAAGACAAACTTTGTTTTTGGCTTGACAAAGCCTTGTCTGGATGTTTAAACTAGTTTAAAAAGTTTTAAGTTAGACTGTTATACAAAAAAGACAAACAGCCAGCCAGCTAGCCAGGAAGTCAGACAGACTATCACATACTGCAGTTAAGTCATATAAACCATCAACTAGAGAGACAGAGAGAGAGAAAGCAACTTGAAGCAGTCAAAGGCCTTGTGTGGGTTTGTTTACATTTTAAATGTTAACAGCTGGAATTGAGTGTTCTGTCAATTTAAGTCAAAAGTTGCATCCTAAACCACACCCTTCTGCACTATTCTACACCAAGTAGTGCGAGTAGTATGTTAACACTGAAAATGCAGCAAAAAAAGTGTACTTTAAGTATCCGGATGAGAATGTAGCAGCTAGCAAATCTTCAGTGGATCCAGCGCCTTACAAATATGAGTTGAATGTTTTACCATCACCCCAAACTGTGTTAATATGTACGTTCTTTAAGATACAAGTGTTGAACTGAGGTTGGCTAACTCTTTAAATCTAGCAGCAAAACATCACGTGCACTTGAAACGTCACTTTTCTCAGCTGTTAAACGGCGAACGCTTCCATATAATAAAAAACATTAAGTGTTCAATTTGGGACGATACTACACTTTTTCACTACAAAATTCATACACTACATGGCGGAGTGCATAGTATATGTTGTAAGTGTATGGTGTATAGTGTGTAGTTTGAAATTGGGACACAGCTAAAGTCTCTCTAGCAAGTCAGTCCACTGTCGGCCATCTTTGGAATGCTCCCGGGAGACTATTTCCAGTCATGACAGTGCAGCTCCTATCTACTTGAATGGGGAACACCAAAGTCTCAAAAAGGTTGGTCAAGATTATGATCAAAGAACATATTTAAAATCATCATTAAAATCTGACAACGCTGCTATCATAAATTGTGCTTCTATACCTCAGATTAAACTAAAAAAACGCGATTTTCACGGGTTGTAATAATAATGGTCATGCGCGTTCTCCAGATGATTGACAGGCAATGTCTGTATCTAAAAGGTTATTGGCTCTTTTACCTGTAAGGTGGGACTTCCTTTCTACATCCGTTGACAGTTGGGCGCTAGAGCTTCTTGATTGGCTGTTCCAATTTCTCCCATTCAATTAAATAGAAGTGGCCTGTCCCTGCAAAATAGTATCTGTTTAAGTCTATGGGATTTTTCCAATATTTGATTGTCTGCTGTGCGAAAACCTTAAGTCTGATCATTTAAAAAAAAAAAAGATTTAGCACACTATTTGAGACCAGTCTGAAGTTCTGTACCAAGTCTGGTGGATGTAGCTTGAAAGCTCTAGGAAGAGTTAGTGTTAGTCTCGGTTTAGGGATTTTCGAAAACCCTAAACAAGGCTCGAAGAATAACAGTATTTTGGCTTCATCAAGCTAACGTAATAAATACATAATAATTAAAAGTTGTTGCGTTAAATTAAAAATCTCTGCCATTTGGCAATATCAATAAAAGAGTAACATTTGTTACTGAAGCAACTGAAGTATCATAAGTTATCAATTAGTATTATTTATTAAGTAATAATGATTCTGTATAATGATTGAGTAAAATCGATGCATTTTGTAATATCAATCAAATTGAATATATTGCTCGTTTTTTATACTGACAACTATCCTTGGCTGTCCCTTATCTCGCACATTCTTATTATGACAGTTATAATTATAACAATCATGATGATCATCATCATCTTCATGATCTAAATACCAGATATGTGGCCTTTTTTACCTAAAAGCACAGTGTGTTCAACATAGATTGCATACAGTATTTAAAAGTAGAGGTGATCCATTTCCCTGTGGTAAAGTCGTACTCTCAATGAGCATCCTTGCTTTAAATGCTTCATTAATTCCTATCATTCAAAGGACACACAAAAGAGAAAGGAAAAAAGGTAGCATCTCCCACAGCGTAAAGAGACATGGGCCCTCACCCCAGGCGAACACGCCTGGACACTCCAATTAGCCTGATGATGCGGGAGGGAGAACTTTCCTTTGTCCTCGTCAAGGTTAGAGACCTGTAAAAAAGAATTACACTCATCCAGAGAGATAGGAAAAATCACAGCAGGTGATTTTATGGAGAAGGTAAAATGGGACCGGAGAAAGTTTTTTTTTTTTACAGTTGAAAGTGGGGGTTGCACCAGCAAATCGACTGCTTTTCTGTAGAACTGAGAACCATTTCCATGCCTGTTAAGGGGCTGACATGTTTCTGAGTGCTTGTTTTTTTTTTTTTTTTTTTTTTTTAAATAAACATTTCACTAAAGTAATTGCCACAACATGGGGTAATTAGAAAGGTGGATTGGTGTCTTGGCAGCTCTCAACCGAAACAACAGACCTAGCCACACTGCCATGCGTGTTCTTGGCCTGCCAAAAGGAAGACGTCATGTTGATACGGTTTCTGCTACAAATGGGGAATTGGAAGCTGTTCCTTTCTGGCATGTTTACACATTTCAGATCTAATGAGCTCAGTGTGGGAAGTTGCTGAAAATAAATGAACAGCACACTTTAAAAAGAATATGATGTTTTACTATCCAGATTTACATTCCAGATTAGTGGATGATGATGATTCATTTAATGCCCTCAGAACTCTTCATGATCTTTGTTCTAGAGAGAATTATTCGACATGGCCCAGTATTCACCCAAGAGCCCAGTGACAGTGTGTTCCCTTTAAGTGCTGAGGACAACAAGATATTTATCAACTGCAAAGCCAAGGGAAGTCCAGCACCTCATTACAAGTACGAACACTCTCCTAAATATCTTTTCTAAATGCCTTTTTTCTCTGAAAACTTCTTTGAATGCCACAGATGCTGTTGATTACCACAGAAAATAATGTCAACTTTTTGTAAAAAATTGGAATTTAATTTTGAAATGATTTTCTGTGGTAATCAATAGTAAGAAACAAATACTGTTGATAGAGATCGTTCAGTAACTTGTATTTAACTAAGAATTTTACTGTAATTCAATTAATCTCAAGTAGGCTACTGGAAATATTCTGATTGGGGGATGTTTCAACTTTATTCTGTGATTGCTGCATCTCTTTTCATGTTTAGGTGGAAATTCAATGGGGAAGACCTTGACATGGACTTCAATTACAGTCTTGTTGAGGGAAACCTATTGATCAATAAACCACAGGCAACTAAACATGGAGGTGTTTACCAATGCATCGTCACTAATGCTTTTGGAACCATCCTCAGCCGAGAGGCAAAAGTGGAATTTGCATGTAAGTTACATGTACAACATAAATTTGCTTTTGTGAATGTTTGAAAATAGCTTTGGTGAGTCTTACCTACACTTTATTACTAATTATACTATATTGTGTTTGAAAGTATATTTTGGAAGCTTAAATGTGCAATAGGTAAAATGACTACTGCAGTATGTTATCTTTCATATTTCATGTTGCCATTTGGTCCATTAGTGGTAGGACACACGTAATTCATTGAATGTGGCAGGCTTTTAAACTGACAACTACATTTTCCCATTTGGAAGATTCTATTAACAGATGTCCAATGGCACTTACTTAAATGCTGCCTGTCATGACAAACTGGGAAAAAATGGTTAAATCAATAGATAATGAAAGTTTTATTCATATTGTGTCTAAATATGAACAAACACATTGTTCATTTGAAATTGAAGTCTTGTCAGATCTTGAGGGATGTAGGAATTTGCTTTGCGAGTTTGCGAGTGGGAAATGCATTTATGTTTCCCAAAGATTTATCTTGTCACACAGTCATCATTGTGAAGACTTCAGGAATATTTTTTATCTTAACTTATATTTAGGAATAGAATAATAAGGGGGCCTGGGTAGCTCAGTGGTAAAATACGCTGGCTACCACCCCTGGAGTTCACTAGTTCGCTAGTTCGAATCCCAGGGCGTGCTGAGTGACTCCAGCCAGGTCTCCTAAGCAACCAAATTGGCCCGGTTGCTAGGGAGGGTAGAGTCACATGGGGTAACCTCCTCATGGTCGCTATAATGTGGTTTGTTCTCGGTGGGGCGCATGGTGAATTGAGCGTGGTTGCCGCGGTGGATGGCGTGAAGCCTCCACATGCGCTATGTCTCCATGGGAACGCGCTCAACAAGCCATGTGATAAGATGCGCAGGTTGACTGTCTCAGACGCGGAGGCAACTGGGATTCGTCCTCCCAGACTGAGGCGAATCACTATGCGACCACGAGGACTTAGAGCGCATTGGGAATTGGGCATTCCAAATTGGGAGAAAAAGGGGAAAAAGGGGAAAAATCCCCCCCCCCCCAAAAAAAGGAATAGAATAATAACATAGTAATCTGATTATTTTTAGATTACTTCCATCCTAACTCTTTTATTTGAAGTCACTTCCATTTTTGCAACATAATCTTGTCCATATTCATAAAAATACGAAGAGGAAAGGAAATATATTCCATTTATTATTGTTAACAAAAAGAACCTCACAAAAACATTGTTTAAAAGTGCATTAAACATTACAAAAAAATGCAACATCATGTACATTATTGAACATAAAATCAACATGAAATGAATGCAAATTAATGATTAAAAAATCAAGAGCGATGTTGTTGCTAGGTCAAACCTTTCTTCTCAAAATACGCCATCCATGTGTGGTAAGAGATCAGACCAGTTATATTTGAGAATTAACATCACAAAAACGGTCTCAAAGTTATCACTATAGCAACAGGGCATTAATTTACATTTTTCTAGCAGAGTACAAAAGCAATTCACAAAACTTAGACTAATGTTATGTCACTAATGCATTTGGATTACATTGTGAATATAAAATGACATGTATTAGGGCATTTTGATGCAGTTGATGGCCAAAACCCTTCCAAACACATAATGACACGTTTATATTACACACAGAGTGATAATTCAAATAATAATTAACATGTGTTCATCAGGAGTTAAGAAAGTTATGTAAACATGCAAACATTTCTTCAAATGCTTCTTTAAATTTGACATTCAATCCTTTGCAGTTGACAGGGTATTGACCTATGGAATGCAGTTACATTGCACAGTGATGTTTTGTCCCGTGTCACCATAAAAGTTAAATTATATCTGTATGTCCAGTGGTCAAATGTTGATTTAGACTGCTCCATCTTCACCTGGCTGATGACGAGTATCAGGTCTATGTGCAATTTCATAAACCCTCCCACTCTCCCTCTCTTCTGAAAAATATTCTGAACAATTTACTGCCATTGCCTAATTAACATGTAATCCATAAAAAGTTACTGTTACCATAGTCTGATTATTATGTAATTTAATCCAATTACTAGTACTTGGTTTTTGTAATCTAATTATGTAATCCATATTACATGTAATCTGTTACTACCAGCATATATATATATATTTCACAGTATACTGCAATATACTGTATACTCACATTACCATAGAAACAGTATCTCTTATGATACACAACAGAATCACCTCACTTCACACAGGCACACATCAATGAAGCTGGAGAGCTGAGATCTGAATAATCACAACAGCTTTACCCCAGTGTGGGATGTCATATTTGTCCATCCCTGCCTGTTCTATAGAGTGGCATTTCAAAAGGTCTCTGCTCCATGTGTCATCTGTTGCATATCAGTGTGATGACACTGCCTTTAATGAAAAGTAATGACAGCCCCATTATTTTATTTTCACAGATCTGCAGAATTTCAGCAGCAAGGTCAGGAGTCCAGTGCTAGTGAGGGAGGGACAGGCTGTTGTGCTCCTGTGTGGTCCACCACCCCATTTTGGAGGTACTTTAATACATTCAGTATACATTTTTATTTTGTTGTTTCAAGCTGTTTGAATTCTGCTTCGGCAAGGGGAGATTTATATAAAAAGTGGTTCTTGCTTTATTGCGAGTCGGACATGACTGAAAGTGAAGACTTGTTGCTCTGTGAGTCAGATGTTGATTTAGTTACCGCTTTGATTAGCTGATTCAGTGAGTTCATACAGTGAAGTATTCGTCAGACTGATTCAGTATGATAACTTTTGAGTTGGTTAGTCGTTTGAAGCAATTCATTAAAACAACAGGCTCATAAGAATAATTTATTCGTCAACTGGATAAAACTGGTCGTGTTTTATGTTTGTTTTGGAGTGCAGCCAGTGAAAACACTGCAATAGAAAGATGTGCTATTTTGGTGTTATTTTGCAATGCACACTCTTTTTATCTCATCACATTCAATTCAATATAAATTTGAGTAAAATATCACTCCTTTTGCCTTGGCACTGGAGATACAGCAAACAGTTTCTTGTTTTCTTATTACCATCAATTTTTGCATACAAATTCACAAGGAGGCCAAACTGACAAAAGCCAATATTCTTTGAATTTAACACCATTTTGCCAATACGTTTGGTGAATAAATGGAGCATTTCATACAAAGAGAGGGTGGCAAAACCTGTTGACCCATTTCCACACATTTCTTTTTTTTTTTTTTTTTTTTTATCAATGCAAGCTCTGTGTTTTGCCTGTGAAATACTGAGGAACAATACTAAACAAATCCAAGGTCAAGACTTCACAATAAATGGCAATTCAGTCTTATTGGTGTCAAAACAAATCGCCACTCCACTCACTTAGTATGTATGGTGCATGTCAGATTCATGATTCAGATTCTATCTTAATCATTTCATATTGTGAGCAAATCAAGCTTTCAAATGTCCAGAGCACAATGACTTGCTAAAAAGTCTCTGTTCTTGCATTCAAGCACCATCCTCATGGCATTTAGCTTCCCTTCGACCATCTTAATGGCACTTGTGCCCTTGTGGTCATTTGGAAAGGTTATTTTCTTAAGCCTTGGCCTTCTGTTGAAAGGTAATAAAGGCATGTGGCAGCTGGTTAAAGCGACACGTCTCTTTATCCCCCAGTCCAGCTGCGTGTCTCTGCTGTGTCTGTGTACAGCTGATTAGCAGCTCCTCAAAGAGCCGCACACATATGCCAGAGGTGCAATTTCACGCCACTGCGCCAGCGTTCTTCCATTTCACCACATTTCCAGTGGAATCAGTGGCCTTAAGCACCCCATACCAACCTCCTGCCCTGCAACCACCCTCCATCTTCTATGTTTTTTCCCCCATTCTCCCGCCAACGCCCCCTTGACTGTTTGCCACATTCCATAATCCCAGACTCTTTCATATGCATAATGCTTCATGGGACTTTATACACTTGCTATATACCACAGCTCAGTCCTGAAAGTGAATTTTGTTTTCTATCTGGATTGAAACCGCATTTGCTTTAGAACCGTAATAGTACTTTAATAATTTTTTACATGAGTAGGACGCAACATATTAAAGAATTCTCTAATTACCAAGATCATTCAACTGTGCAGTAGTATACCCCAAATTATTGCTAAGTGCATTAGCATATTTCCCTTTTGTGGAACTCGAGCTGCGTATGATCTCTATGGGACACGATCCGAGTGTCACGTGGTCTGAAGCCCTTATTCAGTCATGGTAATTTATTGGCTGATGGTACTTAAGCGATGCCCCCTAGGGAGCTATATCACGGGCTCCATAGAGGCACTCGCATTTGCACCATCGAGTCAGATTTTCTGTTTTTCAGTGCAAGATCTTGTCTGGCCCGTGTTTACTGGTATAAAAGGAGATGGCGTGCACCACTCATTCAGATTTTTTCTTTGGAGCCGAATGCATGCTTGTGTTTGTCCTCTCACCTTTCGCTTACGCTGCTGGATTTTATGGCACATATCAGCGGTCACCCTCACATGGTTGAGTGTTGTGCTTCGCCTCGGCTACGCGATCCATTTCGCCAGATGCCCGCCCAGGTTCAGTGGCATCCTCTCCACTATGGTGCGGGGCGAGGGTGTCTCCGTCCTCCGGGTGGAGGTGGCCACCCTTCTGGCAAAGGGAGCAATAGAGCCCGTCCCCGTAGCCGAGTTGCGCAAGGACTTTTACAGCCCTTATGTTATCGTGCCCAAGAGAGGGGGAGGGTCGCACCCAATCTTGGATCTGCGTGCTTTGAACAAAGATTTACACAGGCTTCCATTCAAGATGTTAATGCAGAAGTGCATCCTGGCGTCAGTACGACATCAGGATTGGTTTGCGGCCATCAACCTGAAGGACGCGTACTTTCACGTATCGATCCTTCCTCGACACAGACCCTTTCTTCAGTTTTTCTTCGAGGGACAAGCATACCCGTACAAGGTCCTCCCCTTCGGTCTGTCCCTGTCCCCTCGCGTCTTTACCAAGATCGCAGAGGCTGCCCTGGCCCCGCTAAGGGAGAAGGGCATTCACATTCTCAATTATCTCGATGACTGGCTAATCCTAGCTCAGTCGTGAGATCTATTGTGTGCGCACAGGGACCTTGTGCTTCAGCACCTCGACCGACTCGGGCTTCAGGTCAGCTGGGAGAAGAGCAAGCTCTCCCCTGTGCAAAGCATCTCTTTTCTCGGTATGGAGTTGGACTCGGTCACTCAAGGCATGTCTTATGACCAAACGTGCTCAGTCAGTGCTGACCTGCCTGAAGACCTTCTGGCAGAAGGTAGCGGTGCCAGTGAAACAATTTCAGAGGCTTCTGGGGCATATGCCATCCTCGGCAGCGGTTCTCCCCCTCGGGTAGATGCATATGAGACCACTTCAGCACTGGCTACAGACTTGAGTCCCGAGGTGGGCATGGCACCAAGGCACCCGGTGTGTGACCATCATGCCACAGTGCCATCAGACTTTCAGCTCTTGGTCGGACCTGGCATTTCTACGGGCAGGTGTTCCCCTAGAGCAGGTCTCAAGGCGTGTCGTGGTCATGACAGATGCCTCGAACTTGGGCTGGGGCGTCGTGTGAAATGGGCAGGCAGTCTTGGGGCTCTGGACAGGCAGAGCATCAACTTTGCTCCTTTGGCAGAGCATCAACTGCTTAGAGTTGCTGGCGGTATTGCTGACCCTGCAGAGGCTTTGGCCATTGATTCAGGGCAAGCATGTGTTTGTCCGGACCGACAACACAGCGACTGTAGCATACATAAACCACCAAGTCGGTGTACACTTGCGTCGCTTGTCGCAACTTGCCCGCCGCCGCCTCCTCTGGAGCCACTCACCTTCCGGGTGTCCTCAACCATTCAGCGGACGTGCTCTCATGGCAGGTAATGCTCTGTGGGGAGTGGGGACTCCACCCCCCACATAGTCCAGCTGATTTGGGAGAGATTCGGGGAGGCACAGGTAGGCCTGTTCGCCTCCCAAAAGTTCTCTCACTGCCCCCTTTGGTACTCCCTGTCCGAGGCTCCCCTTGGCACGGGTGCCTTGGCGCACAGCTGGCCTCGGGGGCCACACAAGTATATGTCTCCTTGCGAACTGGTGTTCTTCCCGTGGGGAAGACCCACAGAGATGCGCCATCAGGTCTGTGCTGTCTTTCCTTCAGGAAGGGCTGGAGAGATGGCTGTCTCCCTCTACCCTGAAAGTGTACGTGGCTGCCATAGCAGCTTACCATGACACACTGGACAGGAGGCCCTCACGACAGCGCGACCTGATCAACAGGTTCCTCAAGGGCGTGAGGAGGTTGAATCCTCCTAGACTGTGCCTGATTCCCTCTTGGGATCTCTCTGTGGTCCTACCTGTCCTACAGAGAGCCCCCTTTGAGCCCCTGGAGCAGGCCAAGCTCAGTACTTTGTCTTTGAAGATGGCCCTCCTGGTGGCACTCACTTCCATCAAGAGGGTGGAGGACCTGCAGGCACTCTCTGTTATCAGTGAATGCCTGGAGTTCGGGCCAGCACACTCTCACGTGATCTTGAGACCCCAGCCCGGTTATGTGCCCAACGTTCCCACCACTCCTTTTCGGGACCAGGTGGTGAACCTGCAAGCACTTCCTTCAGAGGAGGAAGACCCAGCATTGTCATTGCTGTGTCCAGTTCACACCCTGCAAATCTATCTGGACTGCATGCAGAGCTTTAGACGCTCGGAGCAGCTCTTTGTCTGTTTTGGAGGACAGCAGAAGGGGAAAGCTGTCTCCAAACAGGGGCTATCCCATTGGATTGTGGGTGCCATTTCTCTTGCATACCAATCTCAGGACATGCCGTGCCCCTTGGGAGACCGGGCTCACTCCACTAGAGGTGTTGCATCCTCCTGGGCACTGGCAAGGGGGACCTCTCTAGCAGACATATGCAGAGCCATGGGTTGGGCTACACCCAATACCTTTGTGAGGTTTTATAACCTACGCATAGACCAGGTTTTGACCCGAGTGTTACATGGTAACAGCAGGTAGACCGGGCGGCCGGTTGGGTGTACCGCTTGCATTGTGCCTTTCCCCTTTTTCAAAGGTGATAATGTGCACCTTTTTGTCCACAACAGTTCCCCGTATCCGGTGAACCCCGGACACCTCTTTAATGAAGCACTGTTCGGTGACTAACTCGGCAGAGGAGTAACAACACCAGGCCCAGTACTCGTGGTATGCCCCTTTTCAGGTGATCCCATGTGCTCGGGCTCAGTGCTCCATGCATGGTGATTCCCCCTTGGTAATCCCGTATGATGAGTTTCCACTGTTCGGTTTCCCCTTAGGTGAACACTGTGTTTCCCCTCACCAGAGCTTTCTCTGCCTTGGCCACTGTGGCTGTGTACCCTCTCTGTAGATAGGGTTCTCCGGTGGTATCATTCCATATGTAAACTTCTCCATTGGTAAGTCCATGTGAGGTATTCTCCACAGGTTAACCTCCCTCCGGTAGGATGTGGTCTCCATAGAGCTCTCTTTCCTGGAGAGGGAAAAGCACTTCCCAGCACTATTCTAGAAAGTGCTCGGTGGGAAATTGCTTAAGAGAAAATCAGGAAAGGCACCACCGGTAGCCTACTTGGGTAAGTGCCTCCTCTCCCCTTACCAGGACTAGGGAGACACCTTACCTAACTCGCTGGAAGGTCACGATGTGGTTGAGCACTCGCTGCGAGGCACACAGCAGCTTGACCATGTCCACTCTTCCGTACCTCGTGACACAATTCAGCGCCTGTGGCGTTTCCTATAGGAACCCCTAGTGTCACTACATCGACACAATGTTGAGTGAGTGACAGACAGGGAACATCTTGGTTACTGATGGAGGGAACGAGATGTTGTGTCCTCCTGCCATGGCGCTGAACCAACCGCTGATATGGCCGGGACTCTCTATCGGCTCCTCAGCATAAATCTGAATGAGTGGTGCACGCCATTTCCTTTAATACCCGTATATCCGGGGGCGGAGAGTGGCATGCAAATTCCACTCGCCAATTCTCATGGGCCTTTTCTATTTTAAGTAAAGGTGATTGGGGCTATCAAGATCAAACCCCTAGTGTCACTACATCGACACAACGTCTCGTTCCCTCCATTAGGGAACAGAGGTTACATCAGTAACCAAGACATATTCTAACAGGTTTCCACACCTTGGTCATAAAAGCAAATAGTCCCACCCCAAACTCACCACACTAGTTGAACCAATGTTGCTGTGTTGAGCTGATTGGAGCAATGTTTTGATTGAGAGCCACAGTGTGTACACTTTTCGATTAGCCTACGATTGGTTTACTTATAGTTGTCTCTACATATTAGGTTGGAATTTGAAAAAAAAAAACAATATTTTAACATCTAAAAAAATTTAATATTTAAACTTTTATCCATTTATGTTTACAAATTTGATTAATAAATTATTATAAATTATTAAAAGTATTGATGTACAACATCATTTTGGTAATGATTCCTCAATGTATTCTACATTGTATACATTGAAAGTAGGCTGTATAATAATTTTGTAGTAACATCTCATAAGTGTTATTAACAATTTTCTCCACAGAAATCAGATACTCCTGGATATTTAATGGCCGCCCCAGCATAGTCGTTGGAGATAACCGTCGTTTTGTGTCTCAGAGGACTGGAAACTTGTATATTGCTAAGGTTGAGACGTCAGATGTGGGTAACTACACATGTGTGGTGAAGAATATGATCGCCAACACAACCGTCTACAGCTCCCCGACTCCAGTAGTGCTACGGCGGGATGGTGAGGGCCGTTTACAGTTGTAGCCATGTGTGTAGTCAGCTAGCCTGGAAGAACCACTAACAGTGATGAATCAGTAGATTTGAGAATGATGGTGTTTGTTTTACTGCCACTCAAAGGCATTTTTGTATTCATAGCCTCTGAGCTGTGCTCAGCCAAGTGTGTGTGTTTGTGTGTGTGTGTGTGTGTGTGTATGTGTGTGTGTGTGAGCTTAACATCACCAGTCATTAGTGTCCATTTAATATTCACTCAAACTAGGTATGTGAAGTATGGCGGAGAGGTTTTGAATATTTTGAGTTCTATGTGAATATTAAGAATATTTTGTGCCCAAGAGCATTGCTTTACTTCTCACTTCAGTTATTTAATTCTGTCTTACTTTTCCTCTCATTTGATCTGTATTATTTGCCATGCTGCAAGTGAACTTTGTTTTTTGCCATGTTTGCACAAATAGGGGAGACCGGGCATACATCAAAACTGTCTATTAGGGCAGGATTTTATGTGGATTCTGTCCTCCAAGCTAAAATTTTAAAATCTCCAATATCATTTTTATTTTTGTAAAAGCTGTTTGAGTAAACAAATGAACACAATAAAACCACACTGACAAACATCAAGCAAAGGATCAGATTTGAACTGAAACGTTGAAATCTGTTCTAAGGACAGGGTTATAGTGTCACATATTCCCTGTTTTTTTGTATTGACTTTTATGTTGAAATTTTGGTTTAGTTCCCTGTTCCTGTTTCCTGTTAATTTTGTAGTCCTTTGTAGTTTATTTTCATGATTGGTTTTCCCCTGATTGTTTCCCCAGGTGTTCCTCGTTCCCTTGTTTTCCCTTGTGTATTTAAGCCCTTGTTTTCCCCAAGTTTCTTTGTCAGTCTTCATCTGTATTATGCTTTGTTCCCTGTGTTTTGTTTCATTATGTTCTGAGTTACTTGGTTTACCTTTATTTTATTAAAAAAATCTGCATTTAGATCCTCATTCCTCTCCTGTCTCGTCACAGAAAGACTGACCAAGAAATGATCTAGCGGCCGTCAGGATTCTGCTCCTTCATCAAGGGGACCGTCCAGTTGAGGATCATGCCCGTGAGTTTTTAGAGATGGCAAATGTAGTGCACTATCCAGTCTGCTCTCTGGTGGTTTTCTTCCGGGCCAGTCTGAATAGTGCATTGAGGGAACTCATGCCTCCGGCTGATCCTCACTAGACATTCGGCGATTATGTGGAGAAGGCTCTGGAACTTAGCAGTTCCCCTTATAAAGTGGATTATGGCAGGAACACTGGGCCAAAACCTGTGTCCACGGCCCCTGTGTCGAAGCCTTCCATGGCCTCTGTCTCCAAGTTGTATGATCTGCCATGAAGACCACACCTCAAAAATTGTCTCCGCCCACGCCTGCCACGGTCAACGAGCCAGCGCCCACGCCTGCCACAGTCAACGAGCCAGCGCCCACGCCTGCCACGGCCAACGAGCCAACACCCAAGCCTGCCATGGCTAATGAGTTGCCAGCCTCGTCCGTCCCAGAGCCAGCGTTGCCAGCCTTGCCCGTCCCAGAGCCAGTGTTGCCAACTTCGGCCATCCAGAGGAGGAGGAAGAGAAGAAAAGTTTCCGTTCCCAAGTCTCTTCCCATGTACATGACCATGGAGGTCGTTTCTCAGTCTCATCCCATGTACACGACCACAGAGGTCGTTTCCGAGTCTCCTCCCACACCCACGACCACAGAGGTCATTCCTGAGTCTCTGCCCATGCCCACAACCACAGAGGTCAGTCCCAAGTCTCATCCCATGTACACGACCACAGAGGTCGTTTCCGAGTCTCCTCCCACACCCACGACCACAGAGGTCATTCCCGAGTCTCTGCCCATGCCCACAACCACAGAGGTCAGTCCCAAGTCTCATCCCATGTACACGACCACAGAGGTCATTTCCGAGTCTCCTCCCACACCCACGACCACAGAGGTCATTCCTGAGTCTCTGCCCATGCCCACAACCACAGAGGTCAGTCCCAAGTCTCATCCCATGTACACGACCACAGAGGTCGTTTCCGAGTCTCCTCCCACACCCACGACCACAGAGGTCATTCCCGAGTCTCTGCCCATGCCCACAACCACAGAGGTCAGTCCCAAGTCTCATCCCATGTACACGACCACAGAGGTCGTTTCCGAGTCTCCTCCCACACCCATGACCACAGAGGTCATTCCCGAGTCTTTGCCCATGCCCACAACCACAGAGGTCAGTCCCAAGTCTCATCCCATGTACACGACCACGGAGGTCGTTTCCGAGTCTCCTCCCATGTCCACGACCACAGAGGTCATTCCCGAATCTCCTCCCATGTACACGACCATAGAGGTCGTTTCCGAGTCTCCTCCCATGCCCACGACCACAGAGGACGTTCCCGAGTCTCATCGCATGTTCACGACCACGGAGGTCATTTCTGAGTCTCCGCCCATGCCCACGACCACGGAGGTTGTTCCTCAGTCTCTGCCCATGTTCATGACCACAGAGGTCGTTCCCGAGTCTCTTCCCATGTTCACGACAATGGAGATAATTTCCCATTCATCCAGGACTCTTTGTCTCGAGCCTCCCACGACTCCACCTTCCACGGCTTGGCCCCTCGAGCCTCCCATGGCTCTGTCTTCCACGGCTCCCCCCCAGAGTCTTCCACGGCTCTGCCCCCAGAGACTATTTCCCCAGTGGCTCCGCCCCAGAAACTATTTCCCCAGCGGCTCCGCCTGCTCCCCCAGAGACTATTTCCTCCTGCGGCTCCACCCCCTCCCCCAGAGATGACTCCTACAGCGGCTCCGCCGCCTTACCCTGTCCCTGTTCTGTGGCCGCCTCCTCAACCTGTCTCGGCCCTGCGGCCTCCTCCCAGGCCTCCTGACCCTGTCTCGGCCCTGCGGCCTCCTTCCAGGCCTCCTGACCCTGTCTCGGCCCTGCGGCCTCCTTCCAGGCCTCCTGACCCTGTCTCGGCCCTGCGGACACCTCCCAGGCCTCCTGACCCTGTCTGGGCCCTGCAGCCACCTCCCAGGCCTCCTGACACAGTCCCCACCTTGAGGTCATCTCCTTGGTCTCCTGGCTGTCCACCTGATCTGCTCTGGTCTCCTGGCCATCTGCCTGATCTGCTCTGGTCTACTTGGTCCTCCGAGCCTGCAGAGTCGCCCTGGCTCTCCATCCTTCCTGCTCCACCTTGGTTTCAAGCCTCCATGACCTTGCCTTGTTCTTCTGCTCCCCTTGCCCCTTGTACCCCCTTGAACTACCTATTTTCCCCCACACCCCATGGAAAATTTGTTTTTGTTTTGTTTTTTGGAGCGTCTGGAATCCGCTCCTTTAAAAGGGGGCGCTCTGTCACATATTCCCTGTTTTTTTTTTTTTTTTTTTTTTTTTTTTTGTATTGACTAATGTTGAAATTCTGATTTAGTTCCCTGTTCCTGTTTCCTGTTAGTTTTGTAGTCCTTTGTAGTTTCTTTTCATGATTGGTTTTCCCCTGATTGTTTCCCCAGGTGTTCCTCGTTCCCTTGTGTATTTAAGCCCTTGTTTTTCCCTGGTTTCTTTGTCAGTCTTCATCTGTATTATGCTGTGCTTTGTTCCATGTGTTTTGTTTCATTATGTTCTGCGTTACCTGGTTTACCTTATTTTATTAAAAAGGCTGCATTTAGATCCCCATTCCTCTCCTGTCTCGTCACATATAGAGTATTTCATGAATCAGGGCAGGTTGACACATGTGTTTTTACAATTTATGAATTGGTATTTCTATATTTTTTTTTTTTGGCCAAAATTATGGTTTGTTTTGTGTTTTTGCTGTTATATGTATCACTTGTGCTTCATAATTGTTTTACTGTTTAAATTGAGCTAAAAACTATTAAATAGCCTATAATAATATATTTAATGGCAGATTCCCATTGTGACAACTTACCCCAGACACAGAAAAAAATAATAAACCTAATGTGAGACATATTCACTGGAGTAAAACATTTCAAAACTCTCTCCGTCTATAAACAAAGTTTTACTTGACTTGATAGCATTGGTTCTAAACAACTTACACTTGTTTATCCTCATTTTACCTAATTTTACAGCTGTAATGGGGGAATATGAGCCGAAGATTGAAGTCCAGTTTGAAAAAATCCTCCACATTGCCAAAGGATCCTCAGTTAGACTGGAGTGCTTCGCTTTAGGAAAGTAGGTCTCTTCTTTACAACCAGATGGACTTCTTGCCCTCCAGAAGGTTGCCAGGCTAACTGGGGATTGCCACACTTGGCACATAGTACATCTTAGCAATTTATTTAAGAGAAATGTCTTAAAAATGTACAGGTTCCTTTAATCTTACAAGTACAAGGAAACAGATGGAGGGGGCATCCATTATTTCACAAACAGCTGTAGACTGTGATCCAGGGGTGGGCCGGGGTTCTGGCCTTGGATTGTCCACACGTAATGTGTTCAGGGTTGCTGGTATAAAGGAGGACCATCAAGCATTGGACAGCTTTGCTGCCAGTCAATATGGAAAGTAATTTCATGTACCATTTAAATATCAAAAGCACCAAAAGAATGGATATACCTTACTTGAAAGACCTTGAATTATAGTTTTCAATGTAATTTTTCAGCAATTGCTATTGGGCTCCATTTATTAAGCTTGACCATTGTAGTCTACATAGATGTACATTGTGGTTTTGCCAAGTAGGACGTGTTCCTGGATTAAATTCCTCTCTTTTGAAATGACCAGCAATGCTGTCACCAGCATCTGCTGTAATTAAGAAGTCGCTGCCCAGAATGGGATACTGGTATGGTGGTGTCCCTACCAGTTTTCTTAAAGGGGTCATGAAATGCTATTGTTTTTTTGTTTGTTTTTTTAGTAATTTTATTATCTTCCCTGAGGTCCACTGAGAATGTTAGTAAAGTTTTTTTTTGTTTGTTTTTTTTTTTACACCAAAACAATTTAGTAATATATGATCTTTTTTCACCCAGTTTTTGGCCCTCTGTCTGAAATGCTTGATTTTGGACTAATCGCCTCCTTAAAACTACAAAGTAAATGCCCACTGTTATGATTGGCTAACATCGTGCAGCCCCTCAAATACAGTCATATTTGAAACTCAATTGGAAGAGAATGAATAAGCACCTGAATATGAATAATGTACGCCGCCTCCACCCTGCACGCCACGGCTCTCCTGCAAGTGCACCAAGCCGAGGCACTCAGAGAAATCCATGAGGGTAGTTCTGACCCGAAATCGATGCAGGAGCTGCGCTCGGCGACGATCCTGCCCTCCGGGTGATGAAGGTCATGGCGTGGTCTCTCGGGCAGGCGATGTCTACCCTGGTGGTGCAGGAGCGCCACCTTTAGCTCAACCTGGTCGAGTCAAGGGAGGCTGACAAGGTACGATTCCTTGACGCCCCCATCTCCCAGGTTGGCCTATTCGGCGACACCGTCGGAGACTTTGCCCAGCAGTTTTCAACGGTGAGGAAGCAGACAGAGGCCATCCAACATATCCTGCCCCGGTGAGGCTCAATATCCCGCACCCCATCTGCTCGTTGCCAAGGGCATCCCCCTGCAGCGACACCAGCTCTGCCACAGCCCGCCCCAGCAGGCCGGCCACGGCATGGAGCTGCCCGCAGGAAGCAGACGCCACCCGTCTCACGGCCGGCCGCCAAGAACCCAAGGAAGGCTTCGAAGCACCCCTGAGACAGGCAACCCAGGAAGTCAGAGACCCGCTACACAGGAGCTGGTAAGAGCACCACTCCTTCCCCTGGTGGAGGGCCGGGGGGACAATCCTTGTTTATCTTTTATTGTCATTTCACATTCCCCTTGGTCCCCCTCGCTCGGAGCTTGGGGGCGTGGCTCACGCTCCCCAACCCATCACGGTGGCTGATCAGGACCGTCCAACTCGGCTACGTGATTCAGTTCGCCAGGCACCCACCCAGGTTCAATGGCGTCTGCTTCACTTCGGTGAAAGGCGAGAACGCCTCTGCCTTGCGCATGGAGATCGCGTCCCTTCTATGGAAGGACGCAATAGAGCCTGTTCCTCCAGCCGAGATGAGGAAGGGGTTTTACAGCCTCTACTTCATCGTACCCAAAAAAGGTGGTGGGTTGCGGCCAATCTTGGACCTGCGAGTTCTGAACCGGGTCTTGTACAGACTCCCGTTCAAGATGCTGATGCAAAAAATGCATTTTGGCGAGCGTCCGGCATCAAGATTGGTTCGCAGAGGTAGACCTGAAGGACGCGTACTTCCACATCTCGGTTCTACCTCAACACAGACCCTTCCTGCGGTTTGCTTTCGTGGGCCGGGTGTACCAGTACAAGGTCCTCCCCTTCGGTCTGTCCCTGTCACCTCGCACCTTCACGAAGTTCACCTCGCACCTTGCACTGCAGAGGCAGCCCTTGCCCAGTTAAGGGAAGTGTGCATTAGCATCCTCAACTATCTCGACGACTGGCTGATTCTAGCTCACTCACGGGACTTGTTGTGTGCGCACAGGGACCTGGTGCTCAGGCATCTCAGCTGGTTGGAGCTTTGGGTCAGCTGGGAAAAGAGCAAGCTCTCCCCGGTTCAGAACATCTCTTTTCTCAGCATGGAGTTAGACTCAGTCTCAATGATGGCGCACCTCATGAGCGAGCTTGTGCAGTTGGTACTGAACTGTCTGAGAGCGTTCGGGCGGAAAACGTCGGTCCCACTAAAATTATTTCAGAGGCTCCTGGGGCATATAGCATCCTCAGCGGTGGTCACACCGCTCAGTTTGATGCATATGAGACCGCTTCAGCACTGGCTTGCACAGACTCGATTCCCGAGATTGGCATGGCACCATGGCGTATGCCATGTGCTCGTCACGCTGGTCTGCCACCATCTGTTCAGCCCTTGGACCAACCTGGCATTTCTATGGGCAGGGGTTCCCCTAGAGCAGGTCTCCAGGTGCGTCGTGGTTACGACGGACGCCTCTAAGCAGGGCAGTGGTAGCTCAGTGGAGGGCAGTGGTAGCTCAGTGGTTAAGGCTCTGGGTTACTGATCAGAAGGTCGGGGGTTCAAGCCCCAGCACCACCAAGATGCCACTGTTGGGCCCTTGAGCAAGGCTCTTGACCCCAGCCTAGCTGGGATATGTGAAAAAGAAGAATTTCACTGTATATGTGCAAATGTATAATGTGTGATAAATAAAGAAAATTAATTATTAATTATTATTAAGCATGGCTGGGGCAACGGGCGTGCAGCTGGTCCGCGACTGTGTTGGCACATCAACTGCCTCGAGTTGCTGGCAGTGTTGCTCGCCCTGCAAAAGCTATTGCTGTTGATCCAGGGCAAGCACATATTGGTTCGGACGGACAACACGGCAATGGTAGCCGAGGCAGGGTACGCGTTCGTTGCATGTCGCAACTCGCCCGCCATCTCCTCCTCTGGAGTCATCAGCGACTCAAAGTCATTGCGAGCCACTCACATCCCGGGCAACCTCAACAGCACAGCGGACACCCTGTCATGGCAGGTCATGCTCAGGGGAGAGTGGGACTCCACCCTCAGGTGGTCCAGCTGATCTGGAGTCGATTCAGTCAAGCGCAGGTGGACCTGTTCGCTTCCCGGGAATCCTCCCACTGCCCGCTCTGGTATTCCCTGATCGGGGCTCCCCTCGGCACATATGCACTGCCACGCAGCTGGCCCCTGGGGCTACGCAAGTATGCGTTCCCCCCAGTGAGTCTACTTGCACAGATGTTGTGCAAGGTCAGGGAGAAGAAGGAACAGTTTGTCCTAGTAGCGCCCTACTGGCCTACCCAGACCTGGATCTCGGACCTCACGTTCCTCGTGACATCCCCCCCCTGGTGAATTCCCCTGAGGAAGAACCTTCTTTCTCAAGGACGGGGCACCATCTGGCACCCGCGACCAGACCTCTGGAATCTCCACATCTGGCCCTTGGATGGCGGTGGTAGACACGATCACTCAGGCCAGGGCTCCCTCTACGAGGCACCTGTATGCCTTGAAGTGACGTCTGTTCGCTAAGTGGTGTTCTTCCTGACCCCCAGAGATGCGCAGTTGGATCAGTGCTTTCCTTCCTGCAGGAGAAGCTGCAGGGGCACATTGTCCCCCTCCACATTGAAGGTGTGTGTAGCTGCTATATCGGCACATCACGATGCAGTAGATGGTAAGTATTTAGGGAAGCACAGCTTGATCATTAGGTTCCTGATCAAATCCCCCTAGATTGCATCTTATCCCCTCGTGGGACCTCTCCGTGGTCCTTCAGGGCTTACGGGGAGCTCCATTTGAGCCCCTAGAGTCAGCTGAGCTAAAGGCACTCTCTTTGAAGACTGCCCTCCTGACGGCGCTTACCTCCAACAAGAGGGTTGGGGACATGCAGGCGTTCTCTGTCAGTGAAACGTGCCTGGAGTTCAGTCCGGGTTACTCTCATGTGATCCTGAGACCCCGATCAGGCTATGTGCCCAAGGTTCCCAAGACCCCGTTTAGGGATCAGGTGGTGAACCTGCAAGTGAAGCTGCCCTGGGAGGAGGCAGACCCGGCCTTATCATTTCTGTGTCCGATGTGTGCTTTGCGCATCTATCTGGATCGCACGCAGAGCTCTAAGACACTCTGAGCAGCTCTTTGTCTGCTTTGGCGGACAGCGGAAAGGGAGCACTGTCTCCAAACAGAGGATCGCCCACTGGGTCATTGATGCCATTGCTATGGCATATCACGCCCAGGATGTGCTGCCCCCCTTGGGGCTACGATCCCACTCTACTAGGAGTGTGGTGGCCTCCTGTCACCGTGTTTGTAGAACTCTTCCCCTCTCAGGTAGGACCCACCATGGGACGTCTCCACATGAGATGCCTCCGACAAGACTCGGTAAGACCATGTGATGTATTTCCACTCAAATGTTCCTTTAGAGGGACACCCCCGACGAACGGACCCTATATGGACCCCATTTGAATGATTTTGTTCCTTTTGGGGAGAAAAAAGAGAGAAGAGGTCGCAGCTGGGTCAGCCGGTCCCTAATTTTGGGCAGTCGACTTGTCCCCGAGGTGCAGGAGACTGTTTGATGCATGTAATTGCATTGGGGGAGGTTACGTGATGGCCGGGTGCGCTGGCTACAAGGCACGCAGAGGTCTGCCCGTCTCACACTGCCAGTCCACGTAACACAGTTCAGTTAGTCGTGGCGTTTTGTATATGGACCCCTAGTGTCACTACATCGACACAACGTTGAGTGAGTGACAGAAAGGGAACATCTCAGTTACTGTCATAACCTCCGTTCCCTGATGGAGGGAACAAGACATTGTGTCCCTCCTGCCACAACACTGAACTACCCGCTGAAATGGCCGGGATCTTGTCTCGGCTCCTCAGCACAAAACCTGAATGAGTGGTTGCAAGCCAGCTCCTTTTAAACCCGTATGTCCGGGGGAGTGGCATGCAAATTCCACTCGCCAATTCCCATTGGCCTTTTCTCAAAGATCAGAGGTGTTTGGGGCTCCCAATGGCGACCCCTAGTGTCACTACATTGACACAATGTCTCGTTCTCTCCATCAGGGAACGGAGGTTACGACAGTAACCTAGATGATTCATCTCAAGCACAACTGTTAACACTCAGCACCATAAAATATCAAACAGTCATGACATTTTAAATATTCATGAATGAAACAATTTACTTACATCTGGTCCAAGTGTATTTAACTGTCCCATCCTTCAATAACAGTTCCTTTGCAAAACTTGAATCATATCATGACTGTTTCACAAGCAATCCATGATGATATGAGATGAAAAAAATGCACACACATACTCTAGTACAAAGCGATGAAACTATACGCACACATATATCATCCTGCATCCCGCACGTCACCAAAACGTATCAAAATGGTCAATGTCTAAGACACCCAACTAGTACACATTTGAATACACCAACAACTAAAAATAGCGCAGATGGGCACGAAAATGCTTTTGTGCTCAAAACCACGAGGCAAAGCAGCTGAATGATACTGAATGAGGTCTTCTTTTCGGAGTTGTAACTTGACACCACGTCTTTTAAAAGTGGCACGAGATTAATGACAGTGGTGTGTAGCACACAAAATTAATTCCAAATAGTCCAGATGGGTCCCCTTTGGTGTTCAAAAATTGGGAATAGTTAGGCCACACTAGGCCTGTTTGTCCTGCGCTCTCTCTCTCTCTCTCTCTCTCTCTCTCTCTCACTCTCTCTCTCTCTCTAAGCACCAGTGGATGTGTGAGCAGTGAGCACCATGGCGATGACGCGTGTAAATGCAAATGAGCAATGTCTCATGATGTCACAAACACAGATTTCAAAATGAGACGTTTCAGCTGGGTGGTAACTATAAATGCTCTTTTTAGACCAGGGAGGAAGTTTTGAGTTCTGAAACTAACAGTATGTTTTTATAGTACAGTTACCACTTATATGTCTAAATATTAAGGAAAATTTTATTCTCCATTTCATGACCCCTTTAAAAGAATATACGAGGTTCAATACATGTTAAGCTCAATCGACAGCATTTGTGGCCAAATGTTGATTACCCAAAAATAAAAAAAAATTTTTTAATTTTTTTAAGGCAAAAATCAAGGTTACACTGAGGCACTTACAATGGAAGTGAATGGGGAAAATTTGGGGGGGGGGGTTTAAAGGCAGAAATGCGGTGCTCATAATTTTATAATATAATTTGAAATAATTCTTCTATTAAAACTTGTGTATTATTTGAGTCGCAAAGCTGGTCATGATTTATTTATGGTGAAGTGTTTCCTGCCTGTCCTTACTAACTTTGTAACCATGAAATATTGATGGTGCCTTGTGGGTTTTTAACATACCCTAAATACTACCACACCACTAACTTCAACCGCTTTGGTGGGGGGAAATAAAGGTTCAGGCTCCGCAACACACACATGTTAACTTTAAAAAGGAGTGACGGTTGAATGTAAAATGAGAAAGTTACAATTTAGAGATTGTTTTATCATGTCAAGTGTATATGATGCTGAGTAAATGTAGCCGATTCTACCTTAATTAAACTGATTTGGATTTTATAACTTTTAGAATTTTATGTTCATGCATTAACATGAATGAGAAGATGTCAACGGTATGAAAACCTTCTGTTTTAAAACCGAGGTATACCATACAACCGTGAAATCGAACATCCCTAACCACCAACCAAGTAATTGGTTGATTAGAATGTTCTTCGAGCCCCTAAACCTAATCCTAAAATTTTTTTACATTGGAATGTTGTTCCAGGTCCATCAAAGATGTTCAGTCCAGGAAAATGTGTAGAACATTTGCTGGATCATATTAAACCTACATAGATTTCTGTACAGTTCGATTCTAATATGACTTCTTTGCTTAATTTTTCTCAGTCCAGTGCCTACTATCTCCTGGAAGAGGGCAGATGGAAGCCCTTTCCCTGGAAAGATGAAGATAAATCATTCCAATGGGGTCCTGGAGATCCCATATTTCCGTCCAGAGGATGCTGGGCTTTATGAGTGTGTGGCTGAAAACTCCAAAGGACGTAGTGTTGCAAAAGGACGTCTTGAATTTCAAAGTAATGCCAAATTATTGATGTTGGGCATTAATTTAAAAATACAGACTGTGTGATATAATGTCTATTTTCAATATGCAAAATTTCAGTTACTGTATGTTCAGCAGTATTTGTGTACAGCTTATTTTTTGCAATGTTAAAAGATTTTTTTGATCTAACACGTTCATGCAGCATTTTGTTGGCCGTCACCTTTACCGCAGTAGAATCAATAAGAGAAATGTAAATTTTTAATGAGTCAGATAACAGATCACACTGCAAACATGTGGTAATTAATAAATAAGGAAATAATGGATTTTATTGTCAATCTGCAAGGCAAGACTAATTAGAATGGTAACAAAAGTTGTTTAGTCTGCACATGAAACCCATAATACAGGCACAGCAAGCAAGCAGGCTCTATATAACACAGGATAATCTAGAATTAATGTGTACCTAGTAGCCTCATTTTTTGGTGGTTTATGTAACACAATGCTTACATTATTGTTGCAATGCATTGCAAGTGAGAAAGCGAGAGAGACCATACAATTTTTCTTTCTATTAGTATGTTGCTGTTTTCACAGATGTCGAACACCTGCAGTGGTCGCAGACTCTGTTTGATGCAAACATGGCTATTGAGGCTGATCTTCAATGGGAGTGTAAAGCTAATGGCAAACCTCAACCTGTTTACAGATGGCTTAAGAATGGACAGCCGTTGGTCTCCGAGGTGATGAGACAAATTTAGAATAAAGTCCCACAGGATTATCATAATTTATTAATGAAATACTGAGACAATATAATAAAATGGAGTACAAATGTAGATTTTTGCTAGAGTTGTAAAGTTTCTTCTATGAAGAAAAAACAAAAACAAAAACAAAAAAACAGTAATCTCTCATGTCTACTCTAGAGTTTTAGAAGAGACCTCAACAATGTTATTTCGATAATATAAAAAAAAAAAAAAGAATAGAAGGGCCAAAGGAAATTATCAGAAAGTGTCCCACTTTACCTGTATTCATAATTATACCTAATCATTAAAATATCAACTCTTGTTGTTTTATTCACAATTCTAACTGGTGAAAACTGAAGTGTAATCTCTAGTTGAGATGTCCTGACAGTTTGGTTTATGCTCAGGACAGAATTCGTGTTGATGGTGGCAGGTTAACCATCTCCAACATAAACCTGATAGACTCTGGCATGTATCAGTGTTTGGCAGAGAATGAGAATGGAGTCATATATGCCAGCGCAGAGCTCAAAGTTGTAGGTAAGTACCTTTCCATGTCATCAGTGATCATCAAGACACAATATTAAAGTGGTCATATCAAGAGAAATCAAATTTTACTTAATCTATTTTAATTAAAGAGTTCAGTGTACAATAAAATGTATTTCATTCCAATTAAAAAAAACAAACAAAAACAAAAAAAAAAAAATAATATATATATATATATATATATATATATATATATATATATATATATATATATATATATATATATATATACAAACTAAACTGAAAAACAGCTCATTCTAAAGATCTGAAACTTCCTGATGTCATCTACATGAATACACATTTAATTGGCCTCCAAAACAGACTGCTCAGAAACTCACCCACCAAGTAAAATGTGGTCCACCAAAAGTTGTGCTGTTCCCGACTATGTGTAGCACCTGCAACTCTGCATATAATTCTAAAACATCTAAATATTAGAAACATACCACTGATGTTTATTTTTAATAAGGATCCTGATCATTTCATTTAACTGAAAGGGTCAAAGAGAGTGTGGAAATTGGTGTTGGAAAAATGAAATAATGACTGTTTTAGGTTGCAAAAAAAACTTGACAAGGGAAAAAAAAAAAATATGAATCCCTTTGGGATAAAATGTCTCGTCCGTTAGCCTCTCCTCCAGACTTCTCCAAGAACCCATTGAGGAAGACCACGCTGATCCAGAGAGGCGGGGAGGCTATCATTGAATGCCGACCACACGCGTCCCCCAGAGCATCTTACTTTTGGAGGAAAGGCAACGAGTTTCTGAAAGACAGCAAGAGGTATGCGTCAGCAAACCAATCACTAATTAAAGGTGCAAAATGTGCTTCTTGCTCTCCTGCAGTCCCCAGGGCCTCAAGGTTTGTTTGCAATGCAGGAGCGCAGGTACTGTGGAGATGCTCCTTATAGGTACGTCACACAGCAGCAGAATACGGTTGTCAGTCCTAGTTTAGAGTGCTAAATAAGGTTCCGTTCACACACAGTTTGATTATAAACGAAAATGACATCCTCATTTTATAACCAAACTATTACTTTTAATTTTCAAGACTCAAACCCAAGATTTAAAAAAGTGTGTTTGTTTAACCTGTGCCATGCGAATGGAACCGCACTGTACAACTAGTTGTCCGTTATTCAGTCTTGTATGTTGCATTTTTTTTTTTCATGTAGGGCTCTGGTAACTCAAAGAGACCATGTTTGATATTTACTTTTGTTACTGTCACTATGATTATAGGCATTATCCATGGCTATTGCAAGAAAAGTGGCTTGACTTTGGTTATTTGTTGATACAGACAGTATTCAACTGCCCTTGTAAGCTGTTGAATGAACAGGACAATTTGAAAGTCATACCTTTTAGTAAAAATAGCTTGTGAATCCACACTCACACTAATCTGTTTTTGTTTTATTTTATTGAAAATTTCTCACAATTTTTTTCTTTTTTCTTTTTTTTTTCTTCAAAGTATGTGGTACTGTATAGCATTTTCAAAAGTCTTCATTTTCAGTGGAGGAAAATTACATTCGGTGCAGGAGACACGTAAATGTTGCAAAATCAATGCATTTTCAAATGAAAACGTATTATTGTGGACATGGCCTATGTGAGCATATGAAACTCTGATTTGTGCTATTTGTTGTCCCTTATTTCGTTAACGAATTTTCCGTATTTTTATTCTAACATAATTGCCTGTTTTCCTCTTTTTTTTTTTTTTTCTTTTTTTTTTTTCTCATACTGAGCACAAGTTCAGGAACAGATGTTGTGCATTCAAAACCAATAGCATCCTTCCTGATGGCACTTTTCACACAAGAGTGAGTGCCTAGTGGAACACTAATTAATATACCCCTGGTTCTACCACACTCCTGTGGGCTTTCTATGGGACAGAGTCATTCTAGCATGGCCATGTCAGAACAGGTGGCAGGAGGGAAGAGTGTATGATCTCCAGTAATGGATGGGGATGGAGCGATAACCAATGGGAGCTTGCTCTGTGCACTGTGGTCCATCTGGACCTGAGAGAGAACACACATGCCATGACTCACTGATGCTGCCTGGGGTCTCTGTGGAAAGATGTGATTATTGGATGAGGGAGAGATGGAGTGATGGAGAGGGGGAGTAGGGTAGAAGTTAGACTGAACAGACTTGCCGAGGGAAAGGAAGTGAGAACAGAGGTGCAAGACTGTGCATCTGATACTGTCTTTCAAGCAATGTTTGGAATTGCTTGCTACATACTGCATAAGTGGATTGCCTACTATTTTTATTTTTATTTTTTTATAAGGTAACAGTATCTGCAACAATACATATTTAATAAAATAGTATTTTAGATCATACCTGACTATGTTGCATAGTTAATTGCAAGTGGTGTCATATTATCATCTTGATTATTAACATGGTTACTTTGTATTTTTAATCAAATTTTGTATGAAAAATTAAAATTTTTGGCAGTCCACTCAAATAATGAGTAAAGAGATTAATATTGATATTACAATTGCTGCATTCCTCACACTGGAAATCAAGATGGAAGGTCAAATTGAGCACATTGCCTTGTGGGATACAATACTGGCTATTGGTTATTTCGGTTTGGAATGGAATACTATCATACTGCTTGCTGCATACTACAAAAGACTGTTTAGCCCACTTGTCTTAAAATGAATGAGAGAAATTAGAACAGCCAATATGGCGGATATAGAAAAGGAAGTCCCGCCTTATATGTAAAAGAGACAGTCATCTTTCATACAGACATTGCCTGTCAGTCAACTCGAGAATGTGTATTAGCTGGACCAGCCTTAAAAGCAGTGTTTTTGTTTTTGTGTGTGTGTGTGTGTGTGTGTGTGTGTGTGTGTGTGATCTGAGATATCTCAGACCAACCGGTTTAGAGATTTTGGTCTTTCTCCATTTAAGTAGATAGGAGCTGTACTTTTATGCTGGTTGTATCCATAGAAAACAGCTGCCCAGGAGCGTTCCAAAGATGGCCAGCGAGTGGACTGTCTTGCCTTGAAAAGGACTTTGAGGTTACATACTAGGGATGTGCCTGAGGCCAAATACTGTATTCAGAAAGGCACGAAAAGTGATTTCTAAACGAATAACGAATACATCCGAATAATAGAAAAAAAAATATTAGTTTGACTGAATATCCAATAAGCACAAGGATAAAACGACATTTTAAATAAACATGTCCAAAATTACAATAAATTTATGAGTCTGCGAAGCCAATATTACTTAAGTGTAAACCGTATGAATGAAAATGCACACTGTTTGATTTTAAATCGGATGGCCGTGATCTCAACTGTTTGCAGTCTCCATTTATTGTGCGTGTCTGGAGCTTGTTGAGAGCAACATTAACTAAGATACTACATCATATAAATTTTCCACTTCTTGAAATATCTATGTTAATGTATCACACGATTCAAATGTATCACACGATTCATGTTATGATTCCGATGTATCCATTTATAAACCAACTTGAGAGCAATGTTGAATTCCTGACCTGAAGTAATGATTTCACAGCGGAGATCGTCTATCCGTCTGTTTTTTGTCCACATCAGTGATTAGGTAATTATTTGATTGAGACTTTATTCCAAAAAAGTTAAAATGCTCCATAAAGGTTTAAATGCTCCATAGAGTGTACATCTATTCAGAATATTTCTGCTCATGTGATACAAAGAAACTAAAACATGCACATTCTTTTTTTTTCTTTAAACTGTTCTAAGTTTGATAATGTTAATTGTCCTTGAGCTCTGAAAAGACATTATATAAACGTAACTTTTACCTATTTATTATATTATTATTATTATTATTCTTTTCCTGCTATTCACTTC